>NW_006207163.1:2554329-2581849 GCF_000334495.1 Tupaia belangeri chinensis
AAATAAATAAATAAATAATATATATATACATATATATATATATATATATATATGTGTGTGTGTGTGTATATATATATATACACATAATTACTCATTATATGCATTACTGATTAAACTAAATGCTGAAGGATACATCAGGGTCACTGATAAATTTAGAATTTAGAAAATTCAATTTCTCATACAGCCAATACAAACACTGAAATTGATCTTTTTAAGTCTTTTTCTTCTTCTTTTTTTTTGGGGGGGGGGTCTGAGGCCCTATTTGGTTGTTGATAAACTAAAATTACAGCAGTATATATAAAACAATATTATATAAAGCACATAGAGGTGATGAATGAATTATACTGTCGAAGTCAAAATAAGCACCAGTAAGTGAGATGAGAAAGTAAAGGTAAATAACAAAAGCGACCATGTACCATCTCTGTGAGAACTGTATTAAGTGCAATTGTCTGTCCTGTCTTCCTTCCTTGATGGTAAATGTTCAACAATCAGATAAAAAAATTAAACTAATACATACTCATAATATATATACAATATTATGAGTTTCTTTCTTCTAAGTAACTTTTCATTTATTTTTTGAGATATGTTGTCAAAACTGGAGGCAAAGATCAGAGTGTCTTTATTTTTCTAATTTCATAAGAGATTATATAACAAGAAAATACAATTTCACATTTTTTTAAAAAAACTGAGATCTGTTCAAAAATAAGTCACTTTCTGAAATTTTATTTTATGCTTAAGAAACTGCAAACTGTCCCTAATTGAAAATTTATCTATCATGAGGTTTAACTTTTAACAGCATCGCTCAGAAAAAAAGAAGTACAACAATCATCTTTTAAAACACCTGGGGGCCAGCAGGTGGTGAGATAGTAGTGGCACTGAACTTGAACTCCCACATGGCTGAAAACAGTTCAAGACCCAAGTCTAAGAGACTTGCTTTCTCATTCTCTCATTCTCTTTGTCTTTCTCTGATGAGCACATGTGTCCTATAGCAAATAATAATAATAATAAATTAAATAAATATATTTTTAAAAATCTGTTCAGGAACTAAGTGTGGAAGGAACCAATAGGTGATGAGACAGTCATGGGAAAAAATGTCCATGTGAATCAAACATGTACAGAAACTCCCCCAAACCAATAATGTCAATAGTGATCCCAAACAAAACAAATGAAATAGCCCTTAAGTTTTTTCTTTTTCCTCATGTACTACAAGATGATGTTTTCGTCAACAATGAACCACATGTACAATGGTGATTCCAGGAGATATTACAGGGATACCACAGAGCCTAGATGGGTGGCAGGCTATGCCATCTAGATCTGTGTAAGTATACTCTATGATGTTCACACAATGACAAAAGTGTCTACTATACATTTCCATGTGCTCACTTGTTAGTGGCATATGACTGCATGGAAGTTCAACATTTTGTGAAAAATATTCTAATATTCAAATTTTGTTTAACTTAATTTCAGGAAGAGCAAGAGAACTTCCTGGAAGTACCTTTATATGTATTCTTTCTTTTAGCTTTATCTTATTCTATCACATACAAAGTTCATTTCATTATATTTTGGCAGCATAAGTACATAAGAATTTCAGCCAATAATAAAGGAAAATAGAAGATTAGCGGAGAAAAGGAAAAAAAAGAATTAAGCAACTATGCAACGCTTATTGCTATCATACAGTGTGAAGGGTGGCTGAAGGCATCAACTTTGGGCACCTGTCTGTGTAGGAAGACTCTGAACTCATGGTGGACAATAGCTAGGATTCCGTTATCTATTTTATTATTCCAAATAACATTTTACCCACTGGAAGTGTTTTAAAATGTGCTAACTGAATTATGTTTATATAAAACATTGCAGAAACAAAATTTTGGTTAGAAAAAAATTGTTTACATTTTAAAAATTGAGTACCAGGATCTCCGACTAATTATTAAAAATAATGAGAAAAAAAAACTTAAGAGTAGCAAAAGACAGGAAGTACATGAAATTAGAAGATTTTAAAAATACAAGGGGACCAGTCCATGGCATGGTGGTTAAAACAACTGGCTCTCGAATGACTGGCAGCACAGTTCAAACCCTGAGTCCAGTGGCTTGAAGAACATGCCAGGTGTGTGTGTGTGCATGTGTACATGCCCAAAATCCTGAAAGGACAAATGAAGAAGGGATTCAAGTGTGACCATTCCACATGAGGGATGCTTTCTCTCAATCTCTCTTTCTCTCTCTTTCTCCCCATCTCTCCCTGGTGTGCATACACACCATCTGGCAACATTTTAAAAATGAAAACCAAATTAAATTTAAACCATTAAAATACAAGATCTTAGCCAAGGGACACTAATGCTTAAATGAAGAAAATGGAAGAAAATGGAATGAACAGTATTAATTCATGAAAACATTTTTAAAATCTTGCAATTTAGATCTAAGTTTTAGTTCATGAATTCCTATTAATCACATATATGAATATATCAAAAGAAGTCATTCTCTTCTGAAACAAGGAGGACGTTTAACAGCTGCCAAAACGATCTCTTAACAAAGGCTCCTGCATGTACACATTCTCTCCGGGCCAAATATGAACACATTTTTCTTGAGAACAAAACTAAAAAGAGAAACACAGAAAGCAATAAAGAACAGAGTTATGAAGTCAGGGACTGTTTGTTTAGGACATCACTCATCTCCATCATCTGTTTGATTTAAATTTTATTACAAAAGATGTGTAATTGCTGTAAATATGTTCCCACTAAGAAGAGACACTTACTGGATTTGTGTTTGAAATTTAATTTTAAAAACTCATTTTTTCTTAATGTGCTCTAGCCACGAGGGTTTCAAGTACATCCCTAAATTTGAGTAGGAACCACAAGAAGTTTCTAAGGGAGCACAAAAAGCAGATCCTGCTCTGATCTGAGCCGTGGAAGTCATCTTCATCTCAATTAATTTACTTTGCCTTTATGAACTTAAGAGTCTTTAGAGGAGGCTGACATTTCACTCATCTGAAAAAGCTTGGAATGTGACAGGGGAAAGGGAGGAGAAGTAAATCAAAGGGGTTAGCAATTTTCCAGATGCAATGTATTTTTCTTCTCTTCTTTTCCAACAGAAATTTGAGAAAGCCTTCTGACATTTTAATTCTCTATGCAAAACCACAGTAGCAAAAAATGCTTAGGGCATAACATGTCAAGAAACATACTCACACATGCATGTGTGCATTTACCTATCCACGAAACAAAGATAAATTGTGAGCTCTTGTTTCTATCAAGCAAATTGTTACTTTGATGATATTTGTTAGACTTGTGTGTGCACAGTTTAATCCATATAATCAGAGTTTAAAAGCAACAGTAAATTCTGTAATTTTTTCTTGTTTGTGATAACAAAGTCAATGAGTCTATGCTGCTTTTTTCATTAAGAAGATGGCATTTCTAAAATTTGCCCTACCGACTGTACTTTAAACCATGTCGGAATATTTCAGTTATCACCTTTAGCCACATGGTTTCAGAAAACTATACTCAAATATTCCATGCAAGTGCTGGTCATTTTAGAAGAGTTTTTGTTTTGTTTTGTTTTGTTTTGTTTTTGGTTTGATTTACTTTGTTTTTCTCACAGACAAGAAATTCACTAAAAAAAAAAATCTAGAGGTTAAAAAAATATATCTTTGAGGTTTGAAGATAAATTCTCAGCAACAGGGAATATGTTCATTGCTTCTTGGAGTCTGAGAAGGAGAAATGGCAGTTAACTCCCCTAAACACCCTTGTTCATTATTTACCTGACAACTTTGGTATCTTGACGTTTTCCCCAGTGCGTTTCCTTCTTTATCAGGTATTATTTTACAAGGGATTTCTTGTTATAAAGAACTAACATAAATCAATCTATAACAGAGGAATTTGTTTAATACATTTATTCTTTAAAGAAGTTGCATGATCATATTTCATAGACTTGTACAATAGAAAAAAAATCTTACTACTAAAACAGAGTTTGTGGAGTCTGGTGTATGGTAAACCGATTTAAGTCTTTTCAGAGGTTCATTCTTAGATTTTAATGTTAAATAATAACAACTATTCATTTAAGCTGGTCTCACTGTATATCTTGACCTTTAGCAATTCCTCACACAGCAGCTTATTGTGGTACCCTTTAAATACGAGAAATAAGAATGTTTTACTTTGCTATTAAAAGAAAAATAAAAGAGTACTGTATGTTACATGGCCCATGAAATATTGGCGGTGTGTTCCTTGGCTTTCATTCGAAGAACTGCAATACTGGAAGACCTCCTTTCAAACTCTGGCTTTGTTTCAAATGCGTGTCCATTGGTAGCCCCAGTAAGAAGAGAGTCAGTGAAAAAGTTGTTGAGGGGCACGTGGCTGAACTGGTTTTGGTGGTTTGAAAACCCTGTGTAACTGGAATCTGTCCGAGGCGAATGAGAATAAGGTGTCATGCAGGAGGAAGTGTCACGTGGTAACATGCATGAAGTAACCACAGAACCACCGCTTGCATTTCCTGCCCACAAATTGTTCTGAATCTGGAATATATAAAACAACAAATATTACATTTACACGTCCTCGCTTTTGTTCCCTTACTTTTGTTGAAATGTGTTTACTAAATTTGCTTAGCTATTCATTTGCCCCGATGGGGTGGTCTGTAATTACATTCTAAGCACATAAAACAATGCCTGAAAAAAAAAATTATTTGAGAGACTCTTCAGTTTGTTATAATGTAATAGATCACCAAAACCAACATACTTAACCACATAAAACAGTCTCAAAATATGTCAATTTCTTGAGTATTTGTTTTGTAATCATGATTTTTCAGATGTATCCAGAAGATTTATGTGCTTTAAAAAGTGGTTTAAAAATGGTTTTAAGTATAAGGATAGTTGTCTTCTTGTAAAACAAAACAATACAATTGCATTTTTTTTAAGTTCTGAAGTTAGACTGAAGTTTTTGTTGGAAACCATTGCTGACATTAGGTTGCTCTGTGAAGACATTTTGGATCAGACTCATTTTAGAAAATGTTAGCCCTCTCAGTGTTTCTTATCGTCTTGAGTACTTGAGTAAATAGCTCTGAGGATCTGAGAAGTGTATAGTTATTTTAAATATCTATTTTAGGTGTGTGTGTGTGCAGGACTTTGAAAAGATACATGATGTATGAAACAAACTTAGAATTCCAAAACATGGACCATCAACAAATAAAGAAGCACAACCGGTAAAATATGCAAGTATTAGAAAAATATCATATGAGGGTAACTGAGGTACTATATCTTATATAAGATTGAAAATTGTTATCGTTTGTGATCAAGAAATTTACATTTCATATTATTAAATCTCTACAGAAAAGAATTCAGTGCAATATTACCAATAAGCACGGATTTCTGTAAAGTTACTAGCATGAAAAAAAAAAAAAACACTAAGTAGACTTGTAAAGGAAGAATTTTAAATAGAAATTATCTTAATCATAATAGACAAGCTACTTAAACAAGAGAAAAACAAAACAAAATGAAAAAAGTGACCACGTCCATTTATAAAAAGCCCAGAGAAAATTATGACTAGTGGTAGGAGCTGTAGCCCAGTATAGCAACACAGATACAGGCCGGCTCTAAAGACGAAATGCAATTGTATGTATTCTGGAACCTTAGATTACATCTGAAATGAACACGGCAGAGGTATGCACGTTTATCACATCCGGCTTTTTAACCTTTTCAAAATCATAAAATATCATCAATGATTTCAGCACATAGATATTTTTTCTTCTCTTTATTTTTACATAAAGATTCCCGGTTATTACATATAACCTCTGGTATAGTCTTTTTTATTTTTATTTATTTATTTATTTTTTAGTTTTTTTTGTCATAGGGCATGTATGCTCACCAGAGAAAGGCAGTGAGAAGAAAAGAGAGAAATTGGCACCAGAGTGATGGCCACACTGCAATCCAGTCTCCATTTTTCTTCTGGGATTTGGGCACAGACACTACACCTGGTGTGATTTTCAAGCTGCCAGGTCAGGGACTCAAACTACAGTTACCTATGTGGGAGTCCAGAGCCTTAACCACCACACCACCTACTGGTGCCTCTAGT
This sequence comes from Tupaia belangeri chinensis, assembly GCF_000334495.1. Classification (NCBI taxonomy): domain Eukaryota; kingdom Metazoa; phylum Chordata; class Mammalia; order Scandentia; family Tupaiidae; genus Tupaia; species Tupaia belangeri. Next base: position 2,560,377 of record NW_006207163.1, read on the forward strand.
ATACTGTTAACAATACCTGAACTTAAAGTTTCCATAGCAACTTATTTTCAATTAATAGAAGAAAATGTGTTATTAAATATTCCGAATTGGCACTCATTACTCTGCCATTCAAGAAAGAGCCATTAATCCAGTTTTATTTATTTATTTATTTATTATTTTTTATTTCTTTTTTTTTGAGAGGTTTTTGCTATAGGGCACATGCGCTCACCAGACAGACAGAGACAGAGAGACAGAAAGCGAGAAATCACCTCCCAGGGGAGATGGCCACACCGCAATCCCTTCTCCTCCATTCTCCTCTCAGAATCTTGGGTAGGCACGCACATGCGCCTGGCATGAGTTTTAAGCCATCAGGTCCGGGACGCGAACCGTGGTCAACTATGTGGGAGTCCAGTGACATAGCCATTACGCTAACTGCTGGTCCCCATTAATTCAGTTTTAAAACATAAGTGAAAACCTAAACAACTAAATGTATCCCTAAGGTGAATCTTCGCTGATTAGTAAGATGCTTATTTCTGTGTTGTTTTAAAAATAGTTCTTTATGTAAATATACTTATACACTGATTTAAATCTGTTCAATAATACATATATATACTCACATATGTAAGTCTGTGCATAAAGAAAGAGAAAAAGAAATGTCTATACTTTTACTTCTAGACATATCTATATCTAGACATAAGTACTATAACGATTTGCATGTTTTATTAATCTTTAAATCACCATGGGCTATGTTGTTTTAATTTTGGCTCACTCTATGTCTTCCACTTCAGCCAAAATATAATGATTGGTGTCAGTGATTGCTGAGTTATGTATCTCAAACCAACAAGAGGGCTGTTAATATCATTACTCTGTCAAACTAGACTTTCTAACTTAATCTGGGTGATTTTCCTCTGACAGTCAATCAAACATTGTGCTACACTGCAAAAACCACAGTCACATGTCTGACAAAAGAGCTTTCAGAAATGAAAGTGAACTTGTCTGCTCATTTTTGAAAAAACATTAATGAAAGACGAGATAGTGATAGAGAAAAATTATTAGCCTTTTTTGTTAAAGAATTTCTCAATTTAAACATAGAGTTGCCTGAATTTGTTTTTAAAATAATCTGTTTATATTCCAAAGAGACAGAAATATATTTACCAACTGTTTAGAAAAGAAAAAGCCAGGATGGTAGAGGCAAGGGAGGTAATCTATGAAGGTAAATTATGAAAATATTGGGTTGTCAAAAAATTCATGATGTGTTTTCCTATGTAAAACTGCATCATGACTTTTCCAACAATCCAATTTTTTCTCCCTGGAAAAATTAACATAAGTCTACTTATAAATTGAAAAACAATTCCCTAGAGTCCATAATAAATTCAAATACTTCCATTGTGATCGAAACGTCTTATTTGGACATAACCAAGCAAGTTAAATGCATTTGATGAAAGCATTTCTAACATAAAAACATGTTATCTGGGGCCAGCAGGTAGCATGGTGATTAAAGGTGCTGGATTTCCATATGGCCGACCATGGTTTGAGTCCTGGACCTGGTGGCTTGCTCTCTCATTCTCTTTCTCTCTCTGGTCAAATTAAAAAATAATAATTAGCAAATGGAATTAAATAAATAAATAATTTTTAAAAAAATATGTTATCTGAGCAGAATAAATTGATAAAGCAAATTACCATACAGATATTTTAGTTGGGTTTAGAAGATACCCAAATAATATTTTGAAGATTTTGCCATTTATTCCCATGGGTAGGGGAATTCTCATGTATACTTACAATATATCCTCTTCCCATGATCATGTCATCTTCCTTCCTTCCTATCTCTAACTCCAGTCTTTCATTTGTAAATTTCTGTACTGTCTACAAGTTGGTTTCTAAATATATGCAAATTATAAAAGGTAATATCCCATGAATAATGATTTTACTTTCTCTGGATATTTAAACACGTGATGTGACAATCATGATCATGCTCATGACAGCAAACGGTTATCAATTAGTTACCACATGTCATGCACAAGATTAAAATGAACTAGGAGCACTTTGAACAGTTTCAATGTACTGAAAGTGTGAGCTTTTCTATCCCATGCTGTAGAAGGTAAAACTATAGAACAGAAAGCTAAAGAACTTCATCCAAGACCCTGGGATAATAATGGAGGTCAGTGTGATCCCAAGAAGTCTTAAATGCTACAATAGCATACCTAGTTTCCTAAGCTGAAATTGCTTCCTTACTTATTCATAACCCCAACTTCGTAGGGGTTCATGCACTCTACTCTGAAAGTGAAACCCATAATTACTATTCCCAGCTATTTCATCATCCTCCAACCTAACACAATACATCTTAAATCCCTAATAAAAATTTATTGAATGACAAGAAAAATCCTAAAATTAGAAATTTGAACTGGTTCATACTGCTGATGGAATGAAAATTTTATAGACAACTAATGCTAATACATATCTCAATTCTGTTTCATGATTTGAACGTCAGAATCACTAGACTCTACAATCTTAACAGAAATTATGACAATTATGTTCTTAGACCCCATTAACTGTAGTTAATTAGTGCTTTTTTTCACTTATTCTTCATCACAGATGCATCTCTTTGGGGATTCTGATTTATAAAGCATCGGGTGTCACCTAGGGAATCTGTAAAATGATAGTAATAATAATCCATATTTGCAATTCCAAAAATCAACTACAATTAGGAAACACCATGGGAGTCCAGTATCCTTCAAAATCCAAAAATGTCTTGTGCATTTTTAATTTTGTTCATTTTCTGTGATACCAATCTCATCTATTTAAAAAGTATTCCTTTCTCTTTTTGAGGGGAAGGGTCTTTAAAAGAGGGCTGTTATCTGCCTGTGGCTTCTACTTACTCTTCTTAAAACAATACAGAATTAGTATCATCCCTCTTACGTGTGAAAATCTGAAAATGTCATCAGACAACCATGACATATTTATTGCCCAAGTCTGTTTTATCCAGGTAAACATCTCCAAGTCCCTTTCATCATTCCTCGTATGACATGGTTTCCAGATTCTATCATTCTGGTACGTTCTTCTGGTATGCCTGAGATTGTCCACACCCTTCACCTTTATCAATCTATGGCATCTACAACAAAATACCGTAAACATCATCGGATCACTAAAGTGAAAGATGGAGGTATCATCTTTGTTCTGGACCATCTATCTCTGTTAATATCTGAAAGACATATCTGATTAAATAATGATTTTCAGCTAACAATTAGCTAAATCTATGACTGTCAAATAAGCTCCTCTATCCCTATACTAATTCTACTCTCATATGTGTGGTAATTTTTAACCTATATGCTGAAATCTGCAAGTCACATCATTTAAAACTGCATATTTCTTATTTGTCAACAGGGGAGCCCATCAAAATCTCACCAAAAGAAATATATCTGTGTTAAATTTCAAAATGAAATAATTTCTTAGGGGGGTCAGCCATGTGATGTGGTGGTTAAAGTGGCTCAATTCCACATGAGTAGTTTGAGTCTTGGTCCCATTGGCCAGAAAAAAACACGGGGCATGTATGCATGCTTACCCAAAATCCCAAGAGGAGAGTGGAGGAAGGATTGCATCATGTCATCCCTCCCTGGAAGTGTTTTCTCACTTTCTATTTTCCTTTTTCTGTGTCTCTCTCTAGTGAGCACACATGCCCTATAGCAAAATAAAATAATAACAATAATAGGGGCCAGCAGATGGCATGGTGGTTAACGGTGCTGAACTTCCACATAGTCGACTGTGGTTTGAGTCCCTGACTTGGTGACTTGCTTTCACACTTTCTCTCTCTTTCTCTCTCTGTCTCTCTCATCAAAGTAAAATAAACAAACAAAGTTAAAGAAAGTATTTCTTTAGAAAATAATAATAATTCTCTTTTTCTAAATTGGATAACTACTCACATTTTAGACTATTTTGTAGACATTACAATGGCAGTACCTGGCACCAAATGGTTTTTTTTTTTTTGGTGCTTTTGTAAGCCTCTAGCTGTACAATATTCAAGAATTTTACAACCAGAAACAACATTATTAAATAATGCCCACATCCTTCTTTCATGTGTGTTAAAAAAAAAAAAAAAAAAAAAAACTGCCTGCCTTTACATTTTTTTTCTTTGTTGTGTTTAAAAGGAACGGAGAACCTAAAACCATTCCACGTTTTAATGTGCTTTGCAATGTTTTTTAGAAGTTCTAGGGGTATGTTCAAAGCATTGTCCAGGGAACATAGCCAACTCCCATTAGCATGAATGGAAGTTCAGCTGACTTACTACAGTCTTCTTTGAACATTTGCCCCTTAATGTTTTTCTAGTCAAATAAAAAGTTAACACTTAATTATTCCATGACTTTGGAATTTTGGAGAAAAGTTGTTTTTTTTGGTTTGTTTGTTTGGTTCTTTCCAAACTGAAACCAAGTTAATTTAAGATTCATTTTTCTTCCAAGGAATTAAAAGCAATACAGAAGAAGGAGAGGGATGAATATATAAATATCTGAGGGGTCTTCAAAAACTTCCTGGACATGTATATTATGTAAAAACTAAGAATAGATTTCAAAATATTTTTGCACCAAAATAAACATATACTTTAATTCCATTTTTCCACAAATGTTTTGAAGTCCCTTGTGCATGTGCATTTGTGTGTGTGTGTGTGTGTGTGTGTGTGTGTGTGTGTGTTTGAGAGAGAGAGAGTTATTTACTCTGGGTGTATATTTGTAATAAATTGATATAATATGGTAGATCATGGATAGAAAATTATATATATTATTTTCCTAGAAATCTGATAAAAATCTATTATTTGTAATCAAACTACAAAGTAGATTTAAATATATTAAACCTAGAGTGCATTTCTAATTATTGGCTGATTTTATTGTAATAATTTGTAATACTTATAAAATAAACCTTTTCTAAAAAATGTAAGTTTTTTAAATCATTTCCTTAGTTGTAAAGCAGGATAATGCAAAAGAAAATTATAGTTTAATGACAGTATTTTAATTCTATATCCTAATGTTAGTGCCACTTGGACACTAGCCTTTTAGATTTAATTGAAATGTTAAACAGTATGAAAAATATATAAGAAACAATCTTCCTTTAAATTTAAAGCATCTCCAAAACAACTGATTAAATAACACTTTTCTATTAAAATAACTGTTTAAACCCTATTCTTTCTCTACTTATAGACTGCTACTACCTCCTGCCACCAATATTCTTGAAATTTACATGCATATACACATACACACATACACACATCATGCGCACACCCTACCCTCACATCACATGCTCTCTCATTTCTCTGTGGAGTTAAAGGTTGCTTTCAGAGACAGAACTGAGGGATTCACAAAGAGGTACTTGTGATGATATTACAGCAATACCTCCTTTACATTAAAATTTAAAAGTTGAGTTGTTTTTTCTTCTCTAACAGAATGTTTACACTTACTGACTACTGTATACTATTCAACACCTACTACATAAACTTATTAGCACATTATCACTATATAATTTATCCGATTTTTATATGAGCTCTCAAAAATGTAAACATCGATTTTTACAAAAGTAGTTCAGTATTTTAAAAGACCACTACAAATTTTACTAGTATGTCCTTTCCTTTAAAATTCAGGGTGACAAAATAGGAATAAGAATCATATGCTTAGCAATTTATAGATATTTTTACATTTTTAGCTGTTGGCTAAGTTTAGGGTCCCATTAACTTTTCTAGTTAGTACATGAGTGAGTTGCTGCTGGCAGGGAGAAAGAGTCTAAGTGTACCTCTAAAAAGTGTGTTTGCTACCAGTGACTAGCACACACTGAGACTTTGTATATCTGGGAAAAAAATTCCAACGTGAATCAATTAAGTAGTAAAGAGACGAGTCTGAGTATGGTTTAGTTACTAGCTGAGATAAAAGTGAGTGTACATTTTCATCAGAACCTACTTATTAGTCTAATTTTCACCAAAAATTATTATAATAAAATATTAAGGTTTTTTTACAATTGATTTACATTTCAAAAATTCCAAAAGATTTTTTAAATATGTGGCATTATAAACCCAAAGGACCAGAAATGACACATCCATCAGAGAAGTATCATATATTAAATATTGATTGTCAATATTTTGAAGTTTTAATAAAACGCCTTCATAGAAATGTATGCAGGGTTTTGAATGAGGAAGGATGCTTTTTCCATTTGAAAAAAAAAATAAAAACACTATTAGATTTAAAAGTCATATGGGACTTTACAAAGAAAACTGCTAAACAGAAAAGTAAAACTATATTCCCTAATACTTCAAAAAGTTAAATTAGTAACCTTCATAAAAATGTTAAGGTCTGGAAAGTTCCAGAACATCATAGAGATATGTTTAATTTTTTTATTATTCAAATAACACTTGAAACATACTCCAAGCCAAATATATAAGACTAGGACAGATATTTTAAAATTTTCCTTCAGTATCTCATATCATCTTAAATTTCATAGTAAGTGTGATCATTAAAAAAATTATTTGTGGGAAATCTATTTCATAAAAGTGAAACAACTCAGTTACAAAGAAAAACAAATAATGGGACCCAGCCATTGCTGTTTTATTATTATCAAGCAATGATCACATAGAACATTTTCCAAATAACTGTTACACCATTTTTCATACATTTAAAAACACACATAATAACTATGGCTGATTTTTCAGTGCCTGATTAATTTTTAATAACACAATTACCTTATTAAGATAAAATTCACAAGTATAAGAAAAAAAGATAAAAACTCAAACTTGTAAATTAGGTTTCCCTTATGAGTAACTTACAATATAAATCAAATATGCAGATACTTTATGGGTAATATTTGTAATCTCAGACATTCCTACTTGGAGTCATTAATGAGTTTTGAACTTATTCTAAAAATCCTGAGAAAAACCATCAATTTTATTCATCTTTTCATTCTATAAACTACAGTCAGAATTTTAGTTTTGTGATTTTAAAAATCAATTGAGTTTGTGCAAAATTTTCCCTATTTAATAACCATTATTTAGAATAAAAAAGAAAATTAAAAAAAAAGTTAAAAATAAAACGGCAAGCATAAAATTTTGGATTAAAGCATATGATAAGGTTCATACTAACAAGAATGGTATGAATTGTAGATTTTAGTCATAGATCTGTTCTCATAGATTTTCCATACTCTGATTCCTAATATCCTACCTGATTCCTCTTTATTCTCCTGTGAAAAAAAGTTTTTCTATTCATAAGTTAACACTAGCACTCTGTAATAATTTATTTTACTATTTATTTTGATAATCTATTAAACTTGTTAGCCTATTTCTCTCAATATATAAAATACTTATGAGAAATTCAGCTAAATTCAATGGTGGTAATCTATTAAAAGCAGAAATAAAAAGTTAAGTCATTATGTGTACAGTCATTGAAACACATTAAATCAGAACATAACATTTTTTAAAAATCTAGCTTCATAATCTAAAACACGGATGCATTTTGCTTCTTTAGGATGATATTCTTTATTTCTTTAAGGTTTTTTGCATTTTCAACAAAATAGAAATTAATTAAAAAATTTTAAATACAAAACTAAATTTTTAAACAAAAATAACAAAATGCTATTCACTATTTTAGCTAGCTGTACCTTCACATGATTGGTACTGACAAAGTCTGCCTCATACTACAGACAACTTATTTTTAATAAATTTTAATGAAAGTCTTTATACATATCTATATAAACTCTGTATTATTTTATACATTTGACTAAACGAGAATCTTTACTCATTGCAAAAACTTCATTTATTCAAATAATATTGATTATCTTATATTCCTAAGTTTCAATGTATATATTTACAAACATGACAAGTTTTACAAGACCACTGTGATCTATTGACCCAATGATGGTAACATTTTTGTGACTTCTCATTGTAAGAAACATTCCACTGTATCATTATATGATCAACCATAGACATGAAGACGTTCATTATATAAGGTATCAATTACAACTGTACTGTTAATGGTTTTTAAATTTTTTGATATTATTTTGAATATATGGGGAACAAAACTAGAAATAACAGTGATACAATATGACACTTTCTCTAAAGAAAAAAATTCTTCCAGATGCCTTGAAAAATTGCTAAACCACAGTGATTAAGAAGATGAATTCCACATTCCTTACTTCCTTAAGTAAAAGCAAACTAATATTAGTGTAGGAAAGGGTGATAGAAGGGAAATAGAATGAACAATATCTTTATAGCACTGTGATATGAAAACTTTAAAATATTAATTTAAAAACTATATAGTATAATTATAATATTTAAGTTAAAATTGATCAAACTAGACATGGATACAGCTTTAATCTATATTTTAAATTTCCCACATGTCTATAAATTACCTGTAACTCAAATCTCTTGGTTGTTCAGACTCCAACCTGGTGTATACTTATCAGGCATCAAGAAAACGAGAGAACAAGATACGGTGTGTATCTTTGTACATTTGATAAACATGGACTTGGTAATGATTCTTCCTATATACGTAAGTAAAACATCATTCAAAATTTTGGTGGGAAAAATGCTTAAACTCTTTTCTGAAATTTTTGATGAAAACAGTTTCTTCTGGAGGAAAACATTCTGAATGGAAAATGTACTCAAACATTTCTAAAGCTATCATATTTGGTTGTCAAATTTAAAGAGCAAAGTGTATTTAACTGAATGTTATCTTTCCTAGATCCCTAAATAGTACATTTGCTCATGGATTGGATTTGTTTAAAAGCTACAGCATACAAGAACACTCAAACTATTTTGCTACCTAAAGAGGTAGATATTCTAGTGCAAAATTACTAAAGACTAATGGAAATCATAGACTCACAACAGTTTACTGAAAACTTATATAGGAGGCAATGTCCTAAGTACTTTACATAAACTATTTTGTTTAATATTCAAAAACATCATATACATTTTTAATCCCAATTTTATAAAGAAGGAAAAGTGTTTCTAGTGGCTAATTACTTGGCCAAATATCTGAAAGCTATTAAATGGCAAAACCAGAATTTGAACCCATGATCCCTTGACTATGAATCTCAAGATATTTTTTTATTCAGAAATCTATTTAATCCTTACATTAACAGAAAAAGCATCATCATTATCATTATCTACATTACCAACACCCTCAACCTCAGTTTCAAAAATACCCCCCATTTTACAAATAAAGATCTGAAGATCAAGGATGTGGAAGAACTTACCAAAAGTTACCCAGCTAGTAAATAAGTTAATGCACACGTAATTTATGCCACACCTAATAGCATGAAAATAATGTTCCTCGTAAGAATGAAGGCTGGCTATAATCCTCCAGAATATACTTAAACCGTAACAGAAAATATCTTTTTCATGAAAATAATTATTTTTAAATGTTTTGGTTTTGCTAAATTAGAAACAAGTTAGTACCTAACGTCGATAATTCTTTCTTGACTTTTAAATTCAAAGCCAAAATTATTTGTTCTCTTGATTTGTGAGGTCTAGTTTGTACCAAGAAGTGTTTGGAAAATTTAGCACAAGTGCAGAATTTACTTTATAATGGGGATTTTGTCTACATCATTAATATATTTACCCATGCTTAAGACAGTACCTAGCATATATTTGTTGACAAAATGCAAATAACTTTGGAAAGAAACAAAATAAACTGAAGAGTTCTGCAAAACTTTCTAATCTTTTAACAGAGGAAGAATTGGGGAAAAGTTAATTGCTTAAGATTAGAATCAGCTAACAGCAGAGATTCAGAAATCAGCTGTTTTACTAAATTCATTTTTCTGTTACTGTTTATAATATATTTATAAAGAAGTATTGAAGAAAATCAGTACTTTTACTCACCTCTATTCAATGTATATGCACCTTGGTTAATACTGTGATGTTACAGAGGAAACTAAGAATTGGATCACTGTCTTAAACATGGTACATTAAAGGGGGAGGCAGAGCTTTTCTGTAAAACACCACAGTCCCAGAGAGAAAGTAGTAGGCTGATTAGGGGAGGATTCAGAAGCTTCAAGGAGGAAATACGGTTTAAGTAAGGGAAAGGGAATTCAAAATAGAGGGAACAGATTCAGAGCAATGCAATTGTTTTTTGTTAAAAAGCATGACTAGAAGAATATCAACTAGTTTGATGTAGTTAAATTACTGTGTTGCCAAATAGCCACTGATACTGTGAGCCAAAACACAGGACTATTTTTTAAAAAGGTAGTATTTTTAGTACATCAAAATATACTAGCTTAAAGTATGTTACTATGGACATCATACTTCTCACTTTATTTGCTTATTTGCTTTCAAAGATGAGCAAGCTTCAGAAAAACAGTATATTAAAATAGTCTAAGAGGTTTTCACACTTCTTAAACGTTTTATGTCATTATTTTATATATTTAAATAATAAAAACAATTTTACTTTTCAAAATGATATAATGTTTTGGGGTAAAAACTGAACTATTTCACTACTCAGTGATGAATTAAGAATTTAGTGTTGCATAAAGAGCCCTAGACTTCTGACTTCAGAAAACCTGGGCTGAAATTAAGGGAGCAAATAAGTATAAGCAGAAGTCACACTGCCTGGCTCAAAATAAGCCTCCAATTACTTTTTTAAAAATTATTTTATTTAGCTTTATTTATTTATATATTTTTTAATTTGATCAGAGGGGGACAGAGTGAGAGAGAGAGGGAAAGTGAGAAAGCAAACTGCCAGATCCAGGACTCGAACCATGGTCGGCCATGTGGGAGTCCAGCACCCTAAACCACCATGCCATGCCACCTGCTGGCCCTATCCCCCAATTACTTTTATTTTTACTTTTATGACAGTTGTTCAACTCAGTTAAAACAAAATATTTAGAATGCTTTAGGAAGTACTTGAAATACAACTATTCACAAGTACATATATTCTATGTTATATAAAATACCTTTATTCTGATTATCCACATTAAGAAGGCTTAAAAAGATAGTTTTCTAAACCATCTCTGTTTTTCATGTATGTCTGTGTATATTTTTGCTTTCCTGCCAGATAATTAATTCTATATTTCTGACCTACTTCCAGCTTTTCTAGCTTTTATATTTTCTATAATTATTTTTTCTGTAATTAGTAACAGTAATCATGTTTTACTGCATTGAACTGTTGGATTCTATTTTGGTCCCTGCTTCTCCCATTGTAAGGTTCTATTTTCGAGTCACAGTATAAAAAATATTTCCATTAGGCCAAAGTGTGGGAGACATGACACTGGCATCATTATTTTTTCTCAAATAAACTAAAGATTTACTACATGTGAAACAGAATTATCTTCCCTGGCTTTATCCATATCTACAGAGAGTAACTGGAGATGCTTGATCTCAATTTTTGGCAACCAAATATATCAAATGACTGATCAATACAGAGAAGTACTGTAGATTTTACCTTATTCATTTGTATTGTTATTCATGAATTGCACTTTTAAAATAATCTCAATTTATGTTCTGTGTTCTCATAAGTAAATTATAAGGTGGGGTAACAAATGTACACAAATTATGGAGATGCCACAGACAGAATTAGTGCAAAATTTCCGTGATTTAGGGGGGTGAATTTTTTTAATGAATCTTTTGTGGCAATGAAAAGGATTATCAAATATATAATTTAATGTACCATTTCCTTTCCTGCTTCAGGTCTTAGGTTACCTCATTCTGTTCACTGACAGTATCTAAAGCTTTGAGGCCCGATGATACAAAAGCAAGATGATTTTAAGGAAAAGGGATGACTTGTTGAAGTATATTAAGCCATATAAGTCTTTATTTGGCTCTTACTCTAAATGCTTTATGCCATACTGAAGAAGAAAAGAGACATCAGAGACAAAGCAGCCAACATCCAAGAATAGAGAAGTGGAACTAGCCAGAAATAGAGTTTGAAACAAAATAAATATTGAAATATAAGACACAAAGAAAAAAAATGTATCATAGACAATTATTGTGAGATAAAGCTGTCAAAGACTGTCTCAAGCCCATTTGAAAAGAGTTTATAATTGATTATTTTTATTATTTCTGAAGTTATTATGATTAAGTATTTTTAAATTATTTAACTATATGCCATCTGAATTACTTTTGTTATTTCACTGATTGTGGATATATTTTCTGTTCCCCTGAATTAAATGACAGACTAGAATAATGTAACTCAATCCTTATGTTCTTTTGGAATTAATTTATTAATCATTAAGTCATTGAAATATGTTTACAAAGAGAGGGAGTTTATGGTAAGGGTTAACATCTTGTACTTCTGAGTTTTATTGCCTCTAAGCAATTAGTCAAGTATGGGCATCAACACTCCTGAAAGTGAGTACAAACTTTGCTCCTTAGTGCCTCAGTTTCCTTATCTTAAAAATGTAGATAATTAATAACACCTACTACATAATGTTGTGGTGGGGATTTAATGAGTATATATATGTAACTTGCTTAGAATAGTACCTGGATATGCTAATGTTAACAGCTCTGAACACACTGGGATCCCTGTCTTTCTGGAGCTGTTAGATGAGAAGAGAAACATTCTCATAGCATTTAGTTTAGAACTTAACTAAGGCACTCAAAAATATTGATGGGGCCAGCAGGCGACATGGTGGCTAAGGAACTGGATCTCACATTGCCAACTGCAGGGTTCAAGTTCTGAACCCTGTGGCTTGAAAATCATGCTGGGCTTGTGCACATTCACATCTAAAATCCTGAGAGGAGAATGAAGGAGGGATTGTGGAATGACCATCTCCCTTTGGGGTGATTTGTCACTGCCCTTTCTCTGTCTCTGTCTCTGTCTCTCTTTGGTGAGCACATACACTTCATGGCAAAAATTAAAAAAAAAAAAAAGGTGGTGAATAAAGTTATAAGAGGCCTAATATAAGAAGTAAAGTATGTATATTCATGCTTTTAGGTGGGAGAAAATATAAGGTAAATGCTTTAAGATAAATTTCAAAAGAGAAACAGGATTCTTCTTATGACAGGTTGGGGCATTTATTCAACAGATATCCAGAAACAGGCTTCTAGCAAACTGCAGTGGAAAAACTTAGCTGTAGGAGCCCTGTAGAGACTGGACCATAAGAAACTGCTTCTGTGATCTTTAACCAACTCCTTAACTCCAGTTTTCTTAACTTTTAAAATGAAGGAGCTGCTCTAAGTCGCTTTTTTAATGCACAATATTGCATTAATAAATTTGGTGAACTAACCCAGAGAAGTGAAGTTCTCAAAATAATTTTTTAAGGATTATAAAAGGCATGAGAATGCAAAGGAAGCATAACATTAAAAGACCGAATTGACACAACCTATGACTTAGAGGTGAAGGAAATTAGTATCCTCAAGTTTGGGGCTGGGGTGATCTATTGAGTTATCGGAAAAGTCATGATGCATTTTTGCATAGAAAAAGAGTCATGACTTTTCCAATGACCCCGTAGTTACCAAAATATCAAGGACTACTCCAACATGTATGAGAAGACTTCAAAAAAATTATGTAAAACTTGAAATCAAAATACGAGTTTATTTTAGTGTTAAAATTTTTGAAATTCATGCACAGTTTCTTCATAATACACATTTTCCTTAAACGTCTGGAAGATGCTGCATCTGTTTCATATGTGTTTTCATAATGGTTGCTTATAGTGCATATCATTAATTAGAAAAGAATAAAACGATGCATGGCTGATTCCTTCTAATACATGTGTTTCTTATCATGTAACAAAAACAATTCTGAGTATCGTTATGCAATACGAAGAAGAAGTAAGATGAGGGCCAGGAAGTGGTGTAGTGATTAAGGTGCTAGACTCCCACACTTTGAGTTCTGGACCAATGGAGGCACACCAGGCACATGTGCGTGTGTCCCCAAAATCCAAAGAGGAGAATGGAAGAGAAGGGATTATGGCATGGCCATCCCCCCTGAGTGATAGTTTCTCACTTTCTTTTCCCTGTCTCTCCAATGAGCACATACGCCCTCTAACAAATATCTTTCCTTAAAAAAGAAAAAGTAATACAACATAAATTACAAAGATGAAACATTGTGTTTATGCATATTACAAAATCTGTAAAAGGAAAAAAACACACACTCGAAACTAAAAAGAAAAAAATTTAAGAATTTCGAACACTTTTTGAAATGGGGAAAGAGAGTTCGTGTTACAAAGGAAAAGTGTTTCTCACACGTGATTAATTTTTAAAAGTATGGCTAGTAGTAATTCTACCAGTGTTTTAAGTCATAAAGGATTAAATGTGCCCTCGAGACAATAAGCAACTTCAGAACTAAAAAACAACATAGGAAGAGAAATATTTTAAAGTAGAACTGAGGGCTTAATAGGCCACATTTGACAGCAGGTTTTAGTATAGTTCCTAAAACAATAGCCACAAACATTGCATGCCAGGCAACGCTCTATTTACTTTTGAAAGCTAACAAAGGAAGAGAGAGTCTGAATAATTAAAAGGTAGAGTAATTTAAATGTGTACTAGATGATGACATTGCATTTGTTGAGTGTATAACAAAATCCGAAAGGATGAAATTCTGAAATATTTTTAAGTAAATAATTCTGAAAGAAAACAATAATAAAATGAACAATTTAGTAACGTAACCATTTAACAACACAAGAAAAATCTTTTGGATAGTACATTTTCATTCTTGACTAATGTATTAGATATAATAAAGCTTATGCCATCCCTTTTAAAAATACACAAACCACATCTACTTTTCATGATCAGAACTCTGTGTAGTTTACCATACCTGTGGGTAGCTGTCAGTCCTTGGCAAAACTGATATGTCATAGGTAGCAGCAAAATGGCTTTTAGCTTGTTGTATTTGGCCATAACGTTCTCTTTTTCTCCACTTGGCCCTTCGATTTTGAAACCAAACCTAATTTTTTAAAAGTAGAATTTTAGCTACAAAGTATTTGATAAAGCAAATATGATGTTAAAATATTTCAAGCCAGAAAGGTAAGCCAGGTTAATAAATTTTTAATAAAGCAATTTATATCAGAAAAGGATGCACAAATTTTGCTTTCTCTATTCCCTGATAAGTGGTGTGTTCATGAAGCAATGAAACTTACTAAAAAGTTATTCAGAATTTCCATTTACATATCTGAGTCTCTGTTTTCTTATTTATAGAAAATAAGAAGGGATTAGATTATATGATTGTGAAGACTCCTCAGAGCTCCACATCATGGATAACCCTCCTCTAAGAGAATGTTGCAGTCTAGAACACATTTCTCAGTATTTTGGGTTTATGCCATAACAGTAATCCAGTCAATATTTAACCAAATTAGTATCTGAGTCTATTCTCCAAAATCATCTTTAAAACATGTCAAAGTGAAGATTCCTCTATGTTGCACCTATACTTTAGATAATCTTACAGAAATTGAAACATAAAGATTACATCTAAAACATATGGCAACAGTGGAAATATGACTTAGAAGCAAAAAGAATTAGATTATTATATTGAGCTTGACAAGGACTACAGGTGAAATGGAATCATCTGAGGTTGAACTACGGTTTCAAATACATAAAAGGGCTTATTCATAAGTTATACCACTTATTTATTTTCCCTTGTGGAAAATATTCAGATACTGTCATAATCATTTACCCAATTTAAAACACTTACAGGTAACATAAATAATAAAAGTAACAGGGCTGATAGAACCAAAAGTCAAGAAAGCCTCTGTGTAATATGGCCTCTTCCCAGGTCACTAAGGCTGCCTTCTCTGATTACTGTAATTGCATATAAGAAATACTGATTATAAGAATCATCTTTCTTGGAGAATTAAATATCGATTTACTCACACTTTTAGCTCTCCAATATTTTTCATTTTAATATTTTAACATATTAAAGGGACAGAAAATTATATTTAATATGTATACGTCGCTATTTTTTAGTACATATCATCATACCAGTAGCTTTGGGGACTCACTTTGGTCTTTATAGAAGTATGTTCAGAATATAAAATAGTTAGAAAAAAAGCTGGGCATCAGGTGTAAATAGGCAAGTGGCAGAAAGTCCCTTCATTAAAATTTACTTGAAACTTTCATTATTTTTTTATACTTGCTTCAAATTTTCTTTCTCTTTACCTTCACAATTATGGTGATCTATCAGTACATTCAGTAAAATGTTTAAGTACACATTGCAAATTTAAGATGGCACTTACAAGAGTTTTCAGCAATTAAGACGAGGGAGATACCTGTTCACTCTAGGTTCCTAGTACAGTGCTGTTATTTATTATGCCCAGGGCTTAAGACAACAACAACATGAAACAAAATAAAATACACTATCTTGTTTCGACACAGACAAGCACCAGGGGCATGCCAAGGAAATTTAGTAATACCCCCTCCCATTGGCAAAAGACCTTGACAATCCTCTTAAAATGGGTAAATGGGTACCAATTAACACTTTCCCATGAAAAGCAGGAAAGAGAATGCCCTGAGTAAATTAGGTTCAGGTTGACTCTGTGCGTGTTCTTAGACAAAAATTAATCAGGACTTGATGAACTGTTAAGGGGAAATCAGGCATCATGCACAGCTGATCACTCCGTGTGTAAACATATTTTTCTATGGTTACAAGTATAACTAATTTAAATGTATAGATGCAAGACAGAAAACACACATGTGGGACTGGTACTAATACTTGCCAATTCTAAAATTCTTCGTCAGCATCAACTTTCTATATATTTACTTCCTGAACTAAGATAAAATATCCATTTGCCTCCACAAAGCAAAGCAAAAATCTGCTGCTTGTTATCCGGGCACCACCAGATGTTGTCTTTAATGATGTAAGGGCCTTACAATAGCTTAATCTGAGTTCTTCGAAGAAATACTGTTACTCTATTCAGAACAAAACTTTTCATTACTTTATTTCTCCATGGGAATGGCAAAATTTTATGGCAATAAAAACACATACAAAGTAAAAAAAAAAAAAACTGTTCTACTGAACTACTGTTGCACTTTCAACTCTGACTAATTACTTGGAAACTAATAAAATATATTTAAGAATCTCAAATGTAGCCAAAATGAAATACTCCTGAGAGGTAGAATTTTACCCAGTAGGAGTCTTCTTTTTCCAAATATTAGAAAATTAAATATGTTGAATGACCTGATTTTGTAAATTAAATACATTTTAAAAATATACTTGAGTACATGCAAAACATTATTTTAGGCAGATTTTTCCTATTGGCTCTGCAAAATCGATAAAACGTATCTAGATTTGAAAAAGCATGGCTGAATATATTGACAACTATCGGGGCAAGAAAATTTTAAATGCGTTATTTGGCATGTATTTACAGCGAACATATTTTATAATATATAAAGCAAACAGGAATTTGTGGGATTGTTTCATTTTTCCTTTTATTATAACACCAACCCCAGCAAAATTATTGATTTATGGACAATTATACAAATAACTTACAAATATCTGGTATATAACCTAAAAAGAATCTCAGTGGTCGATAAAATAGAAAAACAACATTAAATACATTATTTACTAAATGGACAATTATGATTCTATGTTTTTAAAGAACACTTTTAGAACTTAAAGAACACTTCTTAAAATCAGATATATTAACATACTGTTTTATTAAGTGATTGTCAATTTATCTACCTATCTAATAACTCGTGTCCTTTTGTTTTCTGATCTGTGTGAATTATCAAATCCTTTGTGAGTAAAAGAATTTTAGTGGGCCTCCATGCAAATATATTCCACTGTGCCATATCTTCAGTTCAGGAATCCTTTTTTCTTTTTTGGCAAAATGCAGTTATCCTATTGTTCTAGCTTTCTTTCTCCCCACCTCACTCCCAACCCTCCCCCCACCCCGCAAGGCCTCTATTTGCATCTTACCTGGACCCTGGCCTCAGTGAGCTCTGTCCTCAGAGCAAGCTGTTCTCTGACGTACACATCCGGGTAATGGGTTTTCTGAAAGACCTTCTCCAGCTCTTCTAGTTGTAAACTGGTAAAGGTGGTTCGGTGTCTCCGCTTCTTACTGCTGGATACATTGCTGTCACATTTATCCCCAAGTTCATCCAGTTCTCCCTTCTCTGGCACCCCTTTCACAGGAGACATTCGCAGGCTGTTACAGTTATCCATAGCTCTGTTGAGTTCTGCGTGAAGGGGCGGTCCTTCTACTTTAGTGATCCCATAGTTCACTGCACTCAGAGGGGGGAAATAACAGTTCTCAGCACGGGGAATACATCGCCATTAAATAATTAAGCCGAAGTAATTTAGAGCATCAGGAAAGCACTCTAATGATGTCTATTGTGCCGGTATTAACCTAATCATCACGTTATGTACAATTATTCACTATAGGAGAGGATTTTTAAAAATAATTTTAATGTGTGTATGAAATTTACATAATTTGTCAAAATGCACAGTTCTTTTTTACAGGGTTAACGTAACATTTATGCTCATAATTTATAATCAATGTAGTCAAATTAAATGATGTTCTAGGCTTCAGGAGAAAAACCTAGTGTCCACAATTTTTGAAAAGTGAACCTAACTTTATAAAAATCATGTATTTAATTCACAGCAGACAAAGGTAAGCTACTTACCTGGTTCAGAAGAGATATTTCAATTTCAAATAATACCTATGTCCGAAATTTATCTTCTCCCTCCACAAAAATCTAGTTACTATAGATTTAAAATGTGGCATTACTTCCCCTAAGTTTTTAATATGTCAATTTGTATATTCACATCTATACTTAATTTTTTTTTCAAAAAGTGATCTACATAAATTTCTTTCAGTAAATTTCATATCAATTTCTGGAAATGTTTTCTCCAGACAAAATATTTAAGTAAAATTATTTAACTTCAAAACTCACCTTGCAGGGTTTTTTTTCATAAGTATATCTTACTTTCACTTAACTCATGAAATGTTTTAAGACAGAAGGCCTAATTTTTTCTCCATTTACGGCACAGAAATTAAAACACATATGAAACATCACAAAGAATGACATCTGACATTGTGTTCAAGAGTGTTTTAATATCAGTAATTTCCTTCAGATTTGAGTGCATGCTTGCAGTGTGATATAAAACAAAAATGTATCATGTAATGCCACACACACACACAGACACACACACACAATGAATGTATATACTGAAAAGAGAATCTTTTTTTTCTTAAAAAGTAAAGCAAATCCAGTCAGTGCAATAATTTCCAATGGATGATCATACTTTTCATGTTTCTGTTTTTCAAATGATTCCTCATAACGTATTTTTACAACCGTTTCAATCATTATACAAATGTTTCCGACTTGAATGCCTACATAACTTAAGTTCTTAACAGCTTTCCTGCAAAAAAAAGATGTGATGTAAAAACTAAAAATAAAGAAGAGCATGGTTGATTAACAATACGGTTTTGTCTTCGTGAGCAGAGTTAAAGGGGGAACTGCGGCAATTAGGGATGGGGGAGGGGAAGCAGCGGAGAGGCTAAGGGCATCCCAGGAGAACCGGGATCCTTCCTAAATTAAGCTCGAGGCTGCCCATGTTCCACTTAGTACAGCCATTCTAGTGGTGTGATATTCCTTTAAAAGTTAGTAAACATGTTTTAAAAATCACCCATCTCACTTCTCATTTTGGATTCGCGACAATTTAAAATTTTATGATCGAGTCCATCGGCAGTCAACATAGGACATCTAAGAACCATAAAGGAAAGTCCTGCCGATTTAAATGATTGTACGCATACATGGAAAAATACCAGAGATACAGATATTAAAATCTGAAATACCACCAGAAAGGCAAAAATTGAGTGGATTGGTGATAAAAGTGAATTGCGCATGTTTTCCTAAATAAATGAGTGAAATAATTTATCTGATGATTTTCTCTATCACTTGCGCTTTTATTTTGGGTTTGTCTTTACAAATCAAAAGTAGCCTGCCATCCTGAATACAATAAGTAAAACCTAAGGGTTTTTTTTTTCTTTTTTCTTTTTTTTTTAAGGATGGTCTACGCAGTATTCAGAAAATGAGCTTCCACAAGTCAGTGTCTTGACAGATTTGGAACCTCCATTAACACAGGGGGCGGGAGGCTTGTTGTAAATATTTCACACTTAATTCGTTTGTTATTTTAAAGCAACCCGCTCCTTACAGCTTAACTGTGGAATATATACAATGATAAGGAAAAGTCCTCTTGGAATTGTAAACCTGCTTTAGCTGTCGCGATCTGAAATAATAGGTTTGTATTAGGTTACAAGATAGAAAAGATAGATGGTTTGTTTGGATAACATTTTGACTTTGAGATATTTGGGCAGAGCATTGACGATTTCTCCCAAAAGCATTCCGAAAGTCTTCTTGGGCGATTTTTAATGTGGAGGCAGAAAAATAGACAATGTAGAATCCCGGAATGAGTGATTATATCGAGGATTCTTTGCCTGAAGCTATTTAAAGTGATTTACTGTTTTAAAAAGTTTACGAGAGCGTTGTATTGCAAATGCACACACACACACACAAAAGTACAAATTCAAATTCGTACAAGTTAGTAATCTAGCAACCGACCAGCTTCCCAATAAAAAGTTATTGCGACGTCTAGGATAGTTTTCTTTTTTAAAAAATGGTATTCTCCAAAAGACTGAAAGTTTTATTTGTGAGGATAGTGACGTCCTCTAACAAGCCGTGATCAATTTCAGCTCCGCCCGCCGGAGCAGAGGAGCTCACTGTCTTGACTCAATTACGCTCTGTTTAGTGCCCTATCAGTTTACGCCAGGGTCCAGAATGGAAGGACTTTGGGACCAGGAGGGACAAGACCCGACAGCCAGAGAAGAATCGTGCAGAGGCAACCGGGTGCTGAATCCTTTCTTCGCTCCCACCCCACCCCCAAGTCTGCCGCCGCAGTAACACCGCTTTCTAAAACCGTCCCAAGTGCCTTCCCTAGCCCTCCAGCTCTCTTGTTACCCCTTTTCCTTCCTCCCTCTCTTCCTCTAGGACCGGTCCGGTATTTCGGATTTGAGGAAAGTGTGCGGATCGGGCCGGAGCGCTAGTGACTCACCGCTGCTGTCCTGACAGGGCGAGGTCCTTTCCAGGCGCACGTGATGCTCCGCGCGGGGCAGGGGCCCGAAGGCCTGCACGCATTTGCCCGCCGAGGCTTTGCTGTAAAAGGACTCATTGTCCAGCGTCTCCATAACGTGCTCCAACGCGCTTCCTGCGCCCATGTAAAAATCACTGTTTTTACTCGGCGGGCTTTTCAGAGCAAACTTCTCGCTCAGAAACTCCATAATCCTGGAAGGCTGTAGCGGAGCTCGGGAGGCGCGGAGGCTGGCGAGCACTGGGGGAGGGAGCGAGTGGGCGGGAGGAGGGTGGGCCAGAGAGGAGGGAAAGGGAAGCTGCGGCGCCGGGAGCTGCCCAGCTCCGAGTCCTTTAATACGTCCGGGCTGGGAAGGGGGCACCGAAGTTGCTTTTATATCTTTGAAACTCAGCTGGGCTTCTCGGGCAACCTCCCAGTTCTAATGAATATGAAAATAGGCGGGCGACTAACTCCACCCCGGGGCCCCCTCCGCCCCCACCCCACCCCCACCATCACCACTTAGCCCCGCACGGC
>NW_006207163.1:2584985-2590569 GCF_000334495.1 Tupaia belangeri chinensis
CGGAAGAGCTTGGTGAGATCGCAAAGCAGTTAACCCTCCTCTCCCCGCTCTCTGCATCCTCTCTGGCCACCCGCCCAGAACCCGGTCCCTACCCCGCCCCCACGTCGGCCACTCACTACCAGAAAGATTTAGAGGCATCTTAAGAACTTGAAAGAAGTACTGCTCTAACGGGCTTGTATTTCATCCGTAGATCGTTTACGCGGAAGATCCACGTTAATCCCAAGCCGGGCCTATTGGCAGGGATTAATTGGACTGGCCGTGGTAGAGGCGCTGCTTGGCTCCTACACCGGGGAGCTCCGCGGCCCTGCGCGCTCGGGCCCCTTCCGAGGTGGCCTTTCCTTTTTCTCTGGGATGGGGCGGCGAGTGAACGTGTTGGCATGGAGGTGGGGGGAAGCTGAGCACCAGGCATTGAACCATTAAATCTGTACCAACCTGTATTGCCTCAGTTCTCCCCTCGGTCCGCAATTTTATCTTTACACCCCAATTATTTTAGGTAAGTCCGTTAGGACAAGTGCCTTCAAAAGACTCTTAGTCTAGGCCCAGGGAGGCTCGACACACAAAAGAGTTTATGAAAAAGAGGAAGAAGACCTTCTGCTTGTTCTTTTTTAAAAAAATAGATAGGTAAAAAATAGGTAGGTAGGTAGGTAGGTAGGTAGGTAGGTAGATAGATAGATAGATAGATAGATAGATAGATAGATAGATAGATAGATAGATAGATAGATAGATAGATAGATTTGCTTTGGAATATTCACGGTGGAACTGCAATTAAACGCGCCTGCAGGGAGTGAGTGACCCGCGCGCTCAGAGCTGGGCGCACTGGCGGGAATGCGTGTCCCTCGTTTAGGCAGCTCCAGGGCCTGCATTCCCGCCGGAGGAGATGGAAGGGGAGGCCGGGATAGCACTGCTGACTCAAGGCCCCTCTTTGTGGCTTTGGGCCCGGCTTGGGCTTCCGATGAGTTTGCGGGGTCTGGGAGAAAAGCGTTCAGTGTCTTGGACATGAGAGGCAGGCGCTTGCGTTAGGCCCCCTACACGGGCAAATTTGCGGAATAATCCCACAAATTAGGAACTAGGGAGGCCTCTGCTAATGGGTCCTGCCAGTCTCTCTCCCTCCCCAAACCCTTGGAGTAGCAGTCCAGTTTCCCCAGACCAGTTTAAAAATAGGCGTGCGTGAGGGTAGCCGGGGCTCCGGGGATGGCGAAGGTAAACCCAGCCCTGACTGGGCCGCATGATTTGATTTAGGAAATTTACACCCTTCGAGGTCTTGACTGATCCTTACCCTAGGAGGGTAAGACCCTCCTAGAGACCTCAGCGGGCCGCAGCCAGAGTGGAACAATCACCCAGGACTTTACACCCTAGATCTACTCCTGAGCACTGCCCTAAAGGCAGGGCCTACCCGAAACGCCCAAATCGGCCAGGACCGAGCACGAGTGGGCGGGCTGAGAACCGCGCACTTGGTTGCCCGGCTTCTGATCCACTGGAGACGCT
This sequence comes from Tupaia belangeri chinensis, assembly GCF_000334495.1. Taxonomy (NCBI): domain Eukaryota; kingdom Metazoa; phylum Chordata; class Mammalia; order Scandentia; family Tupaiidae; genus Tupaia; species Tupaia belangeri. Next base: position 2,586,471 of record NW_006207163.1, read on the forward strand.
CGAGAAGGAGGCAACGCTCATTTGTAGCCGGGCTCTATATGGACTTGAGCGCGCATTCAGGTTTGGGCGCTCGAAAGGCTAATGTTCTAGCCTTTAGAAAGCATTAGTAATAAATAGGAAACGATACGAATTAATAAGTAAATGATTTCTGGAAGTCACAAGAAAGGAGGGGGAAAAAATCAGATCGGAGGCCATTTCACTTTCCCTGAGAGCTAGTTGGACTGTTTTTGCGGATGCTTTGGGGATAAATAGCTTCTGCTGAATTATTATTCTCATTTGCAGCAGCGGTAGCTAGCTTTAGCAAGGACTTATTCAATCTCAAGGGGGCGCGGTTAAAGAAAAGTACTGGGGAGGACTGAGCTCCAGGAGAAAGCCAAGCGGCTTCCTTGCACAGGAACTCAGAACTTGGCATCCCGGGTATTGCAAGGCGGAGCCTGGGGGTAGGAGGAAGAAAAAGCCCAAGAAACGCATTCGATGGTGTGCCCTACCGCACCCTGACTATGCTCAAAGGCAAGCGGCAGCCTGGTGCTTCCTGGGCCCTCGCAAGCGGGTGCCTGGGCAGCCCTTGTAGGAAAGTTGGGTGTTGAATTAATCCACTTACACCTGGGTGGGTCGGTGATTTTTCACTTCCTTATCACCCTCTGTACCTTCTTACCTTCAGGTATTCTGAAAAGTCAGACTTTCTGTACTAAACACAGAAAAAGACAGAAACGGAGATTTAATAAGTTTTGAAACATTCACAGCAGCAAGAACGCCCACTGCTGACCTGAGGAAATACACAAACAACTCATAGTATAAACGTAGTTATGGTTAGAGTTCCCTCAGCTTGTTTATGAATATGCGTCTTAAGAGCCCTACATTTCCTGAAAAGCATTTGGTGTCTTTTAAATGCAAGACATATGATGCAAGCTCTAGGGGACTTGTGTACCAATACAGGGCTCACTGGTAGAGGAAACTACAGGGGAGCCAGGACAACTGCATTGTAAACCCCTTTCCACCCCACTATCCAAACCCACTGGTGATGGCAGTGGTTGGAGAGAGGGGGTGCAAGGTGTCACCGACTCCACTTAATATCTTGGAGTCTTCTAAAAACGCAAATATATTATATGGAACCTTGTGTGATTTTTGACATAGAACCACTTGTGCCCATAACAGAGGGAATAGCTAATGGCAAACTCCCATAACCAATGCTTAATCTGCAGTTTTTGGCAAGAAGCTGGGTCTTTGGTTGCCAAGAGCTGCATTAAATAGATTCTGAGAGGTTGAGATGAAGTTCATGGTAATGACATAGCTCTAGCCTTTAGAACATTAACAAGTTGAAAATAATACTAATTAAAACAACAATAATCAAATGTTTTCTGGAAGTCACAAGAAAGGAGAAGATATCAGATTGGGGGTCATCTCACCTTCCCTGAGATCTACCTGGACTTTTTTTTTTTTTTTTTGGCTGATGTTTGAGAATAACCTTGGAAATTGCCCAGAATTATAAAAGCTTCCAGCTATTCTTCTCAGACCTCGGATGCTTTTACAGCCTGCACCTTACAACCTTACACCCACTCTGTCATCCCAACCCTCCCCAGTTCCAACTAGTCCTCAGGCAGGGCCCCAGGCATGAGTTCTGAGAGGCAGTCAGCTGTCAAGGTAAACCCGGTTTATTAAGTGAGGTTCTAGTTGGCATTTTCTTCCCACAGGCTCCGCCAGCGACCACCAGGTCATTTTCTTCTTTGCCCTACCTCTTCATATCGCTTTGGAGAGTAAGCATTGTTTCTCTTTCCACATTCAGGGTCTAAACCCAGGACTCAGCTTTCTTTTCACAGCAGTCAAGAAAGCTAACTGCAAAAGCTGCTGTTCATCCCTTTCTCAGGAGCTTTCTTCAGATCTGAACTTTCCTGATGAGGACCCATACTTTGAAGAGGTGCTGCAAGTGTGGTGAGAATGGGGGTGGGAGAGGGACAGAGGTGGGGAGCCATAGATTTCTTCTGAAGCCTAACAGACTTTAAGGCATCCTAGGATCCCAGCACTGTCAGATCTCTGGGCACAGCGTAGCCATTACTGCTTCAGGTCTTCTTGATGGGAAGGAGGTCCAGCGCCTGTGGAAGGCATCAGGATGGAAAGCAAAGAGATAGTAAATAAAAGTTTTTTGGGGAAAAAAAGAGAGAGAGAGAGAGAGAGACAGAGAGAGAGAGAGATCAAAGGGAGGAGGATTAACAAAGCCTATTGCAAAATCAAGTCTCAGTTAATTGAAAACTTGCTTTCTTCTATGGTAAATAAGATGTCCTGGAGTAAATAGTTTACTCCCCTGGCACCGTCACATGTTAACAGAGTAGACAGGCTATTTTGTGAAGATGAGTGATGCTCCCACTTGAAGTTAAAACTAACATTATTCCTGCAAGCAGTTTGTTCTTGTTAGGTGGCAGCTCCCCAAAACGGTTATTTTGGGTGTTTTAAAAAGTTTCCTTTTTTCCCCCTGGTTCCCTGAGAGTCTGGAATTAATGTAGGTAAATAAATTAGAGTTATTTGAAGAGTCCAAAGTCCACTGAAATGACGATTTGACACTAGCCCTCCCACCCCCCATGGTAGTGCTTTATTAGAAAGTGAAGTTCAGATAAGGGATTGACAGTCTCAGGCAGCTTGACTCATTTTACATTAAAAAAAAAAAATCTCTTGGACCAAAAGCTGTTTTTAATGCTTCTTTCCCCCTGTGTAATATATTTTAGGAAATGAAAAATATTTCTATGTACGTACATCAAAGCGGCAGAGACACTGTGGAGACTACTCTAGTTCCTTTCCTTTATGATTTATTGAAAGAAACATCACTTCTATCATAGTAGTGGGAATGTCAAGATAGGACTGCAAGGATTTTGGTCTTAGCACTTTCTTTTTGCAGTGAGAGTTTGAGGCTTCTTATTAGGAAAGCTAGGAAAAAATGCGTGCTGAATCAGATGAACCATGCCAAGTGTAGAAAAAGAACAGTTTGGAGAGGAGAGGAGGAGCTGGTGGAGGAACAGCTTATGAAAAAGTACTAAAATAATTGAATGTCATGTACCATGGCAAGAAGCCAGGTGGCCTCGTGTCTGTGTGCGCCACCGCTCCTTCCTTCCCTGGCTTCATCCTCAGCCTTCCCACAGCTCTGCAGACATAACACATACAGAAAGATATGTTCCATCAAACAGCTCAAGAGCTTTGCATTGAAATAAAAACATATATACCCATAAGGAATATGTAGGCTTTTCTTTTAAATATGTCTCAACTCATCCTCACCTACTCCGGAAAACTACAGGCTGACATCTAACTTTGTCACATTGTGGAAGTTGCTGTCATTTAAGAAAAAAATGATCTGAATGTTCATTGATCCTGTAAATCGTTTGAGTGGGGTTTGGTAAAGCTCTCAGATACGGATTAAGTTTACATTGAGTTCAATAATAAAATTAAGTGGCATTTCAGAAACTTTTGATTTTTTTAAAGATCTATGCCCTCTTTTTTTTGAATTTCAACTTGTTTCAGTAATAGTTTTTTCAGTTACCTTTTCCTTAAAAGACAGAGAAATGTATTTGACTACTATTCTCCTTGAAAGATGCAATTCAAATGTAAAATTCTAAAAGGACTATGCAAGCCATGTGCAAATATTTTTACTTCTCTTGAATATGTAATTGTTTACATTACTACAGACATTGTTTACACTTACTATAAAATGTATTTAATTACAAATATTAAAAATAATAATTCAATCATGATAATCTGGTCACCTTTCTTCCTCTATATGGTTATCACCATTGTTCTAGGAAGTTTTGAATATAATAAAAGACCATGAAAGTTAGATTTCGTCTATGACACGTATACCTTTAAACACTGCATAATTAAACTAAACTGTATTCAATCCAGTGACCTGGATTTCACTACCAAATTATTCATCGTTTTCATAAAACTTGTTTCCCACTATTTTAGTTGATCTGTAAATAGTTTAAACTTCTGCTCAATGTATTTAAATAAATCCCCCCTCCCCCCGCTGATTAACTAAGCTAGGTCTTAAAGACAGAGCTGCTTATTTTCAAGAAGATGTGCATGTGCATTTTCACACGTTGAACTTTACGCTTTAGGG
>NW_006207163.1:2591003-2619582 GCF_000334495.1 Tupaia belangeri chinensis
TCTTTTACTTCTTGGTATAGATATTGAAATCAAAGGACAGATTTTCTCCTTTAGGCTGGAGTTACAGAACTTAAGCGTAAGATTCATATTCATTAAGCAAACTCAATCAGGGTAAGGTTAATAGACAAAATGAGAAAGGTCCACACAGAAGACAAGCGGATTCTCCTCTCTCCTAAGTCTCCACCTACATGTCCCTCCCTCGCCCACAAATAGTCTTTACCTTCACACCAGAGGACCGCGTCTGGGCGCCAAGTCAGTGCGCTTAGAGCGTATCTCATTATAGGCAAGAAAACTATTCGATATCCGGCTTAACCTCTTTGTCGCGGCGCCTTATAAATTAAGTAGAGAGAAGAAAAACACCAACACATTTATTCCATCAAGAATTACACCGAGAAAGAGGAGTGCGCCAACTCCTATATTTCGGAAATCGTTAAAGAACTGTAGAGAGAGGTAAAGATTAATATTCAATCCCTTCTCCCTCCCAACCCGTCCTGCCCGCCCCCAGCAACGTAGATTCCTGATGTGAATTTTGATAAGTGAGTTTTAACTTGCAAAGTGTCCTAAGCAGAGTTGCAGAACAAAAAGTTCTCTGTGGTTCACAGAAGGAAAGCGGAGCTGGTGGGGTGCCCCTCCTGGGGGTGCAGGACCTGGGGCTGCTAGCAGCTGCCCCGCCCTAGCAGCCCGGCGTCTCGGAGCCTGCGTCCCCGCCCAGAGACTGCCGCAACCGGACAGCCCGCCAGTCCTTACAGTTCAGGAACTTGTGGACAGGCTGTGTGCGCAGCAAACTTCCGGAGGCAAGTCGGTGCGCCCCCTTGCATGAGCGGATCGCCACCTGGTGCACACCTCGGAGAAGGACCGCCCTCCAGGCTGCCCGCCCGGGTCGGCTGTGCTGGGCATCTGGGGAGAGGGCTGAGTCTCCAAACGCCGCCAGACTTGACCTCAGTCCTGCAGGCGAAGACACGGACAACCAGTGACGATTCTGTGGTTAAGGGAGCGTTTGTGGAGGAGCTCTATTCTGAGCAAAGAGAATGAGGTTTCGCTTCTCCCGCGAACTTGAAAGAGCCTTGACGAATACAGAGAGAAGTTAGTGGTTAACCGATTGGCTGCTAATATTTCATCGGTGGTGCTTTCCCCCCTTTAAAGTCTAACTCTTGGAAAAACAACGTATTTTAAGCTTTCCATCTAAATATTGATGTTGGCAAATAGATCATCTAACCATCCCTCGGTAAGGACAGCGCTCTTTCTGTTACACCGGCTGGCAATCTGAATTAATCACAAATGACTGCAGATTGAGAGGAGAAAGGCAGCCGACTCGTAACTGTCGTGGACAGCAGCATGTGCGCGTATGGAGGGCAGGAGGTGCAGCCGCGCAGGGGTCACCCTTAACTACCAGTCCTCAACAGCGAACGTTCCTCCCTCGCGTCGGGGAGTGCTAGTTTCAGTCAGAATCCTCGATGTTCCTAGCGGATACCTTAGATGTCAAGCCATGTCCAGTTTCTTTTTAAGATCTATGTACAGTAAAAGTTTCTTAACCTCTGATTTTTTTAAAATATCTTTTTTGTTAGAGAAAGCACATGTACTACCTCTATCAGGGGTCACCCAGGGTACCCAAAAAAGAAAACCTCAGGACCTCAGCGGACGACTTCATCTGTCATTTCCTAATCTCAGATGCCCACAAATGGACCCTTGCTACAAAGTCGTGGAACAATTAAACACATCCCTATTTACACAGTTGCTAACATAACAAAACCTCATGGACACACGATTTATTAATGAAGTTTAAATATAATAAGTAATTAAAATATTTACTGTTTTCTATTAAATCCTTAAGAATGTTTTTAGTTACCAAAAGGAAAGAAAACACAGTATTTGGACAATTCACTTATTTCAGTTTCAAATACGTATACAGTACCAAAAAGACATATTGAGCTAGATTCTTAAGGAGGACTTTACTTTTAAAAGGAACTTGTGTGAGGGAAATTCTCTTCAGGGCAGTTACTTATAAGGAATCCAAATAAGTCCAATAAAGTACATTTCTGATGAAGGTTCTTGAGATTCTTTATTTTACACTATATTTAATTCATATGTACTACTTTTGGAGAGAAGTATACATTCTTTTGCTACATGGAAATGCTCAATAATTAAGTTGTAATTCAGCAAAATCTAAGTGATTATTCTATTTTGAGTAAAATGCCTTTAATTTGTATCCTTTCTAAAGTTAATAAAACTTGGAAGACTGTCTTAGAGCTTGAAAAGAAATTTGAAAGAAACTTTCTTTTAAAATTTTTTTGTGAAAATAAGTAGATTTATTAGCAAGGTCCCATTTAAGGCATATAATATCTTCTTCAGATATCTTTAACTGTTGGATCACAATTAGTGCAAGCCCTGTGGGATTTAATGGCATCTCCTCAGTGCACACCAAATGACTACAACTTTTTAGCTCTAGAAATGAACATTATAGACTCTAGTAAATCATGTAAATAATTATCCACTAAAGATGAACCTTTATTCTTTTCAATATTTTCATCAAAAGTTCAAAGTTTATATATAGATATGGCGCTTACAAAGTCATATCAGTGTGCCTTCTTAAGAATGCTAGCAACAGTTTTAGACAACAAAAACTGGAATGCAAATATTTTTGGAAAAGGTAGAATGATGCAATTGACTCAATGAGGACAGACACAAAGTTGCAAATTAGGTTGAAATAATATACATGACTGCCAGAAACTAAGCTTACAAGAGTCCAAACAATAAAGATCTGAAGATGTTTTGAGTCTACACCGTGACTTAGTAGCTAAGGAAACTAAAACAAATTTAATTTATGTTATATTAAGTGAACATGTAGCAGCCACAGCTGAAGAAAGATCAACTCCTCACTGCCAAGATCTAGAGAATGGAGAGGTGCTAAGGCAATCATTTTTACATAGAAAGAGTAATAATTTTGAACTTTTCTAGTGTACAGTGGCTGAGTAAACAATGATTTAGAAACCATATATGAAGAATGGTTATGAGAACATGTGATTTTGGGCTAAGAGAAGACATGAGAAAATGTGACAAATTCAGTTTAAGCCCAGTGGTAGAACCAGGTGGGCTGGCTTGAGTTAGAACATAGGCTCTTTATGTAAAAGATAAGTTTTGTAACATTGAAAGTTCCCTGTGGCCAAAGTGGGCAGATTCTCAACTCACTGGATCAGACTTCACAAATCTGTAAGGTGTCATCAAACATTGTTTCCAAATAAAAGTTCCAACTAATGTCTTTAAGACTTATAACAGTTTGTAGCTCTGGAATTTCTTTCACAAGAAATTACAATAGTATTTTCCCAATTAGGGTTAATTGTCTATAAGGAGAAAAAAATAGCCTTTTGTTATATTTTGCCTTGAGTGGAAATTAAAGACTACACTTACAAAGCAAGCATCTTTTGTCAAGTAACCAGCTTTATTCTGTCCTGTCTATATTTCTATGACATTAAAAACCCCTTTGGGTTTCCTATTGACAGCTAACTTATTACACACAATTTTTATTATAAGGTATGTTTTTGCAAACATATTTCATGTGTTACATTCAAAATATAATAATGTCCAGACTAGATTCATACTCACTTGGTTATGTTCAGTTCTATCACCTGCTGGCTGTACGATGCTGGGAAATAAATAACCATTCCATGATTCAGTATTATCTTCAGGAAAATAGGTGCTGGGAATAGTACATATCTCAAAAGATAGGAATAAAAATAAAGAAAGTTAATATATGACAAGCATTCAGGACAGTGCCTGGTCATAAACTGTGTATTGTTATGATTTTTAAAATTCAGAATGGGACAGAGTCTAATAAAACTCTTGGACATGGGAAAAATAATGTTGCTATAAAATGAAAAGTGACTTCAAGAACAGAAGTAAAATTCAACTACTTAAAGTAAGACAATGTATACAATGGAACTTCAAAAAGTTGACCATGGAATTAACATGCAAGTTTATTTCACAGCAAAAACTTGAAATTCACATTTAGTATTTTTTTTAATAACATGCATTTTCCATGAACTTTTTGAAGACTCCCCCCTTATATAATTATGATTAGGTAAAAGATAAAGAAAAGGAAAAATGATTATATTGGGTGGTTGGGAATGTCAGGATGCATTGTACATAGAAAAACATAGAAAAATGCATCATAACATTACTGACAACCTGTAGAAGGCAAAGAAATCTCCATGAAGATCCTAGGCCCTAATGTGTGTGCACTACATTCAGGTAAGTGGGTTTATCCCAAACTATATTTGGTTAGGCTATAAACATAGGTACTACATCTAACAGTTTTTCCAACATTTTTGTGAATGAGGAGACTAGAGTCTTACTCCCAGATCTGCCAATAACTATATCTCCTAAAATAGATACAATTACCTTTAAATTCTCAGCAACTCCTGTTAAAATATTCTGATAAAACTGAGAAAAGGCTATATTGCAGTTATTCATTCGAGTTCACATCAGTTAAACTTTATTGTCTCTGAGATGCTTCTATGAACTTGATGTGTCCCCCTAAAAAATTTGTAGGTTGAAATGTAACTCCGATTTGATGATTATTTGGAGACAGGGCCTTAAAGAGGTTAGATTAGGGCTATGGTGAGATTAGGTCATGGGGTTGGGCTCTCAAAATGGGATTAACTTCCTCAAAAACAGAATGAAGATCCAGGAGATCTCTCTCCCTGCCACATGAGGACATAGCAAGAAAGAGAGACTTCTGTAAACCCAGAAAATAACCATACTAGCACCCTGATCTCAAAATTCCAGCCTCCCAAACTGAGAAATGTTTGTTACTTAAGCGTCTCAATCTCTGATGTTCTGTAAGCGTAGCCCAGCAGACTAAGAAAGAGGGCTTTCCATTGTTTGGTTTTCATGTACTCCAAGTAAATAATATTAGAAATTCTAGCTTTCACAGTCATTACCAGAATTAAAGGACGAAGCACAGTATAGCAAGTTCAGGAAATCACTCTCAGTATCAATATCCTTGTGAGGAAATAATTTGCAAATGTTTCTGCTTGGTGTCTGTGCTTGGAAAGAGCTTTACTCTGATTCAAAAAGCATCAGTATATGCAAAAATCAGTTTTCAACAGATTCTGAAGGGCTAACACCTCTGTAGGTAATTCAAGTTTCTCCCACTGAATAATACTAAGAAATAAATCAGTGTGCCCATTAAGTAGGGATTTCAATGTAAGTAACTTTATTGTTACCTGTTAGCATTACATATTTAGATCAATATTTTCCTATAATCATTCATACTAACATCACTTGGGAATGCTCTTGCCTTCCTATTTTTAAAAACCACCCAAAATCTGTTTTCCATACAAAAAAACTTAAAGTCTATAGGCTAGGCAGGTTTCAGAGTATTTGACCCAATCCTATTTTCCAGTCTCATTTCCTTCTAATTCTTTGTCTCTAGCAGGCTCTTTCAATTTTATCTAATTATCTTGTTCCTGAGTTGTTCTACTCTCCATTTCTTGGACATTTAAAAAAATTTTTTTTCTCTAGATATTTATTTCCTTAAATGCCTTAATATAAATTCATCCTTTAAGATCTGTTAAATATACAAACACCCTTTCCAGGGCCAACCTGTGATGTGGTATTAAGTCAGCAGGATCCCACATGGCTGACTGTGTAGTTCTAGTCCCAGACCCCTCAGCTTGAAAAACACACCTGGAGGTGTGCCCAAAATTCTGAAAGGGGGGTGAAATGGAGAAGAGGGGAATGCAGCATGACCATACCCTATTGGGAATGCTTTCTTATGTTCCCTTTCTCTTTCTCTTTTCCCTCTCTTTCTCTTCCTATCTCTCTCCATTGAGTATATCTGCCTCCTGGCAAAATTTAAACAAATAGAAAACACTTTTTCTTTATTCATTTTCATTTAAAATTAATCATTCCCACCTCCAAAACATTTTTATCTCCTTTAATATACTAAAAGTCCCTTATGGTATTGTTTATTGGTTATAGTTTAATATTTAAAAATTAGTATGTGAAAATAATAAAATGACATTTTCTGAATGGAAAAGCTAACTGCAAATTTTAAACATTGGATAAAGATTAGTTAGGCCAAGAGATGACTATCTTTTTATAGAGACAATGAAACAATATTTCCCTCAATCTGGTCAATAACCTGGATCCATTTAAGGACCCTGGTAATGGAAACATTCCATGGATCAATTTTGGAGTACAGAAGGTTGTCTATAAAGCTCTGGTTCTGACATTTCCAACTATTTTCTGGAAGTAAATATTTTACCTGTTCATGCACAAAATTAAGTTAACATGCTATCAGAAATCATACTTTTTTACATTTCCAAAGAATTGTAAACACTTTCAATGGAGGATGCTCAAGATGTACTTTTTAAGGGCACTGAATTGACTGCCATTTTAAGTTAATCTAGAGAAATCAGCCCTCAAAGATCTTCTGAATATTTTTTCCATCATTTCATGGAAATATTTCTTAAATAGGGTATGCAGAATTGATCCAATTTTGATCTGCTTGGAGAAATTTTGATTTAATTTTGTAAGATTGGTCTGGAAAGGTTTACTGTGTTAAGTCACTATTGCTTTAAGATTCCCAAGATGCTAAGCTAAGGGCTTCTCATAGACTGTGTCATTCAACCTCAGAGTGCCTATGTGTAATATATTATGATCTTAATTTAATGGTAAGCAAACAGCCTTAGAGAGTTTGTCACTTGTTCAAGATGATTCATCAGAGTGAAGATTAGAACACGAGACAGATTATAAAAAACACATTTTAAAATTTTCTTCCATATGCCACATACCAAAATATGTACTTAGGAGAACAAAATTGCTGTCTTGATTTCTTACTTTGTTCCATGTATTCATATTAAGTTATTCTAAGCATTGGTTTCATTTTGAAGTTAATAGAAAATCCATGGTTAGGCCAAATCTGAATGATACAGAAAGAGATGAGAAACAGACTCACCCTCACTATGTCTCCTTGTAATTTTGTTCACACATGAACTTTGGTAGAGAAATTTTGAATTCAATAATGTTGAGAGAAAGGCTCAAATCCATATCAAAGTTTAAAGTAGGAAATTTAGCATGTATTTATTTAATTTTGAATATGGATAAATATTTATTAAGAGTTACACATTTATAGATGTCAATAATCTAAAGTCATTTTATTTGATGTATTTTTACTTTTTCCAAGACATATAATTTCTTTTTTTAGAATTATTTAATTTATTTTTTTAATTTGACAGAGTGAGAGAGAGAGAGAGAGAGAGAGAGAGAAAATGAGAAAGTAAGCCTCCAGGTCCAGGACTCGAACTGTGGTGGGCCATGTCCGAGTCCAGCTCCCTTAACCCCCACGCCACCTGCTGGCCCCATCCAAGACATATAATTTTTTTTGTATATAATTTATTTTTTATTATAATTTTTTTCCATCACAATACACAAATGAATTTTCCATCCAAAATACACTGTGCATTGGCTCAATCAAGAACATCAACATACATGTTCTCAGCAAATAATTTCCCAATTCTTATGTCCTGCATACCTTGCCTTTTGTTTTGCCATCCTAGATTCCCCATCCCCCTCCCTCTGCTATGACCCATCCTCCTCCCACATTGTCCCTGGCATCCATGGTTGCCCTCCATGCCTCCCCCCTCCCCATTCAAATGATCTGCCAGTGAACTTAATTAGTCTAAATATATCCAATAGTTATCACAGCTGACACATACCTATACATGAACTCAAGCAAGACATATAATTTCAAGGACTAATTAAGATGAAGTTTGACAATGTCATTATAATTCTAGTTAATAAAATATATAAAAAATTAAGGTAATTTCACCAATTTCTTATTAGACTTGTCATGTGGCTACTAGAAAATTTATGATATCTGTGTCTTACATTCTCTCTCTATATATATAGTATATATATATATAGTACAATGCTGTCCTAGACCAATTCTGTGAGGATCATAAAACAAGTCTGAATATCTCTATTACAGCCTTAGTGGGAAAAAAAATACCTTTCTGTAATTCCAACGACATATATTTTTGAAGAAAAAGTTATACATTTACTCACCTTGTTGCCACTGACAGATGTGTCCAAGCCTCTACAAGAGAATGATGGACTTGACGTGGTTCCTCACCATTGCTCTTGCAATTAAGAGTGGGTATAATGGACCAGCTGGTGGTGTGGGGGGTAAGGCAGCTGGATTCCACAAGGCCGACTGTACCGGATCTGGAGGCTTGAAAAACATACTGGGCACTTGTGTGTGCCCAAAGTTCCAAGAGAAGAATGGAGGAGACAGGATTGCAGCGTGGTCTTTGCCCCTGGATAGTGTTTCCTCAATTCTCACTGCCCCCTCTCTGCCTATCTTGGTGAGTGTGAACACTCCACAGTAAAAAAATGATAAATAGGATGAAAAAAAAAAAAAAGGTAAAAGTGGCTATCACAACAGCTCCTAAAATATGGGGATCCTAATGCAGATTTATTTCCTCGGTAATGGTAGATATATGCCATGAAATATAGGGAGGACTTTTCCTGTTGTACTTTTGTTTAATTGGTTCACTTTCTTCAAAAGCTTCATAGAAAGGATCTTTATGTAGTACCGTGGTACTTAAGTATGACAAGTGGCAGAACGGCCCACAATCAATCTAACCTACCAAAGCAGACCTCAGTTGTGCCACTCTCTTTGTTCTACTTCCCGCAATCTTCCTTACTGAGTGTCATGATCCCGTCTGACACACGCCATTCCAGAGCTTCTGGAGAGGGCTCTTGAAATGTATCTGCCCCCTTGGCATAAAGTGCTGGCAGGGAAATGAATCATAAATTACGGAAGTCACATGAAAAGTTTAACTTTAATTTTGATTTGGATAAAATTCTGGATCCCAGGAATAGAGATGTACTCCACGTATGGGAGGAAAGGGTAAATGATTGTTAGAAGGCACCATATAAAGCATGCAGTCCAGCATATGTTGTCAAGAAACATCTTTAACATCGCAACTGTTACCTTTCAAATATATTCATTTATACAATTTATTGGCTTTTATGACTTAGATTAAAAGAGAATTTATGATTCGATATGATTCAAGTGGATGATGACTCCATTTTTCAGCATCAGTAATATAAAGGATTTCATCTAACATTATAAAATGGTCCCTGATTAAAATAAAAATAAAAGCAGGGGACCAGCAGGTGGCATGGTGGTTGAAGGTGCTGGACTCCCACATGGCTGACTACGGTTCAAGTCCCAAACTTGGCGGCATGCTTTCTTACTTTCCCTCCCTCTCTCTTTCTCTCACTCTATCCCTCTCTGGTCAAATTAAAAATAAATAAATAAAATAAGATAAATAAGGTTAAATAAAAACTCTTTAAAAAATAAAAGCAGATAAATACAAGAAATAAGAGTGTTAAATTCAATTCATCTCAAAGTCTAGAACCACATGGAGAGTGTTCTCCCTTTTTATTTCATATTACTATGTTTAGCAGAATCAAAATTCTCTTTTCCTATAAAGTAGAATTTTTGTACCCTTGTTTTCTATAATCTGCTTCTCTTATATTTTATCAGTTATTTTCTGCATAAAAATGCCCTGTAGTCTCATAAAACAGCTTCAAGACTTCTGTTACTCATTAGAAATATTATGTTGACCATACATATAACGTCTTCTTCTAGTATTCAAATTTAAAAAAAGAAAATAACATTACTTTAACATAATCAATCTAAAATTATTGGACACATTTACATTTTTCACACTAAATCATTGAAATCTGATGTAAATTTTATACTTACATCATATCTCAACTGAGATTGACCATCTTAATTGGTTTAGAAATGGCTTTTCTCTGAGTCTCCCAATCAAAAATGACAAAAACAGCTCTACCTAGGTAAGCAAAAATAAGGTAGATAATAGATTCATCATATACTTAAGAGATGAGAGAGAGAAAGCAAAAAAGCAAGTCCCAGGTCTGGAACTCGAAGTGTGGTCTGAGCATGTGGAAGTCTAGTGCCTCAGCTACCATACCACTTGCTGGCCCTGCAATTTTAAATTTAAAACCTCCTTTAATCCCTGTCTGAGCCTACCACGTATTCTTTCTAGATAAAATGTACTCTGTTTTCTTCAAAAAAATTAAAACTCAAAACTAATTTCCAAGACTGTCAGGGTATTCTCTTACATCTAAAAGTAGTAGCGCCTAGAACAATCTTTTGCCTTTGCTATATCATTCAGTTCTTTTCTTTTCTTAAATGGGATTGCTCTACCTCCAAGTTATGAAAATAGTAAGAAATTAAGATATTTACCTAGTAATAATTTGGAATGCTACCAAACACCTAATAAGGTCTCTTATAATGTACAATGTGTCCAAAGATGTCGATGGACTGGACTTTGAAAAGGTGTTACTCCATAACCAATGTAATTGATGCTCAGATAAAACGATTCTGGAATCTTCTAACACCCTACTCACACTTTTGCCAGGCTTCTGTGGTCACTTTGTTATTCTTACTAGAAATAGCTGATGTTGCTTGTTGGTTGTATTGAATAGCACTGGAGTAAGGGAAAGATAGAAAGTTGAGAATTCAGTTGAGGGGTTGGAAGTAGAAGATAGGGTACAGAGAAGTAGTTACTCTGGGTCAGATATTTTAATAGAAGCATCGCCTAGGTCCATCACAATCCAAATTCGGTGCCTACTAACTGACAAGACAGGCTCATATTTTTATCTTCTTGACTCTCTTTTATTTTATTTATTTACTTAATGTGTGTGTGGGGCACCCTCAACAGGGCTCACCACACCATGACCTACCTGCTCCCAGGCTTCCAGCCACCTAGTATCATGGAAGTGCTTGCAGGCATACTTACCATCTTCAAGTCAATCTGGGATCCAAACCTGAGGCCTTTCCATATGGCCCCAATATCACACAATGGTGGCCTACCACCTGTATCACCACAGTTCGGCCACTTTTCGTTTTTATTTATTTATTTACTTCATGAGAGTAAAAAATAGAAAGAGAGAGAGAGAAACAGAAAGTTAAGCAACTTCAACAGAACCTCACGCCTTGATCCTCCCCTCACAGTCAGGACCACAGGTCCCTACGTGTGCTTGATATACACAAATTGACCTGGAACTGAACTCCCACTCTCCACTATGGCTGGTCTGCCTTCTAGAATCTAAAAGACAGACATTTCTTAAAATATATCCTCAGGAAAATGGGAGAAAAAATATCTCTTGGTTTGATTTATTTCATGTTTTATTCCAATTTTAAAATGTTTACCTTTTCTATTTTCATAAACACAAATAAACTAGTGTTAGAAAATAAGTTTAAGGGGTCCAGTAGATGGCACAGTGATTGAGGCACTAGACTCCCTTAGGCCAACTAGTGGTTAAAATCCTGGACCTGGTGGCTTGCTTTTTCACTTTCACTCTCTCTCACTCTGGTGAATTTTAATAATAATACTAGTAAATAAAATTAAATAATTCTTAAAACAGTAATAAAGAAAGAAGTTTAAGTACTAAAATATTCTAAGTGATCTAGATGCAAAAAGCAATAGTAAAGAACTTCCAATCTGACACCATAATTAGGAAACTCTTTTATTGATTTATATTACCAATAATCACCTACAAATTTAGAAACATCAGTACCATACAGTCCTCGATATTCATGTTATATAACAATTACACAGATTACAGAATAAGGAAACTATAGATTAAAGCTATTTTTAAGCACTTTAACAGTTTAATCATAAGATCTTACTTCTTATTCTAGCCTTTCAACTTCATTGATTTCAGTATATGAACCATAAAACCTCATCGATACCAGCTTTAATGTGGCTTTCTCCTGCAGGGTTCACAATAAGCTGAGATAAAATATTTTCCATCATTACATTATGTCGTTTTGTGGATTTTAGTGAAAGGATGACATAACAGAGTGTTTATACAGAACCGACACATGGAGCTTAATTTCTAGGCCACAACACACCAATCCATGTTTTCTTTATTGACTGACAGCTCAAGGCTCATTCACATTTTTTTTTCTCCATCAAGTTAAAAGAGATTTATCCGTTTGAAACACAATCGGGCTCCAAAAGCAAATGTTGGACACAAATGCATATCTCAATAAAGAGTAGAAAAAAAACCCCCAGAAGAACAAACTGAAGCTCACTGGGTTTTCTCATACAGATACACAGGTAGGTAAGGTCACTGGAGAACAATGAATTTAGCTTTGGAAAAAAAGATTCAGACCCGGAAAATAACAGAGCTATGATAATTATATGTAAATACTGCATTGTGCACATTATTTTTACTCAATATATAATAGAACACTAACTGAACAATGGTAATAAGGCTTAAATAAAACAGACCTGAAAATTTTAAAATATATTAGTATTACAAGGTAAGTTTGAGCTTTGAAAATTTTTAATAATAAATTGAAGGCATTTTAACAAAAAAAGAAAATGACATATTTTTGATTCAGTAGAATAATGATCAAGAACCAGAATTAACATCCACCTTTTCAAATGATAAAAGAAATATATATATCTGAAAGAAAAATTACAAATAAATAGCCAATTCACTAAATTTATAACTATTTAAATCCATACTTAACTTTTATAAAACTGAATGTTTATTTTCTTATAACTCTCTAAACTACTTAAGATGGTTTAAAATTTAAAAAACAAAACCCATTTTTATTATTTATTTTGAATTGTTATGTAGTAATTTATCTTTGAAATACCTAAATACAATAATCTGATCGAATATAGCTTATTAATATATTATTTACTAATACTACCTTAAAAAGGGTCAGTGAAATATAGTTATATTCTCTTATATATGTGAATGAAATTACAATTTATTATTGGTAACCAAAACAATCTTGCATACATGTGTCATAAAAATTTAAATAAAAGAAACTAGACATACAAATTTCATTACAATATTTCAAGAATTGATTTTCTGGAAGTCATTGCAAGTGAACACAGGAAGAGCTGCAAAAACTCTTACAGCTAGAAAATAAGATAACACTATCCGAAGACAAAATTGTAAAATAAAACAAATTAAATACAGTATACTAAAACCTTGTATCTATCGGGTAACAATCACATAGCCACAGACTTCTTGAAAATAAGCCATTTGCTGTATGTTTTGAATGCTGACACTTGAAGAATTATTTGGAAGTTTTCGCCTTCTTTTTGCCACTTCCCCATCCACCACTGAGTCGCACAGGATTGTCTCGAAATGATATGCGTTCTTTTTTAGATGGTCTTGTATTTGTTATCATTGGTGCAAATATTCCCTTAATTGAGAAACCTGGACAGTGATATTAAATTATATTTTCACTTAACATGATTCAAGTAAAATTATATTTTAAAGTAAGAAATATATTTAAAGCAACCACATGGATTTAAAAATTCAATATTCTTTGAGTTTAATGAAAATATCTCTTTTGAATTTATTTATGTTTGCAAAGTAATATAGTGAAAAAATGGATATAAGTTATGTTTAGGTTAAATAAAAGGAATTCATTTACAAAGTTAAGTAGATAATAACTGTTGACTTCTATCTATTGATTCAAATGTCCCTGGTATTTCAAGAATATGAAATGGTAAAATGTATTCATTTTTAGATATTTATATTTGTTCATGTTTTGTTTGCATAAATAGTTTAGCATTTTAATAATTAGTTATATATTTATAAATAAAGCAGATGATAAAAATTGTCTTAGAAATAGACTTATGGAGTTAAAATCTTTAGAAAAAGGAATTCTTGGTAAAGTATATTAGATTTGGAATCTAAAGACATTCACGGGTTTTAGTTTGGTACATAAAATATACTTTGTGATTCTGAACGGGCACAGCTTTATAAACGAAGGAACTGATATATATGTATTACATATGTAATACGTGTGTATTAGAGGGCTGCTCTAAAGACTATATTGCAACGATAGTAAGATCCGTGAGGATGCTTCACACACAGGTGCTATGAAATGGAAGAAACTGCTATTTATATTCAACAACTTAGAAATTATTCATAGAAAAATAACAACTGTTAAATATTAAAAACAAGGAATAGTCACAAGAATGGGCCAGTAGATGAGGAATGCTTTACTCTGCCAGATTCCAAGATACCATATCAAGAGTACTATTAAAGAATTATGATCATCTGCTTCAAATCTCCCGAGGATTAAGCAGGGGCACAGTGCTGTATGTGAGGAAACGGTTTAAAAGGCAGCACAGTGAGGCATTCCAGGGCTTCCTCAGAACTGGCTTGAGGCAAAGGTTCAAACCACATGATTCTCTATTGTGATGCTTTTATGCTTAAATAAATTCAGGGGAAAAGATCTAATTTTGCTTGAGGTTAATACTTTTCCCACTAAAATTTTAAATATTTCAAAAATATGTGTCCAAATAAAAACATTAGTCAATATTACCCTGTTTATGAAATTAATCTGCAATTTCAAATTTGGTGCAATGGATTGATGAATATTGATTTTAAAAGTCCATTTCTTTTTTAAATTTTAGAGCTCTTTAAAGAGAGTGTGCTGCATTTTAGTTTGTAATCTTCAAACTGCAACTACGAAAACAAATCCAAATAAGTTCATTAGCATCCATAAAGGGAGCATATTCCATGCTTAGTCTAAAAAGAGAACATTACTGAAAATCAGGAAAAAAAGTGAAAGCTATTGTTTTAGGAGAGAGAATTAGGGATACAAAGAGACTACTTAACGTCTATTGTCTACAGGCACAAGTCTGTAATGGAGTAGAGAACATACAGCTCAGGAGTTCAGAGACCTTTGCAGCTGGTACTTGGAAAAGCAATCTCAGCAGAGAGACTGAGATTTAAGAGATGACAACCGACATTGTCTTCCACATGTGAACTGGAATTTTCCTGATTTATACGATTCCCTATAAGTAAGTCAGTAGTCCTTTGCTAAACTGAAACAACTTTTTCAAGCCACAGGAATATTATTGGATATAAAAACAAGAAATCTCTACATGATAAAACTAGTGGCCTAACAAGCGTTCGGAAAACTTCCTGAAAACCCATCCCTGTTCTTCTTACTATGTATGTATTGAAAAGACCTAGTTTAATTTTCCCCCTAAATATTGGACTGTCTACTTTGATTCATCTTACAAAAATCAAAGCAAAACAAAACAAAACAAAAAACAAATAATCACAGTAAAAGCAAACCTGTACCTTGATCAAGTGGTTAAAAATTTTCTGGTGAATGACCTATTTTCTGGGTAGCAAGAATATTTATAAGAATACATTGTATGTAGATAGAGTGCTGGGGTTGGGGTGGGGGTGCAAGGTGTCTGAGAAATGAAGAGCTATTAGGATGCCTTTACAATTCAGATATATTTATTTACGATAAAAATAGACGTTAATAATAGAGTAAGCAGATTTTCATAAACAGCTTACACTTACAAAAGGTTTTATTTCAGCAGAGAAAGCTAAAATCAAGTCCCTTGTAAGCATTATTCAAAGTAATAAGTAGAAATAACTATTTTAAAATTTAATTCAACAACACAGTTATTGGTTAGTAAGTTATGTTTTATAAAACTATCTTAATATAATAATGTATTATTTAAAGTCTTTATTCTGAATATCTTCTGAATCAAAGATGATAAATAACGTGTAAAAGGTGGGATTTTCTCCAACAAGCACTGAAATATTTATAATTTCACTTACCTGTAAAATAATGATTTCAAAATTAAGTACACTGAATTGCACAACTTCTTTAGACCAAACTCATTCTTAACAGTGTTTTCTGGCATTCCAAAGGGTTTTTTTTTTTAACTATTGATTATAAATTTACCATATTATACAACTGTTCTCTTAATACTGTTCTGTTATCTATGTTACTTTTAAAATGCTAATAAATATTTAAATATTTTTGTATTTATACATGATGCAACCCTAAATACGAAAAGATTGTGACTTTTTCATTGTTTAGTGTAATTCCTTTAGCAAATAATAATTAAAAACACATCATGCAATATTACAAGATAGAGTTATAGCAATTTAAAAGTATATCTTCAGTAGAATAAAATGCTATAGAAATTAGACTTTAAAAGAATGAACACTAGTGAATATATAGTATTTTTGTCAAAGCAATATTTTAGCTGTGATTAAAAGCTTGAGTTTTATTGTTCTGGTATGTGTAAGTAAACAATGTGAGCTGGAATCAATACAGCTTATTCTCTCATGGCATTCAGTGAGAGTCTTTTCGTTATCACATAAACTCTCAAATCACCAGATATATAGAAAATAAACTGAGGAGTAAAACAACACATCTATGAAGGAATCACAAATTGACATTCAGTGCAATGTTATTACTCTGCCCTATGATTACTCTAGAAATGAAAAAGGAAAATAAAGAAGCAATTTAATACAGTCAATGTATAATCATCCTAAATTACTTATCCACATGAAAATAAACTAACAAGAGAGTCTGGCCTCAAAAAAAAAAAAAGAATAAAAAAGATATTAGTGCTAGATGTACCGATGGGCTCCTGTAATGAAAAAAATATATATAACTAATAGACTTTTGATACGTTTTTCTGTTTTCTGAAATATTACTCTTACAGTTTTTATATTTCTTTCCTAACAGTTTGCTGCATACTTAGGTGAGTATAGAAATCCTCCAATCATTTGTCTTGATGTGAATGCTCTGTTTTCTAAGAAGTCATTCTTTTACTACATAACCTGCACTCTGCTTGAGATTTGTTCTGGCCCTTTAAATTTTTCCTTATTTTTGTTAAATTCTTGGTTCTTTAACAAATGTCAAGGTCTATATATGCTCTGTTTTTATAGCTAATTTAATATGTAAAATGCTTTGAATGCCTCTCTTGGTATGTATTTTTTTTTTTTAAGACCTGTTAAAATAGAAATCTCATGATGTATAGAAATACGTCATTGGATTTCCATCAATACACCCAACGCCATGTGTCTGGATACAGAAACCGTTTCAAAGTCCTTCCCATATTGTATTACTTAACAGCAGATACTGCGTAAGTAAAGCATGGAGGAAAAAAAATTCAACATGTTAATGAAAGTGACCAGAACAAATTTTTAGCAGCAAAGCGTTCATATCAATTTAAGTGCTGTGAATGGCAAGTGTAGGGTTGAGGCAGATATTACAACAGTTGCCTTTTAAGGTCATTGCAGTGTCCAGCCCTGAATTATAATCATTCACAGAAAACTTCAGGTAGATAAAGTTTAATGGTGAGAAAAAAAAAATAGTTCATAGGTTGTTTATACCACATTCAAATTTCCTCAATGTTAGTAACCTGGTGATTTTGATTGTTTCTGAGATTGTTTTCAAAAATTTTCAGTGACTAAAAGTTTTGTGTCAATTATAAAAATATGAATAAATTCTGTTTCTCAAAATTCCAGTTGAAAAATGGCACTTAATTATTTTCACTCAATGTTTAAGTGACATATAAGTATTTAAAATCAGTTACATTTGGCACACTTTATAGTCACAAAGTACTCACAGTATTTATTATTGGTGTTAATAATCAAGATACTAATTAAAAAAATTGACATGTGTAACATAATTATTGGTCTATGCACATTTATCTGGAAAAAGTAATTTCCAATGGCACAAAAGCTAATACAAATCATATAGTGTTAGGAATCTTATTCTGACATTTGTATAGATTTTTACTTTTGTTCTTTGCCTGTTTATTGACCTTTTATAATAGCTCCCATGCATATTCGATATGTGAATATTTGAGGCTGATCTGTAATTTTCAATACTTCCCCAGGTTTTATTTTTAATGTAATTCTGTGTTTCTTCTTAAAGAAATCTCATGTTCGTGTCTTCTGGGACAGAGATGGCTAGAATGTTGCATTAAAAATGTGCTAAAACACTGTTTTACTCCTATAAATTTTGTGGTTATTATACTAACATTGCTCAATCTTGTTTTCCTTTTATTTCCTGAAGGAGGTTTTTTCTACAAGTGACTTGTTTTTGGTTATAAAATGTAAATAGGTTTGTGATTCTTTTTCAGAATTAGGTTGGCCTTTCTTCATTTGGCCTCCAACTAAAACCCTTCTTTCCTTTTATGACTATTCTATATGACTCTGATTATTGGGGTTTTCTGGCTTTCCACTGAAATGGTAGATACCTGTTGGCTATTTAAACTTACAAGCAGACCTAGATAATCAAAAGTGCAACACAACAAGCACTTAGGAGTAAATTTTAAGGGCCAACAAATGGCATAGTGAAGGCATTGGACTCCCATGTGGCCGATTGCAGTTCGAGTCCCAAACCCAGCTGTTTAAAACTCATGCCAGGCATGTGTGCATATGTGCCCAAAATCCCAAGAGGAAAATGGAAGTGAAAGGATTGTGGCATAGCCATCCCTCCTGGAAGGGGGAGGATAATTTCTTATTTTCTGTCTGTCTCTCTCTGGTGAGTGTACAAATCCTATAGCAAAAATATCATCAACAACAACAAAAAAAGGAGTGAAATTTAATCTGTAAGGCAATCTAGTCACTCATTTTCTACTGCTCACAGTTGGTTCTAAAATTCTAAGACTTAGGTCATGTTAGTCCTATTTCTCTTGTCAATTTGGAAATGGTCTATTCCGAAATGCTGCAATAATTTTTAAAATATCCTCTTCAGGGGAACCAGCAGTTAGCGTAATGGCTATGTCGCTGGACTCCCACATAGTCGACCGCGGTTCCCGTCCAGGATCCGATGGCTTAAAACACGCCAGGCGCATGTGCGTGCGTGCCCAAGATCCCGAGAGGAGAATGGAGGAGAAGGGATTGCGGAGTGACCATCCCGCCTAGGGGGTGATTTCTCGCTTTCTGTCTCTATGTCTCTGTCTGTCTGGCAAGCGCACGTGCCCTATATAGCGAAAACCTCTCAAAAAAAAAAAAAAATCCTCTTCAGGATTCTATTCAATTTCACAAAATTTTTCATGGAAACTTTCATTATCTACAAGTACTTATAATTTAAGAATAATGGGTTAAGTAATGCTAATAATTGAGAACATTTTTACCCTTGATTAACATGCTTATTCCTTTGAAACAATCCTGTTGTTATATAGGACTATAGTTCAACTTTTCCTTTTAGAGAGATTTTTGCTATAGGGTATGGAGAGACAGAGAGATAGAAAGTGAGAAATCACACTGCCACCCCCCCCCCTTCCCAGGGGAGATAGCCATGCCACAATCCCTTCTTCTCCATTCTCTTCTCAGGATTTTGGAAATGCAAGCAAATGGGCCCAGTGTGAGCTTCAAGCTGTTGGGGCCGGGACTCAAACTGTGGTTGGGTATGTGGGAGCCCGGCGACATAACCATTATGCCATTTGCTGATCCCTGTTTCAGACCTCTAATAACCTTTTCTCACCCCTCATATTCCCATGCTAATGTTGCCAAAGTAAATTCTTAGCAAAATACACATTTTAGGAAAATCCCCAAATGTTCATTACTGAGTGATTTCCTATAGGATATAAACATTTAAAACCCAAATTAGATTTTCAAGATCATTTGAGGTCTTTTAAAGCTTTAATTTAGAATCTTTTATTCACACATTTCTTCAACATGTACTGGTATAGTGACTATCATGTGGCAGGCACTGTTCTGTTCCTGCCTTTCCAGGGAGCTTTCCTGTCAAGTTTCCTTTGTGAGCCAAATATTAGTAACTGTCATCCTGTAGTTGCTTTCCACTTGACTTTATTCTCTTAATTTCGTCTTCACAGTTCTCATATGGAACTTGTATAAGACAAATACTTATTTCCACATTCTCAGATAGTGAAGACTTGTGGATAGGTTTCCCAAAATTTTTTCATGGAAACTTTCATTATCCCTTTTCATGCTTATTAGTTCTTAGCAGGGAGACATTTGGCAACAATAAACATGACTAGCCTGAGGATTTATTATATTATTACACTTCGGTTTTATTCATTTGACAAATGCATTTCACATTTGACCATACCCATTTACTTTTGCACCACATTAGCTAGTGTAAGAAATTGGTTTGAAAGCAATAATAACAAAATGAAAGAGTCAAACAGTTTATTTAAGAAAGAAAATGATCATGAAGGAAAGGGATAAGAACTAAAATATGACAGACACATGATGCTGTAATCTATTATCAATAGAGCATATACGAATCCTGTCCTCAAAAATGTTATTTTTTTCTTTTTACAAAGTATAAATGTAGCTGACATGTGTACAACTAGTTCTCTCACATAGTACAAATGATATTTGTCTTTCTCTGGATAATGGCAATTGCTGTTGAAACTAGCTACCATTTTATATCTGTACACATTATTCTGTGGTTACTAATAACTATTATATTTATATATGCCTGGAATCACTATTGACTGCTTATTAAACTACCTGGAATCTTTGAAAAGGACAGTATCAAATTATAAAGGGCTTTGAATCAATAACTGTTTATTGTGTGTCTACTGCTAAAAAGCAGACTTAAAATTAATTCATGAGTCTACTAAGTCATGTAAATGTATTCTTATAACAGTAATTAGTTTTTATTATCCAGTTCTGAGTAGTAGAATATTTTAAGGACTGAAGTGTTAATGTTAACATGTTTGCTTAATTAACAGTCAAAGTATAGAGACAAAATATCAAGAGCTTCCAAATTTGTATTTTGAAGTTCTTGTCCAGTAATTTCTGATCAAGAAAAAGTCAGATTGTAGTTTAAGTGATAATTTGAAAAGTCTTGAAGTTTAAATTTTTACATAGTTATAGAATAACTCTTGATGACCAAAAAATAATAATTCTATGAGATGGAGCCATAGTTTCTTTACTGATATGCTAATTAAAATAGACTACTTCAGATAAAAAACAGAATAGAATTTTAAAAACCGAGATTTCATTATGTTTAGAACACAATATTTAACATGGCCATGATTATCTATTTATAAGATCTTATCATTTCCTTGTTTTTATCTGGGGAAATATGATGTAGAAAATGAGATTGAGGTTTGACTATTTTTAGTGGGAAATATGAATATCAGTTATGACTTTTCCTACAATAAAATTTTACAGCAATTGGCACAGATGGTGGATATGAAGTAATTATTTTATTAGAAGATTTTACAGGCAAAATGCCATAACTTACAAATGTGCCAATTAATTAAAAGAATTACAGTAATATTCAGTCATTTCCTTCGCATTGAGCATTAACCAAAAATATAATAACTTTTTTTTTTGGAGAAGTTTTTTCTTTCGGGTATGTGTGCTTGCCAGAAAGACAGAGAGACAGAGAGACTGAAAGCGAGAAAACACCCCACCCCTCGGGGAGATGGCTACACAACAATCCCTTCTCCTCCATCCTCCGCTGAGGATCTTGGGAATGCACACACATGCCTGGCGTGTGTTTAAGCCACCGGGTTTGGGACTTGAACCACAGTAAACAACGTGGGAGTCCAGCGACATAGACATTACACCATCTGCTGGTCCCTATAATTACATTGTTTTAAAAAATTATTTTACTAACAGTATTATGTGCTTATTGTCCATATTGTCTCATCATCTATTTGCTCTTTCCTTGTCTCTTAATATCAATTCACTCATATGTTTACTGAAAATGTCACACTGAAGGAATAGCAGGAACTTAACAGTACACTGTATCTCAGGATCGGGCTAGCACTTTATATTCGCTGCCTCTTCCAATACTTATTACAACTTTGCAAAATTCATATCAGCACCCTCATTTTATAAACGAAGAAGCTTAGATAATAAAGTTAAATTACTTGCACAAAGCCAAATGACAGTAACACAATCAAAACTTGACATTATATGGCTCAGATTCTTAAAGAAGTCAACATCTTGTTCAATATTCAATAATAAAATAAAGTATGTCGCTAATACAATAATACCATAACGATGATTATCAGGAGGCAGTGGATGGTGGAGCGGGGGGTAACATGTGTATCAGCTCTGCAAGGCTGACTCACATAGAAAGGTTTCTAGATCATGTCTGGAGGATACCCTCAGTACCCAGGCTCACATGTGCCCGTGGATCGCAGTGTTGAGACCCTGTTGGGGACGCTGTCTCTTTGTCTCACTCATTCACGGATGAAACAAATGTTTAAAAAGTTCATGAATGTCTGTTTCTGCATGTCTTTTTTTTTTTGCATGTCTTGAAATGCAAATACCAGGTTGGCTCCATAGCTCAGTGGTTAAGTGAATTAGATTCTGGGTAACTGACTGCAGTTTGAATCATATCCCCAGTGGTTTGAAAAATATGCTGGGTGCATGTACTCACAGATCCACAAATCCCAAAGAGATGGAGAAATAAAGGAAGAGGGATTATGGGGCAGCTGTGCCCCACTGAGGGCTTTCTCTCTCCCTCTTTCTCTTTTTCTGTCTCTCCTATCTCTCTCTGGCAAGTGCATGTGCCTTCAGGCAATTACAAAAAGAAAGAAATGGAGAGACCTGTCCACTACCTGGAAATAAGGCCCATGAAACTAAAAAATGAATTAAAAGTTTCAATGACAAACAATGCCACTTTTAATTTTTGTACGTAAGAAAACAAAAAGAGAAAAATATTTCTGTGTATTAGTATCTTCATCTACTGATATTGCTGTCTTCTTATATCTCTATTTATTTATCTATCTATAATCCCAACATGATTTTTTTAATTTAACAATTATTTTATTGGGGCTGGCAGGTGGCATTGTGGTTATGGTGTTGGACTCCCACATGGCCAACCACAGTTTGAGTCCTGGACCCTGAAGTTCAGAATTCATGCTGTATGTGTGTGTGTGTGTGTGTGTGTGTGTGTGTGTGTGTGACCAATCCCAAGAGGAGAATAGAGGAGAATGAATTGTGGCATGACCATCCCCCATGGGGGGGAGTAATTTCTCACTTTCTCTCTTTCTGTCTCTCTGGTGAGCACACATGACTAAAGCAAAAAAAATCTCTCTTAAAAAAAATGAAAGAATTATTTTATCAAAAACCTTTTTTAGACTTTCTTATCCTTTATTTGACTCATTGACTTTCTGCTTCTCTCTCAAGGTCTTTGAAAACTTGTTACTAGACATTCTCAAGGTCTTCATACAATTCTCCTGTATTTAAGTGATTTTGGCTCTATTACATGAACATATACTTTGATAAATTAATGAGTATGTCTCCTTTGAACCTAGCAAAATTAGAAGTGGAATATTAGAGACTTTTTCCACATGTCATTTTCCTTAAGGTTGTATCTAAGAAATGGGCAGCTTAGTGGTTGCAATAGCTGGCTCTCACATGTCCTACTGCAGTTTTAATTCCAGCCCCAGACACTTGAAGAACATGCTAGGTGTGTGTGAATGGACAACAGAGTATGAAAATTGTAACTATTTGTGCTAAATAATGTTCTTTAAAGAGTTGAACAATGGACAGGTGCAAGTCCATACTGCAGCTGTAATTTCCTAGAAGATATTAGCAGCCTCTGACACTGAGAGCACTGTAGTCCCCATTGTGCGTAGTCTATTTAGGAATTCTTTTAGAAACAGTAGCTGCAGTTAGTCAGACTATGACTTTATGATGATAATTTCCTAAGGAGTATGGTCCATCAAGACCATGTATGTAAGTTTAGTGGGTCTCCTTGAAGAATAAACAGGAGGTCTTCAAAATCTTCATGGAAAATACATATTATGAAAAAAATTATGCAAGGATTTAAAAATCATTGTGCACAAAAATAAACTTGTACATTAATTCCACTTTTCCATGAACTTTAAATAGTACTGCCATAGAATTTTATTAACCAGTTGTTTTTTTAGTGGAAAAAGGAAGGGACAGCTAGTGACCATAGATGTGGGTTCTGCAAGCGTAAAAATTAACACTGTGGGGCGAGCAGGTGGTGTGGTGGTTATGGTGCTAGTTTCCTACATGGATGACCATGGTTCGAGTCTCAGACCTGGCAACATGCTTTCTCACTTATCCTCTCTCTCTCTCTCTCTCTCTGGTGAATTAAAATAATAATAATAATAATAAATAAATAAATTAAATTAAAATAAATAATTCTTTTAAAAAGTTAGAAAAAATTAACACTGCAATTCATTATGATGTCTTTGCATCAGTGCCTATTATCAATGCTTTTAGAGAGAAAAGTCAAAGCTATTTCACGTAAGAGATAATGTTTGCCTATTTGAAATGCCCTTAAAATAAGATAAATTTTTTTCAAAAATAAGTTTAAACTCTACTTTAAAAATTGTAATATTTACTATATTAAGTATAATTATAAGATACATAGACCGACGTAAAATTTTCAAAAATTTAGAATTTAGATATTTAATTGAATTTGAAATTATACCTAAAATATAGAATAGTGCCTAATATATTTTGGGCACTCCATAGATATTCGATAAACAGTCAAAAACTAACTTAAAATATACAGTTTTTCAAGGTTGTGTTTAAAGTGTTAACCTTATCTTCAAAAAAGAGAATCTTTCTCATTCTGATTTTGGCCAATTTATATCCTAGAATTCTCTTCAAAATATATACTACTCTCTTTAGGAGAGATTCCAGGCCTGGTTCTCTAATTAATGTACTACATAAGAATTAATCAGATTTAAAATGAAGGTCATCTTTCACACAGTCCCATAAACTGGAAAACTAAATGTTCTCTTAAAGAAGAGAAATCTTATTTCTTGTCTAAAATTTTATTCTTTGTTTTTCCTATAACGACCTCTTAGATTTGTTTAAAATTCCATAGACTTTAGTAGTTATTATGCTTTCAAGATAATGTAATTATTGTTATTTTTTTAAATGATAATTTTTCATTTAACTTTATTTTAGTTTAATTTGACCAGAGGGGGATGGACTGAGAGAGAGAGGGAGAGAGAGGGACAGTAAGAAAGCCACCAGATACAGGACTTGTACCATGGTTGGTCATGTGGGAGTCCAGCACCCTTCATCACTACACCACCTACCAGCCCCCATCATTATTGTTATCTTTTAAAAGTTTCTTCATTTTATTGAGAGAAAGGAAGAATAGACAAGATCTCAATAGACAAGATCTCATTCCATGATTCCTCTGCCTCTAGCTTTTACAGCTAGCCAAGATCACAGATTTATGTACTGTATGAGGTAAGATGACTTGGGATGTGAATTGTGGGTGGCCCAGAATAATCTAATTGTTAAATTATATTGTACCTGGAGGTCTATACAAAGTTCCCTCTTTAATGCCTTCAATTAATTAGTTAAGGGAGACTTTTGCTATAGGGCAAGTGTGCTCACCAGAGAGACAAGGAGAAAGCAAGAATTCACCCCCTTAAGGGCATGGCCACCCTGCAATCCCCTCTCCATTCTCCTCTTGGGATTTGGGGCATGCACATACATGTGTCTGGCCTGAATTTCAAGTCACCAGGTTGGGACTTGAACCGCAGTTGGCTACGTGGGAGTCCAGTGGATGTCTTTAATTTTCAATTTACAAGGAACTTCTTTCTAAAAAGTAAACACCTAGCTAAAGAATAAGCTAAAGATAATTTTTAAATGCCATCCTACAAAATGTTGACTGATTTCTTAATAGAAGAACATTGTTTCTCTTTATTTCAAGCTGTATTGGAAGACCAGCAGATAGTGTGGAACTTAAAGCAGCTGGATCCCACATGGCTGACAGTGCATTTGGAGTTCTAGACCCAGTGGCTTGAAAAACAAACATGCCCGTCACATGGGTGTGTATACCCAAAAACCTCAAGAGGAGAATGGAGGAGAAAGGATTGTGGCATGGCCTTATTCCCTGGAGGGGTACTTTCTCACTTTCCTTCTTTCTCTCTATTTCTCTAGTGAGCATGTATGCCCTATAGGAGAGAAAGAGAGGAAAAAAGAAAAAAGGAAGGAAAGAAAGAAGGAAAGAAAGAAGGGAGAGAAAGAAAACGTATCAGAACGGTAAAGCAATTACTGAATATTTACAGTAGAATATTTTTAAACCAGATTATTCCAGTAGGTGTGTTTAGTTTTAGAATCACTTCTAGCTTTTTAAAATTTAATTTGATTTTATAAAATAGCTGTCATTTTTCACAGATGATGGAATTTTCTAATCTTTACTTGGAAAACATTTAAAGAAAAACTCATTTTTTTCTGCTCTCAGTTGATTGTGCTTAGCTAGAGTAATTAGAGACAATTTAAACAATGTTTGAAATCAGGGTCATTTAGAAGTAATCTGGCATGGAGAAAATTTTCAGTTCCAAGCATGATTTTCATACTGCAAAACATCAGAAATAATAGCTTCTGTTGCCTCTTCATTGGGAAATTATCATATACAAATGTTATTATTCTGGTTGCATTATTGTGAAATTTGGAAACTAAAACTCTTGCTTGGATCTCCTCCATGTTTTCTGCCTTTCTTGTGCCCCCAACCCCACCCTTCCCATGAGTCCAAAAGACCAAAATATTCATCTAATTCTCACTCTAATGGCCTGTTAATGAACAAACCAAATCTTAAATGGTTTATCCTAGTTCACAAAGATCAACCATGTTAAAATGGAATTAAAACCCAAACCTAGGCCATGCCAAATCTTTTTCCATTATGCCAGGCTGCTTTTTACCTACAAAATTTACTGAGATGTAATCATTATCACAAACAAGCTGGTAAAGAGCCAAGCAAAGACTATACATTAAATTGCCCCACCTCTGAATATATACTTTTACCAACAGCAAACCTGTCTCTCACTGTGTGTAACACTGCATTGGCACAAAAGCATTCTTCACTTCTCTGTACATCATAATTCCAATTTAACAAGAGTTATATTTCATTAGTCATTTCTAGTTAACGGTTTTCCTAGTTAATGACATGGATTTATAAGCTGGAAAATTGCTATAAAACTTAGAAGAAAGAGAGAAAGATAGACGGAACAACACCTTTGAAGTCATGCTTTTTCTAAATTTCACTCAAAGGCATTTTCTAGCCTAAAGTGCTATGATTAAAATAAAACTAAGACTTGAGACCAATAGGTGGTGTGGTGGTTAAGGTGCTGAACTCCCCTATGGCCAATTGTGTTTCAAGTCTTGGACCCAGAGGCTTGAAAATCATGCTGGGTTGTGTGTGTATCTAAAATCTTAAGGGGAGAATGGAGGAGAAGGGATTGCAGTGTGGTTATTCCCCAGGCTGGGTGATTTCTCACTTTCCCTCTTTCTGTCTCTTCCCAGTAAGCACATGTACCCTATGGAAAAACCCTAGTAACAAAAATATAGTAATAGTAAGACTTAATTTGGGTCAAGGTTGAATCTCTTTTATTTCTTTAAAGGATTACTTATTTCATTTTATTTATTATTACTGTTACTATTTGTTTTAAAAAATTCTTTTAGATTTGCCATAGGGTATGTGTCCTCACCAGAAAGAGAGAGAGAAAGAGAGAGGGAGAAGGAAACCAAGTTTGGGACTCAAACAGTGGCTGGCCATGTGGGAGAGGATCACCCCAACCACCACGCCACCTGCTGGCCCTTGAATCTCTTTTAAAGAAAAGTCATTTCACTTTTTTATGAAGATGTTCTTTATACATACATTTATAATGTATACACACACACATACACCTACATATGCACCACAGTTAAAAGTAGTAATTTAATGCATGCATATATGTTCATTATCAACTTATTTCCCTTTAACAACAAATGTACTCTTCACTATATGCTTTGTGATAAAAGAATTCCTTTAAGCATTTCTCTCTCTCTCTCTTTTTTTTTTTGATTTTGTTAGAGACTATTTTTCTTTTACAAACTCCAAAGGTAAAATCATAAAACTTCATTTAAGCAAATTAAAGTAAATTATATATAGCATTCCCACCAAGAAATCACATTACTATTTGTGTATAGTTTTCTTTTTTATTTTTGGATTCTTTTTTTAAATTTTTATTTACATTTTTTTAACACATTCAGTCACATTATTTAGCTTACAAGGTGATCATTTCAATATGTGAACATTTCTCCCCGATCGAGTTGATCAAAATATAACAACACTACCTCCCTGTCTCAACAATGCTGTCTTCGTATCCCTCCTCCAAATGTTTTTTCCCCAGGTTCCACTCCTCCACACACACCACATCTGGCATTCACATCCATGTCACATATTTGTACATCCTATAGCCCGTCCGTTTCAGTTATAGAGTGCAGACATTCGGTATATATTAAGTGGGGACATACAGTGTTTCTCCTTCATAGCCTGGCTTGCTTCACTCAGCAGTAAATCTTCAATATCCATCCACTTTCTGTCAAAAGCCAGGGTTTTGTTGTTCTTAATGGCTGAATAGTATTCCAAAGAGTATATGTGCCACAGTTTTTCAATCCATTCATCTGTATGGGGGCATTTGGGTTGGTTCCATGTCATAGCAATCATGAAAAGTGCCACAATGAACATCGATGTGCAAGCACTTTTCCGATGAGGAATTCTTCTGTCCTTTGGGTAGATGTCAAGAAATGGGATTGCTGGATCATATGGCAGTTCTATTTGTAGATTTTTGAGGAATCTCCAAATTGTTCTCCACAGTGGTTGGACTAATTTACATTCCCACCAGCAGTGTAAGAGAGTTTCCCTTTCACCACACCCCTGCCAACACTTATCATTTTTTGTTTTTTTAATCTTAGCCATTCTGACTGGGGTTAGGTGGTATCTCATTGTTGTTTTGAT
>NW_006207163.1:2620634-2624025 GCF_000334495.1 Tupaia belangeri chinensis
TTGGCGAGGACTTCCAGTACTATATTGAAAAGGAGTGGAGAAAGTGGGCATCCTTGTCTCGTACCCGTTTTTAGTGGGAAAGCTTTCAGCTTTTCTGCATTCAGGATGATGTTCGCGATGGGTTTTTCATAGATAGCTTTTATTGTGTTGAGAAATGACCCTTGTATGCTGATTTTGCTGAGCATCTTGATCATAAAGGGATGTTGTATCTTATCAAATGCTTTTTCTGCATCAATCGATATGATCATATGGTTTTTGTCTTTTTTTCCTGTTAATATGCTGTATTACATTTATGGTTTTGTGTATGTTGAACCAACCTTACATTCCTGGAATAAAGCCTACCTGATTATGATGTATAATCTTTTTTATAAGTTGTTGGATATGGTTTGCTTGTATCTTGTTGAGAATCTTTGCGTCTATATTCATCAGAGCATTTCTCTCTTAAAGTGAGGAAGGACATGTTAAGCTTTCTCAGAAAAGATGCTGGAAAGATGCTGAAGAAGGAAGAGACTTTGTAATTCCCAGAGGAGGCCTGCTAGGTGTGAAGAGCTCTGCTGTAGCCTGCCAGAGCTACAGGCCCCAAACAGGATTCCTATGCAACCTTGCAATTTCAGTTTAGCAATCCCATGTGTGCCATCCTTCCCACAGAGAAATAAAAGTCTACTGCTGTACCTCTGCCCTTGCCCACCCCCACCACATCCTACGCCATCCTTTCCTAATCATCAGATCGTCGCCAAACTAGCTCTGATATGCCAAATCAGAAAACTTCCCTGCTACCCGGTGGCTAAACCATACCTCTCTAGGGAAGTCTGAGTCCTTTGCGAATTCGTTCTTCTTTGGTACTCCCCCTCAGCCCTAGGGTGCCACACGGTCTCCTTATATTTCTATAGCTCCTCCTTTAAATAGTTAATAATCTTCTATTAACGTTTTCTCTCTAACCAGCTATCTGATATCTACCACCTGACTGATCCCAGACAATCACAGCACATACAGCATTTATGTAGATCATGGACTCCTTAGTGGCTGGAAATACACTTGTCTTGCTGAGTACCCTTTCTCTTGCATAATGCATAGCATCTTCAAGGAGCAGTCTGTAAGTCTTTTTGGATGAACAAATGACAGCACGGGCTTGATGTAAAATGGATTTGTGGAACTTGTATCTTATAATTGGGTTGTTAGAAAAAAATCACTGGAAATAAAATCGCTACCATATGGGTAGACTGTATTCTCAAAAGCTTATACATACCAAGATTTTGGACACTTCAGGTGTTCTTAGAACCTGTGACTGCAGCTGTTGAATGTGTATCAAATAAACAATCTTTTAATCTCATTTTTGTCAGTAAAGTCTGCCTTCCACTCTGGAGGAAGAAAATGTCAGATACTGTCTTTCCTATTTCTTATGCTTCTAAAGGATGACCATATTCACCCATCTACTTATGAACCCATTCATTTATCCATCTGTCCAGCCATCCAATATATTTTAAAAAGTACCATCTGTCAGGGAATACTTTATTAAATTCCTTGTCTCCTTGCAACATACAAGGGGGTTTTCAAAAAGTTCATAAGAATTCATATTATAAGGGACCAGTAGATGGCTTAATAGTTATGTCACTGGACTTCTTCACAGCTGACCATTGTTCAAGTCCTGGACCTAGTGGCTTCAAACTCATGCCAGGTGTGTGTGAGTGTATGCCCAAAATTCCAAGAGGAGAATAGAGAAGAAAGGACTGCAGCGCGGACATCCTCCCTGGGGAGTGATTTCTCGCTTTATGTCTGTTTCTCTGGTGAGTGCATGCACCTTATAGCAAAAATATCTCTTAAAAAAGAATTATATTATAAAAAAAAAAAAAACTAAGAATAGATTTCAAATTTTTTTTTGGCATAAAAGTAGACTTGTGCTTTAATTCAATTTTTTTCTATGAACTTTTTGAAGTCCTTTTGTCCATTCTAGCAGGGGATAAGAAGAAATAACAACAACAAAAATTTAGTATGACACTGTTGAGTTTAACAGAATCTGAAAGAAGTCTGTTTAGAGCCCCTGAGAGATTTTCCAACCTGATATAGGCCATGTCTTTCAAAATCTCATCTTCATATTGACTCAATTCCACATTAGAATGTTATTTATAGTATATAACAATGTTACTTTAATAACTGTAACCATCCATTACTCTAAATTTCATACATAGCTTGGAGAGAAGTCCATAGAATGTTAATGGAAATGTTTTTCCTTGTTTTGTTAAAATCAATATCCATTAAAAAAAATAAAATTATATGAATATGATATAGGTGAGCAACAACACAGGTTTATATATTCATTATTTTTCTTAATGTAGTTACCTGCTATCTGCCTTGCATACACAATTCATCTTCATATTTTCTTAATGACATGTAGGAGTGCTTCGGACATTTTAGGTATGTAATTGCTTGCTATTATGGTGTATGGTTTATTTAATAACCCAAAAATATAGGCAATAATATTTAATTTTTAAGATCAGTGTATGATTAACATATATGTTATATATAAATTCTAGCTATGTAAAAATAAGATATTTACATATATATGTGCATATAAAATATATATTCATAGAAAAACATGAATATACAAAATGCTAATGCATCTTAATTTGAATTTTTTGGACAGTTTTGCTATATGGCACATGTGCTCACCAGAGAGATAGAGAGAGGCAGAGAGAGAGAAAATGAGAAATTACCCCCTCCCCAAGAGAAATGGCCCCACCACAATCCTCTCTCCTCCATTTTCTTCTTTGGATTTTGGTCACACATGCAAATATGCCTGGAGTGAGTTTCAAGCTGCAGGGTCCAAGACTCCAACTGCGGTTGGCCATATGGGAGTCCTGCTCATCCACTATACCACCTGCTGGCCCCTTTATTTCAAAATTTAAAGTTATATTATTGGAATATGTTTATTCCAGATAGGACAAACCTTAATGGCTACCTATGGAAATACTTCTGCTTTAGCTATCATCTGTAGTCTCTCAGTCTGTATAAAATATTGTGCATGATATCTATTACAATAAACTATTCAATTTTTTATTTTGGGTAACCAAAACTAATATTTATTGGCAAGATAAAGTAAAATTACTTTGTTAATATATTAGAGGCAGTATATAATGTTAGGGCAGATTCAGAATACCTTTTTTCAGGTGGTCTTAAGTTTTCTAAAATACTGTTATTTTCAGAAGTCATTAGTTACTCACGATTGGTAGAAAAGTTCAAGTCTTCCACTTTACTTTTAAACTTTTATAAAACTAAGATTCACTTTTAATCCAATTTTATTTTACATTCCTCCAGTGCGTGGAACCTCTGATCCAGACAGTGTCCTCAATGTTTTACCCCTTTGCCTTTATTTTGATGGCTTTCTTCTGCCTCT
>NW_006207163.1:2624206-2630476 GCF_000334495.1 Tupaia belangeri chinensis
TTGATGCCTTTCTTCTGCCTCTTGCCCTACTTAAATCCCAACTGTCATTTTAGGTACAAATCAAATACATCACCTTCAAGAAGCCTTCCTTACTTGTTTCAAGCACATAAATTCTTTCACTTTTGAATAATCCTTTTTCATATTCGGAAGATTCAACGTCATGTTAAAAGGGTTTACATTTCATAAAATGTGTCCAAAGAAGAACTTGACTAGGGACTGATTATTCATTATTACAGAGGCGTACATTCTCAGTCTCTGGCTAAATTGAAAATAGAATCTATTCTATAAAGGGTAGAGATGGTTAAAATAAGGCACCTGTCAACCATTACTGGGAGTATGAAGAGTGAGCACTGAGTGTTCAGTAAATGTCTCTTTAATGAATTTAAGAACTACATTAAGTTATTTTCTCATTACCATCCAAACTATAGGTTTTTGTTCATAGAAGAATAAAAGGCACTAGATCACGGGGTTTAGGATAAAAAGTGATGGGTTCAAGTTGCTGCTCTCTCTTGCTAACTTTTTTGTGTAAAAAGCAAATTAAATTCTTGGGTCTCATTTATATTAGCTGTCAAAGAAAATATAATCACTATAAGTAAGAAAAGGTAAATAAATTGGAAAGCTATAAATTGCACTAGCAATAAAATTATTATTATAATGTATACTTAAAATATTTAAGTACAAAGTGGGGAAATTTATTGAGGAAAACCAAAATAATTTATTGAAGCAAGTGTTTTACCTAAATATTATCTAAATGAGGAAATCTTTTGGCAAAGCCAGTTTATGAATGGCAAGTTTTCAATTAATTTTTTTTTAGAGAGAGATTTTTGCTATAAGGTGCATGTGCTTGCCAGAGATACAGAAAGAGACAGAGAGACAGAAAGTGAGAAATCACCCCCCACACACCCCAGAGGGGATGGCCATGCCACAGTCTCTTCTCCTTTCTCCTCTCATGATTTTGTGAGTTTTAAGCTGCTGTGTCTGGGACTCGAACTGCAATTGACTACGTGGAAGTCCAGCAACATAACCATTATACCATCTGCTGGTCCCAAGAACAGCAAGTTTTAAAGGAAAATGTAACCTTTTTCATCTCTTCGGAAAGTATATGATAGATTGATAATTTGAATAGCAGACAACTGTGTTGGCCTCTTATAAGGGGAAAATAAAACCTAAAAGAAAAAGATACAGAAAATTTAGGAAATTCTCCAAGAAAAGACGATATTAGCTGATATGCTAAAAACAAGCTGGTTCCAGTCTTATTTGACTCACAGAAAATGAAGCCAACTTTCTTTTGGAGTTATTTAAAAATTATGTTGTAGGAACATAAAACAACAATGAAAATGTAAGTATTATTTACAATATACTAGGCAGTATTTCACATGCTATCAATAATTATTAATTAATTTGAATTCCCAAAGTGTATGTGTGTTCACCAGAGTGATACAGAGGGAACACAGAGAAAAGGGGGAGAGAAGCAGAAAGCACCATCTCTGAAATTCCTTATCTTTTATCTACCCTTTTGTGATTTGGGGCATGCACACATATGCATCTGGCATGCCTTTCAAGCCAGCAGGACTGGATTGGGACCATGGTTGATCATGTGGGATCTGGTTCCCTTAACCACTAGGCTTTGGGGCCAGCCCTATCAAATGTTTTAAATATATTTTTACCCATTTTTCTCACTAAAACTCTATGGGTTAAATATTATTATCCCCGTTTTTCAGATAATAAAATCTTTATGAGTTAAATAACTTAGCTATCATCATACAGTTTATATGTGATAGCAGAACTAAGATTCTAAATGTGAGTTTATCTGATTCATAAAGAATTACATGTAATACTATTATAAGAAAGAGAAATATCTAGAAAAGTTCAAAGGCTGAAGACAGTTTACAGCTGCAGTTTCTCTCTAAACTATGTTATAGAGAAAGCTGGAGGAAAAAGGGTCTCCAAAATACCAAAACTATAAGTGCAGGCCTAGGACCATGGAAGTCCAGGACCCAAGGACTTAGAAGGTTAAAAAATTAGGGACCAGCAGTTGGCATACTGGCTTTGTCACTAGATTCCCATGTAGTGAACTGTGGTTCAAGTCCCAGACCCGGTGGTTTAAACTCATGCTGGGCACGTGTGCATACGTGTCAAAGATCCTGAGAGGAGACTAGAGGAGAAAGGATTGTGGCATGGCCATTCTCCTGGGGGTGATTTCTCGCTTTCTGTCTCTGTGTTTCTCTCTGTCTTTCTGGCGAGCACACACGCCCTATAGCAAAAACCTCTCAAAAAAAAAAAAAACTTTAAAAATTAGATTAAAATAACAGGCTGAGCCAAATATTTTAGTTAAGTAACTATTAAGAGTGGATTTCTTGGGACCAACATTTGGCATAATGACTATGTCATTGGACTCCCATTAGTCAACAGCGGTTTGAGCCCCCGACCCAGTGGCTTAAACTCACCTGGGCACGTGTGCGTGTGTGCCCAAGATCCCAAGAGGAGAATGGAGGAGAAGGGATTGTGGCATGGCCATCCCTCCTAGAGGAGAAATGATTGTGGCATGGCCATCCCCCTGGGGGTGACTTCTCACTTTCTGTCTCTCTGTCTCTCTCTGTCATTCTGGCGAGTGCTTGTGCCCTATAGCAATATATACACATATATATATAAGATCTCTTTTCTTATAAACTGAACTAGTTAGCTCCTGTGTCTAGATATTGTAATATCTTGGTTTGATTACTTCTTATTTTATGTGAGGATGGGCATATAAAGCACATTTATTAACCACTTATATTGTGCCAGATATTGTTACATATGCTCTATATTTGTTCCTAACAACAAACTCTACAAGACAGGTGCTTCTATTTTCATTCCCATTTTAAAGACTAAGTCTAATTCAATTCAGGCCAAGGTAAGTCAAAGGCCAAATTCCTTACCATTATATTATGCTCATGTTATAGTGAACTAGTAACTACAGTAACTAAGTAGTATTTTATTATAATCATTTTGTTATTTAATAAGAACACTTTTTTATTTTTGTAGATGATTTGCCTTACATTTTCAGTAAACAGACTTGGAGATCACTGGTGTTTGTAATAATGTAACTTACTACCAACTAATTGGAACTACAGTGAGAATAGCACTATTTAGATTCTTAAGAGACTGCGTTAAGAAATTAATTTTATGTAATAATCTTATAGCCTCTAAAATCTATGATTCAATGTCATATAAGCAAAAGATGAAACTTATTATTCAGTATAGGCTCTGATTTATCAATATTTTTATATTCTAATATTCAGATGATAGATTATAAACAGAAGTTTTGATATTCTGTAAAGTGCAAGGCATTTTCCTTATGTGTGTGCATGTTTTCTTTTTTCTGGTTTATTTTTACCTGTAATGCTCCAAGGTGGTATGTTTGTAATATGTAATGCATAAAATGGATAGATTTATTTATTATTATGCATGACACAGGTTGACTCCTTCTAAAATAGAATATAAAGTTTGAAGGTTGATATAATTATCACACTGTATTAATGATAGAACATTTAAATTAGATGAATAATTTTACTTACAGAAATAAACCAAAATATTTTTAAAATTGCTTAACTAGATCAATTTTTAAATAACCAGAGGTTTTAATAAAGTAGGGAAAATTCAAGCACTCTAAAATCTTTGAGGACTGGGAAATATATTTAAATTAGACATTAAAATGATCATTTCTATATATATATATACATATATATATGTATATATATACACATATATATATAGAGAGAGATGCACACATATAAACAAAACTGTTTTCTCCCTAAATTAAAGGTAATGATGTGTGTGACAGGTTTACAAATATAAAGTCATCATTAAAAAACAAAATCAACTCTAAAAAAAATAACAACAAATAATAAATAAATCAATAAAAGTCAAACTGTCATCTATCCAATGGAAATAGTTTTCCAAAGCATGGTTTTGGGACAGTATATTATCACCTAAAATTCTGCTGTTCAAAAATAAGTTCCTTTAAAAATTTACTTTACCTACCATGTCTATTATATCAATGTCAAAAGGCCAACTATACTACTTTTACACACAAATTCCACATTTTAAAATTAGCCTAAACATTCTTTAAAACTAAATGATTGAAGGATCCAATATAATTCACAAGGTTGGTGCTGTGAGGGATATTCAATCATGGAACACAATTAAAATAAAAACTGATGCTTTAATTTTAGAAATCATTTAATTGTGTTTTTATCAAAAGAAGACATTTAAAGAAAGAAAAAAAGTAAGTACACAGTGTTGGGTAGTTCTGGTTACTGGCATCCTACCCCCTATCTGTAAAAGAATGCTTGTTGGCATTAGATTCCATCAATTCATTTGTGATTTCTAAATTAATTCTGAAGGAAACCACAACTTACTTGAAGATCCCGCTGAGTGTCTGTGTGCCTCATTTTTTTTTTCTCTTTTCACAGACAAAGCACTTCCACTGGTCATGGAAAAAAGGTCTAAATCCGTGTCTTCTCTGCTTACAAGTCTTGCCTGGGAGCAATGGGAGAGAATGTATACAATCATGAAACAAAATATGGCATTTTCTGAATGCAGCTCACATTACCCCAAATAAACAAACAGCCTCTGTCAAACAACCTTCTTCAAAATGATACCACAATCCTTCATTGCTGCCCAGGCAGAACAAATGCACTATGTCAAAGCACTTTTTGCAAATAAGAGCCGATTTTAAAATTGAGGTTTGCTATTTGAGTCTGTACAACAAAAGAAAACATTTTAGTATAGTAATTTTGGTGAAAACCAATCTTAAGGGCAGTCGATGAAACTTTAAACAGCTTAACATCATTTATTTACCAAGTATATTATTTAATTCTTAATTCGATGTTAGAAATGTCATATTAGATTATTTTCTGCCATGTTTATATTTTAGCACTCATAAGTATTAGCCTTATCAATAAAATTCCCCAAAGTTCCTTTCATCCCATATTTGTGTACTACAAAGTCACAATCTCCATCTTTTCATTACAACTATTATGGTATAAAAACAGTACACATTAAGAATAATTGTGGGGTAATGGTAAATATGGAGAAATTTAGATACTTTATTTTAAGGACATGAGGATTAGATCATTCATTTCATCTAAAATTATTTTTGAAGTTTATTGTATCATAGACTGAACTTATCAGTCAAAAGATGTGCCTCTCACCTATAAAATATTGTTTTACATAATGTCTAATATCATAAGTAAGTGTTTATCAGGATTCAGCTCTGAAGTAGGGGGGAAGATTGCCCTGATTGAGCAAAGCAGCCTCAAAGTAGCTGGGATTTAACCCAAACCACAGTACGCTTGAGATCCTGTGAAAAAGCATTGTCCTTAATGTTTGATGTGAGGAAAATTTGGATACAGCAAAATAAAAACAGAAAACCACCACTGTGGTTAAAAAATTGTCTCCATATGATGGCTTCAAAGACTCAAGGAACC
Source organism: Tupaia belangeri chinensis (assembly GCF_000334495.1). NCBI lineage: Eukaryota > Metazoa > Chordata > Mammalia > Scandentia > Tupaiidae > Tupaia > Tupaia belangeri. The sequence continues at coordinate 2,629,678 of NW_006207163.1, forward strand.
AGAATCTAAAAATCATCCTCTTTCAAATCAATCCCTTTTAGATATTCGCCCTCTCCTTTACAGACCCTTCCCACCTTTTTCTTACTCTCATATACATGAAATTCTATGTATGTAAGAGGAGACATCAAAAAGTTCATAGCAAAATAAAGTTATGAATTCCATTTAATGCAAAATATATAAAAATTTATACATAATTTTTTCAGAATATGCATTTCCATAACCTTTTTTTTTTTCTAGATTTTTGCCATAGGGAATGTGCTCTCACTGATGAGAGACGGAAACAGGGAAAGTAAGAAATCACCCCCAGGGGGGATGGCCATGCCTCAAGCCCTTTTGCTTCATTTCTTCTCAGAATTTTAGGCACACACGCACACACGCCTGGAGTGATCCTCAAGCTATGGGATCCCGGATTTGACTACAGAGTCAGGCATGTGGGCCTGAGTGCGTTAAGCACCATTCCACCTGCTGGATCTTCCATAAACTTTATGAAGACCCCTTCATATATGTATGTTCCTATTTACTTTATACACACACACACACACACACACACACACACACACACACACATATAAATTAAAAATGATATATATATTTATCATGTGCAACCTATTTTGAAATGTGTAGATACTATGGAATGACTAAATTGAGCTAATTAGTCAATGTATCACCTTACATACTTAGGATTTGTAATTAGCAAATGTTGTTATTGCTAAACTCAGAAGAGAAACCATTTTTTTTTAAAGAGAGGTTTTTTTTTTTTTTTTTTGTTTTTTTTTTTTTTTTTTTTTTTTTTTTTTGA
>NW_006207163.1:2630507-2803392 GCF_000334495.1 Tupaia belangeri chinensis
TAGGATGCCTGCACTCGCTGGAGAGACAGAGACAGAAAGTGAGAAATCATCCCCCAGGGGGGTGTCAGCACCACAATCCCTTCGCCTCCATTCTCTTCTTGGGATTTTGGGCATATATGTACACATGCCTGACCCGAGTTTTAAGCTACCGGGTCCAGGACTCAAATTGCGGTTAACTACATGGGAGTCCAGCAACGTAACCATTACACCATCTGCTGGTCCCTAGAAACCATTTCTTAATGTCAGTCATTTATTTAAAGTTTATTTCATTTATTTCTTTTATGAGAGAGAGGGAGATAGTCATCCTGAACAGGGTCTCTTCACGGCCTGATTCTCCCCAGGTTCCCACTCAGGATAGTGGGAGCATTCAGGTCAACCTGGGATCCAAATCCAGTCCTCTCACATGCTTCCATTATTGCGCAGTGGCACCCTACTGCTGTGCCGCCGCCGTGGGTGGTGCCAGTCATTTCTGGATGCAACTAGCTAAGTATAAAATTACACAGTCAAAAAAACCTCATTGGAAAACCGTTTAAAATGAAATTATAGACGGCACAGAGGTAAACACAAGGCTCTGTGACACAATCCCACATAGAAAGGTTCCTAGTTCAAATCTGAAAGCCTCCCTGAGTACGCTGGGCATATGCACGTCCATGATGTGGGATGGGCTGAGGGCTGGGGGGTGGATAGCAGCAGCAAGTCCCTGTGTGTGTGTGTGGGGGTGCTGTCTTTCCTTTTTCTCTGCTTGTCTCTCTTGCTCATAAAAAATATAGGTAAATAAACTTGAAAAAAGGAATACTGTGGCCTGCCCATAGCACAGTGGGTAAAGGAGCAACATCCCACAGACTCATCTCGGTTTGAATCCTGACCCAGTGGCTTGAAAAATACACTGGGCACATGTGTGCACATGCCCAAAGTCCAAATGGAGGGAAAAAAAGGACTGTGGCATGACCAACCCCCACCAGGGGTACTTTCTCTCTGTTTCTCTCTGGCAAGTGCATATGCCTTCTGGCAAAAAAAAAGAAAAAAATCACCTTAAAAAGTGAAGTGAATAAAAATTGGCTCTTAATTTACACTTGCAATTTTTATGAAAAATGTCACACATTTCTTCTGAAACTTATTTCACTTAGCAAACAAGAGTATATGTCTAACCTTCCCACTAGAACGGCTCCCTTAGTGCCAAAACTTAAAAATGACCAGTTAAGAAAGGAGCATACATATTATGATTTTTACTTATCACAGGTATACTTAGTAGTGATTCCTAACAAATTACTTCATTCAAGAATCCAAAGCTCATAGAATTTTGACTTGAGTGCCTTTAAAAAAAAAAAAAAACAACTCTCGCCAATGTTACCTACTGTTAATGGAGTTTTGTTCACATTCTAAGTTTTTTCAAGACATTGAAGTTAAAGTGCTTGGGAGATGTGCTCTATTAGTTAGATTTTCTATGTAGCAAACAGGTTTACGAGTTTATTTGCATTTGTCCACTTACTTTGTTGTAATAATTGCCTTGAACTGAATCTGCCATGGCAAAAGTATATTAAAAAATCTACCTTTTGAGTAAATTTTCCCCTAATTGGAGTAAGTTCTCCCGGTGTTTGAGATTTTTCCCATTCACTAAAATGGAAAGAATTAGACTTCAGTGTTTTAAATCAGGAATAATGTAATATTACAAATTACTTTTACTACTGTTAAGGTTACACTAGATCACCTTGATATATAACCTTATGAGTCATTGAGGGGATTTCATTTTCTCTGTCATTTTTGACTCTGATTTTCCTTGTAACATTAGTCTGTGTTACTGACTTTTTAGAGCTCGTTTTATTTAAGGATGCTAATGTTTTGTGCCATGTATTACAAATTAAATACTGTTTTCCCCCGCCCCCACAAAAATGACCAGTCAAGAAACAAAGGGAAATACCAAAGCAATACCTCACTTTTGGTGAGACTAGTTAGATAAAAGGAAAAACATGCTAAACTACATAAGGGTCACCCCTGCTGGCTAAAGAGGCTTTAACAATAAGCCTCAAGATTTAAAAATTGATGCTGCTATCAATTTGATGACAATTTCATTCTGCATATTTAGAACGTAGATACGGTATCCTCCCCTAAATAAGAGAATACTTACATGTCAAGAAAACAATTGTAAACAAATGTCTTCCAAAAAAATCTCATTATCATCTGTCATTAACATTTAAGAGACTGTTTCACCAAATTATAAAATAACGTCGATCAATAATTCTCAATAGTTCATATTATAAAGGGCATAAAATTTAGAAGTGATTTTTTAAAGAATTATTTTATATAACTTTATTTATTCATTTGTTTATTTATTTATTTTTAATTTGACCAGAAAGGGACAGAAGAGAGAGAGAGGGCAAGTGAGAAAGCAAGCGGCCAGGTCCAGGACTCGAACCACGGTCTGCCATGTGGGACTACAGCACCCTTAACCACCATGCCTCCTGTCAGTCCCTAGAAGTGAAATTTAACAGGAATATGAGTTCACAATGGAGTCACCTAGCAGGTGAAATGCAAACCAAGAAATTTCATACATAGACTTGTTACATGTTTATCTGTACATCTGTAGAATCCACAACCATTAATATTTAGATTCTATTTCTAAAAATATTGGTTTCCAAGCTAAAATCACTCCTGCTTTTTCTGTTAACAAATAGAGAAAATATAAAGAAACACATCTTTTCTTCTGTATCATGCAAATTGGATACATTTAAAAGCAGAAGATAACTGGTCATCCATTCAACACTTATTTTACAGAAGTGTATGTTAAGCAGGCTAGGGTGAGAGAGAGAGAAGCAAAAGGGAGAAGAAAGAAGCAAATCATTTAAGGGACCCAAAATAGAAAGAAATCTGTTGATTATACTGCATATGGTAATATCTTTGACAAAATTAATCTATGGTGTATCCATGATGGGAAAATTCACTTGGTATTTTCTATACTAATACTCAGTGATTGAATGTAAAAAAATAAAGAAAATAAAAACTTCTAAAACACTTCTTCAAAAGTTTATTTTTTTTTTTATTTCTTCCATGAGTGTAAAATAGAAAGAAAGAGAAACTCAAACAGGGACTTGATCCTAGGATCTGTCACCCGTCTCAGCCAGCTCCAGATCACGGGCACACACGTACGTGCCAGAAGTCCTCAGGGAGCTCTGTGGACGTAAATTTTCTCATATGTGGTTCAGCCTTTCAGAGTAGCTTTTTTTAAAACTGTTGTGCCACTTGTGGCCCCTATTCTAAACCACCTGTATATGAAATATTTTCTATGGTTACAATACAATAAATAGTCTCAGGCTAATGTCAAATAAAAATGTTCTAATTTGCCACTCAATAGCAAATATTCATTAAACAATAATGTTGTAAAATTCTCCTAGGTCTTTTTTTTCCTAACATATCTCTTTTATAGCCTATCTATATGACTTGTATATTTTTTTTTTTTAATTTTTGCTATAGGGTATGTGTGCTTGCCAGAGAGAGATGGAAAGAGAGAGGGAAAGTGAGAACTCACCCCTTTTGGGGGATGTCTGCCCCACAGTCCCTTCTTCTTCTCTATTCTCCTCTTGGGATTTTGGCATGCATACACAACGCCCCCTGTGTGATTCTCAAGCTGCTGGATTTAGAGTTCAAACTCCTAAATTGGCAATGTGGGATCCAGCACCTTAACTGCCATGCCTCCTGCTGGCCCAAGCCATTAATTTTTTCTCCTCTATTTTCACAAGGAAATGAGGAGTGTGAATTTTGGCACAAGGCTCTTCAAGAATTTGGATTCTGATTTTCCTCCAACTTTGGCAACTTGCTGAGAAACACTGATTTGCTCCCATTTATTGAAGAACAAAGAGTTCCTCTTTATTCTGTTTTCTTTTATTTTCTCAGAAATATGATTTCATTCAATATTTATTTCAAAAATGTTCTATTTTTGGAAGTAAAGACATATTAAACACCACATGTAAAAGTAAATACCTGGGGAGCAGCAGATGGCATAATGGTTACTACCTTGTAGTTTTTTTGTATATACGTAATCAGTTTTTAGTATTATTTTCAAAATAAACATAAAAGATAATCTTTTTCTCCTGCAATTCACTTTTTTCACTGTACGTTCTGTGAGATCTAGATTTAGTTTACTCATTTTAATTAATTTTCAAATTACAGCAAAAAATATTACATATGCCATAAGCATATTAGCCACATTATTATTTTGCACTGTTCATAGTCATGCAAGTGATATAAAAAATCTTTTAACTTTAGTTGTAGGAAGCCAAGTTACATATACCCCTTCATTTATCATATGGCGCCATCTTTGCAAAAACTCCTTTTCTTATATAAAAAGGCTGAGGCTGGGTCAGCAAATGGCATGGTGGTTAAGGCAACTGGATCCCACATGGCTGACCGCCTGGTTTGAGCTCCATAGACTGCAGTCTGAAAAACACTCAGGGTGACTGTATATGCATGCCCCAAATCCCAAAAGGCGAATGGAGAAGAAAGGATTAGGGCATGGCCATTCCTCTGGGGTATGTTTTCTCACATTCCCTCCCAATGTCTGTCTCTCTTAGGTGAGTGCATGCACCCCACAGTTAACAAGAAATAAAAGGCAGAGGTTGAATAAAATGGATGGATGGATTTATTTATTTATTTATTTATTTATTTAATTTATTTATTTTGGAGAGGTTTGTGCTATAGGGTGTGTGCGCTCATCAGAAAAACAGAGAGAGGCAGAGAGACAAAAAGTGAAAAATCACCCCCTCCCCCCCAGGAGAGATGGCCATGCTGCAGTCCCTTCTCCTCCTTTCTCTTCTCGGGATCTTGGGCACACATGCATACGCGCCCAGCGTGAGTTTAATCCACTGGGTCCAGGACTTGAACCATGGTTGACTACATGGGAGCCCAGTGACACAGCTATTACGCCAGCTGCTGGTCCCAAGGCAGAGATTTTATTATATAGCACATGTAGGAATGGAAGGAAACACTGGAAATGCTCTAAAGACACAGAAATATAATTAATATGCAATGACCTACAGAGATCTTAAACAAGAAATTCAATCATTTAAAAAAATTTAATTGTGAAATTTCAAAAATTAAACTTTTATCAAAATTCCAAAAATAGTATTATTTTTCAAGATTTCCCTGTGCTCTCTACCCCTAGTTTGTCACATTGTCAACACTGTACATAACCAAAGTAAGATTAACACTAACAAATTTTTTTGAGAGATCTATGACATTTTATCATGTGTATAGACTCATTTAACTATGACCACAATTAGGATATAGAACTATTCCATTTTCCCAAAGACGTTTCCCTTCTCTCCTTTGCAGTCACACCCTCTCTCCAACCTAACCACTAACCACTGACAACCACTGATGTGTTTCTAGCACTGTAATTATGTGATTTTTAAGGATGTTATGTGAATTAAATCACACAGTATGTAATCTTTTGAGATTACATTATAAAAATAGTCATCATCCTTACTGGGACTTTATAGCAGGTCTTGAAAGTAAGTAGTGTAAGTCTTCTTTCCTTTTGTGAAGATGGCATTGGCTATACTAGGTCTTTTGCATTTCCATATACATTTTAAAATAAGTTTGTCCATTTCTACCAAAAAGGTTTCTGGGATTGCACTGTATCTATAGATCATGTGGGGAAAATTAACATTTCACAATTTGAGTTTTCTAAGTCATAAATGGTATATCTCTGAATTTTTATGTATGTATTATCTATGTATGTTTTGTTATAGGGCATGTGTGCTCACCAGAGAGAAACCGAGAGAGAGAGAAATCGCTCCCCAGGGAGGATGACCACGCCATAATTCGTTCTCCTCTTGGGATTTTGGGCATGCATGCACACATGTCTGGCATGATTTTTAAACCAGTGCACCTGGGACCCAACCTGGGAAATAGGCCACGTAGGATCTGTGCATTAACCTCCACACCTGGTGATTCCTATATCTCTGAATTCTTTACAAGCAGTTCCCTATATTTATCGGTATAGAGTCCTTGCACATTTTAATGCTTATATTTAGTTTTAAATACTTAACACTTATTAATACTACAGTGAATAAAATACTGTAATTAAAAAAATCATTTACTAATATATAGAAATGCAGTTGATTTTTAAACATAATCTTTATCCTACAGCATCAAGTAAATTCACTTACTAGTTCAGATATAATTTTGTGAATTTCTTAGTATTTTTTTTTTTTTAGAGGTTTTTGCTATAGGGCGCAAGCCCTCACCAGACAGACAGAGAGAGACATAGAGACAGAAAGCGAGAAATTACCCCCCAGGGAGGGATGCTCATGCCTCAATCCTTTCTCCTCCATTCTCCTCTCGGGATATTGGGCACGCACGCACACGCGCCTGTAGTGAGTTTAAGGCACCGGGTCTGGAACTTGAACTGTGGTCAACTACATGTGAGTCCAGCGACATAGCCATTATGCCAACTGCTGGTCCCTTGCCCATCATATTTCTTTATCTTTTTTTTGGTAGTAGGTATAAAACACTTCATCTTTAACCACTAAGCATAAAGTTGAGGAAGTCTTCTCTATTTCTATTTTCTAAGAATTTTAATCATAAGTAAATGTTGAATTCTGTTAAGAAATTTTTCCGTGTATATTGAGATAATTTTTCTACTTTTTATGTTAAATTTAATTGTTGCAGTTATGTTTTCATTGATATAGAATTGAAGGATGACTCTTTCCTTTCAGAACTTTGACGATGTTGTTCCATTGTTCTCTGAATTTCAATGTTTATGATGTGCTGAGATTATTCTTAACAAGGTATTGAACTTTTTGATTTTTTTTTTTTTTTGTCTTTTTAGGTTTTTGCCATACGGCAAAAGAAAGACAGAGAGAGAAAGTGAGAAATCACATCCCCCAGGGGAATGGTCACGCTGCAATCCCTTCTCCATTCTTCTCTCGGGATCCTGAACACGCACGCACACGCGCCGGTGTGAGTTTAAGCCTCTGAGTCCGGGACTTGAACCGCTGTCAGCTACATGGAAGTCCAGTAACATAGCCATTACACTAACTGCTGGTCCTTGTTATTATTATTTTTTAATTTGACCAGACAGAGACAGAGAGAGAGAGAAAGAGAAAACGAAAGCGAGAAAGCAACCTGCCAGGTCCGGTACTTGGACTACAATTGGCTGTGTGGGAATCCAGTGCCTTTAATCGCTATGCCACCTGCTGGTCCCAAATTAATTCTACACAACTGTCTAAATCTTTGATGTGCCTTCTGATATACTTTTAAATGTAAGGAAAATGATATGTTATTTTCATTAATCTAATTCCTGTTTATTATGCAATATGTTTTGTACTTGCTTATAAGACAGAGAAAATGAACATATTATATACTAGCTTACTCAAAATCTGGAATTTACATGTTTTATTATTATGCCTTATTTTGTCTTCACTATTAAAGGCTAATAAAAATATTTGGATGAGATTTATATCTATTATTAAGGCATAAGTCATAGTTTTTTGACATATGCTTTTTTTTTTTTAAGAGGTTTTTGCTATAGGGTGCGTACGCTCGCCAGACAGACAGAGAGAGAGACAGAGAGACAGAAAGTGAGAAATCACCGCCCAGGGGGGATGATCACGCCGCAATCCCTTCTCCTCCGATCTCCTCTTGGGATCTTGGGCATGCACGCACATGCGCCTGGCGTGAGTTTAAGCTGCCGGGTCTGGGACTCGAACCACAGTTGACTACATGGGAGTCCAGCGACATAGCCATTACACTAACTGCTGGTCCCATCTACAGTGTATTTAAATAATTTATTTTTTTATTTCCAGAATTTACCATTGATTCATTTGCATGCCATTAGTTCTTTATAACATTGGATCACTTTTCCATAATTTTATATCTTTTTATTATGGATGTTATTATTATTATTATTATTATTATTATATTTTGCTATAAGGCATGTGTGTTTGCCAGAGACAGACAGAGAGAGAGAGAAAGTGAGAAATCATCCCCCTACAGGAGAATGGCCAAGCCTCAAGTCCTTTTCCATTTTTCTCTTGGGATTTTGTGTTTTCACACACGTGCACCCAGTGTGATTTTCAAGCCTCTGGGTCTGGACTTGAATCACAGAATTGGCCATGTGGGATCCAGCGCCTTCACCTCCAAACTACTTGCTGGCCCTTATGGTGTTTATTTTTATATCTTTCAGAATCATGTATTAGCAGAATTGAAACTTTTTTTCCTTTCCTCCACTTTCCTTTTACTTATTGTGTGGTCCCAGTTATGCAATCATCTATCTCTTCCCTTTCATAAGTGGACAATTTTATTTTCTCTATAAGAGTTCTACTCTGGGCCTTTAGTTGGTCTAGTATCATTTTAATATAAGCCATTGATTTCTTCCTCTGATTCTACTCATCTAAAACAAAGAAAGAAAAAAGAAAAAGATATCTATTCCACTATCATTTATTTTGTATCTTTTTAATATTAAAAAAGGACCTATCATTTCTATGTATTTGTCATTTATTTGTATATAGGAACACACAGAATGAAGGGTATAAAAAAGATGATTAATGTTAGAATATTAATTACATAGAAGTAATCTGATAAGTAATCTATCCAGCCTGTTTTCATTCCTTTTTAGAAGTATAATAATTAAATGAGATATCACTTCCTCTTTCTTGGTATTCCTTGGCACTTTTATGTTCTCCATTCTTATTCCACAGTGGCAACTCACCACCAATCTGTGCCAAAGTGTTAGTCAACAACATACATGGTGTTAATAGCCTGAAGTATCAATAGTATAATTGCATGCCACTCTCCAAGGAGACTCTTTTTAAATTAAAATAAGTGTTTATTTCAAATCTATGCACAGATGCCAGAAATACTTTCATAAACACATGCATAAATACATGTAGCCAGCTCTTGTCCTCTTACTCCTCTTTTAGAAAAACTATTTGAATTGTGAATTAAAATGATAATATAATTGCTCTGAAAACTCTAACACTCATTTCCAACAGAAAGCACATTATCTTTTTATCTGAAATTCTACATGGAAAGCTAAATTATAATGTTTCCTTAGTGAATGCAGAATCAGACCAAGGGTTATTGATTGACATAAATGGAAGGTTTTGTAAAGTTAGGGTCACCTGATGGTTTCACCTTCCAAGGAGGCCACACAGTTCTGTCAATTGTCAGGGTAACTTCTCTGGAAATTTCTGGAAACACACTGAAAATTTCTTGTTTTGTGGTATCCACTTTTCTAGACTCCATACTGGCCATTCTCCTTCTCTTTACATAGTCTTCCCTCTAATACAATTAGTACAATTGACTTTAGCTGTGCACATAGAGTTATACTGTGTAGAGTCTATTCTCAGGTTACCATGTTTAGAACACAGTTACCCCTAAAACTCAAATGATTGATACTTTATTACTGACAGTTGTCGTGCTCATAAGTACTTGTTAATTTTTATATGGTTTGTTTTTCTGAGTTTTGAGGGTATTTTGCTGCTTCTATAAAGTATAGTTTATAAATAATATTCTCTTAAGATATTTGAGAAAATACTTTAAGTGATATCCCATCCAGAAAAATTTTATTGTAAAATGGTAGCATGATAATGCTTTTATATCTGTCACATAAAATTAATATTTTAAAGCCATGTCATTTTTAAAGTTATAAGTTGAAAAAATATGTTACTATTTTTTTTTGAGAAGTTTTCACAATAGGACACATGCACTCACCAGACAGACAGAGAGAGACATAGAGACAGAAAGCGAGAAATCACCCCCCAGGGGGGATGGTCACGCCGCAATCTCTTCTCCTCCATTCTCCTCTCGGGATCTTGGGCACTCATGCACACATGCCCAGCATGAGTTTTAAGCCAGCGGGTCCGGGACGCGAACTATGGTCGACTACATGGGAGTCCAGCGACATAGCCATTACGCTAACTGCTGGTTCCCCCAAAAATATGTTACTATTTAAACATATGGTATTTTGAGATTACCCCAAATAGATATGGTAGTGACAATTTCATAGTTTAAACTAATTGTGGACATATTTTAAAGGGCCATTTATTCAGCATTAGTGTCTACAGCTTTTTTTGTAACTTTAAACACATATCTTACCACAAGCTGAACTCTTCCACCATTAAGTACATCTGGATCTAACTCAGGCAAGAAGCGATTGCTACAGTGACAGAAACCAGAAAACATATTGTAAAATAAATGTGGGGAGGAAATATGAAATTATTTCCCAAATACAAAGTTTGGGAGAAAGCAGTTATTTACTACATGGAAATAATAATTTTCTTAAATTAGTTTACATACAGAGATATGGATAAATTTATATTTTCCCAGTTATTTTAAAATTCAATTTGACATAAAATTTCAATTTCTGAATAATTTCTAATACCTCCTTCTTTACCACACACCAACATATGCAGAGTAAAAAGCTGAAAGTACTGATGATAGTCAATAAATTATGGAACACCTATTTTTCTAATTAATTAATTAATTAATTAATTAAAATTTCAAAATAGAGCATGTGTGCATGCATATAGCAACGTGAGAGAAAGAGAGAGATTGCACCCTTCACAGGGTCTGGCCAGTAATTGCCTTCCTCTGGTCCTCCAGCCCACTGGATCATGTCTAGCCTATGTCAGGCTTACCAGGTTGGGGATCTGAACTGCCGTAGCCAAGTGGGATCTGTCTTCTCACATAGTGTATTGCTGCTACACCACAGGGCCAGCACACATTACAGAAATTTTTATTTACATTTACCTCTATGTTTGAATCATCTTTTGAGGAAGATATATTTATTCAGCATTGGTAAAAATAATTATATTGGAAAGAACTCTAGTTTACTAATGTATTACCCTAGTGTAATAATAAACTTCTGTTTCAACTTAGAACACTGACATTCAACTTTTTAAGAACTTCAGTTTTTTTAAAAACAATTTTTCTTAATATATTACTACTTATTCCTTTATATATTTTCCAAGCAGAAAATGCACGAGCAATTGCTTATTGTTTTATACAATTACACATAACTTTTATTAGTAAGGATATTGTTACTTGGTTAAGCATATCTAAAATTCATACTGAAATAATTTCCTATAGGTGTGGTACAATCGTATAGGTGTGGTACCCTGTGAGTGAGAAAGGTAAGATACTCTTATCTCAGTATGAAAGAGAGGGAAAATGAAGCATTGGGCATCACTGAAAATTAGCTTTATGGTTAAAGTGACAGTTGGAGAGTTGAATAATAATTTGAACTGACAAAACTATAAGAAAATAAAATGCAACTTAGTATATATCATGTTTAAAAACAGTTCATAGATACCACACTTTCATTTTATTAAGTAGAATTATTTTCTGTGGTTCATCTGGTAGTTATAAGCATTACAAAATAGAGTTCTTCCCAAACATTTTAGGGTGAACTATATATAAAAAAAAGAGTGATAAAATTGATTCTATATGAAAGGCTTTTAATAACCTGGCAATGTGGAAGATTGGCCTTTGGCTATAAAGTCATGTTTGTTTTAGCACAATTAACCCAGGTTTCACTTTTCAAGATGTGTTTACAATACAAAAATCTAATTGAAAGGAAATGACCTCACCTTTTCATATTTCTGGAACTTGCTGTTTCAAAAACCCCAACCTGTGTATGAAGCCATTGGTATGTATATTCTCTACTCCTTTCTAACTCTTCATTTGCAGTAGCATCCTTGCGGATAAAGTCTTCTTCCTTATCTGGGAAAAATATGAAATGTTCACTTTTTATTTAAAAAAAGATAATTTTTGGCCAAGAACTTCAGTTGAAGCTAACAATTCTATTATAAAAAAGAAAAAACTGATTCATGTGCACTAAACCTTCTCTAACAAAAACATTGCCCCTCACTTACAAACTAAGTATATTTTGCTTAATTTTCATACCCACCTAGTTTAAAAAACAAAGTAAAAATTTAAATGCAACCACCATGTTAATAAGGTTGTTTTCTTAGTTTATAATCAGAAAATTCAATTATTTCAGTGGATAGAATTCTTATAAAAATAATCTCTCTTCATTATTCTGGGTTTTTTTTTTCAGGCTTTTAAAAAAGTCTCATTGGTCTTGGAACCAGCAGTTAGCATAATGGCTATGTTGCTGGACTCCCACGTAGTCGACCGCGGTTCGTGTCCCAGACCCGGTGGCTTAAAACTCACGCCAGGCGCGTGTGCGTGCCCAAGATCCCGAGAGGAGAATGGAGAAGGGATTGCGGCGTGACCATCCCCCCTGGGGGGGTGATTTCTCGCTTTCTGTCTCTATGTCTCTCTCTGTCTGTCTGGCGAGCGCACTCACACTATGGGCAGCCCCCCGAAACTCCAGTGAAAATCCCCCCAAAAAAAAAAAAAAAAAGTCTCATTGGTCTTTCAGTGTCTTATCTATATGTAGAATTTATAAAAATATTGAGGGTATTTGAAACAATTTAATTTTACATAAAACTCAGCCTAGTCTGGTTTAGCTAATATGGTATTTTAAGCTAGAAATAAAATGTATATCAGGTTTCAGGGAACCTATGCTTGTGGCATAGCAGTTATTTTAGGATGGAGGGAAGTTTAACAATGAAGAAAAGTATGGAAAATATGCAAGATGGGATATTATACTAAGCAAGGATACAAATAACAAATATAAAAGTAAAATATTTAAAGAAGAAAGATAAAAACTCCAACTCTTGTAATAAAAAGTTATTATATATGTATGTATTTAAAAAAATAATAGTGGGGTCAGCAGGTTTTGTAATGGTTATGGTGCTGTACTCGCATGTGGTCAACCATAGTGTGAGTCCTGGACATAGCAGCTTGAAACTTGCCAGGTGCATGTATACGCTTGCCCAAAATCCTAAGAGGAGAATGGAGAAGGAACTGTGGTGTGGCCATTCCACCCTGGGGAGACACTGGCACCAGTTCAGGAAACCTGAATAGCAAAGTGTTTTGTTCTCTAACTCTATGGTACTTAGGAAAGTTGAGTTCCTGTTACCACTCACATCAATTTTATGTTTCTAAAATGGCCATAGCTCTTGCATCCCAAACTTAAGCCAGTCCCTCCATGTTGCTATAGTTAGAAGAACAGTTGTCTTTGCTGTGAGAGCACTGACCATGGAATCCGTGAGCAGTCACCATTTTGATAAATAGCCTTACAAGTATCCAGAAATTACAAAAGAGACTCAGTAACAGGAAGGAGTTAGCATTGTCACATTTAGTTACTGCATAGCATTAAGTCCTCTAGCAGAGTCTCTGCTTCTGATCTGCTTTTCTTGACTGACCAGATAGAACCTGAGCTCAGCAGCACAATGACAGAAAATCATCAGGACTCTGAACTCAGTGACCAACTGAGTAGACTGGAACCGTACCTACATTGTTTTTATTGTATTTTTAAGAATTATTTTATTTAACTATATTTATTTAATTTATTCATTTTAATTTGACCAGAGAGGGACAGCGAGAGAGAGAAAAGTGAGAAAGCAAGCCACCAGGTCTGGGACTTGAACTGCGGTCAACCATGTGGGAGACCAGTACCCTTAACCACCACGCCACCAGCGAACCCCAACTGATGAAATTATTAAAAAAAAATCTTTACAACAGACAATTTAGAAAGCTAAAGGTCATGGAAAAAATCCACACATACCAAAAATAAAAATCTAACTATCCAAAGACAACCACTAAATAAAATTTTAAAGCATTTAGTTTGAATTCAACTACAGAGGCCATTTCCTTTGACTTAAAATTCTTCTCTCTCTCTCTTTTTTTTTTTTTTTTGGAGAGATTTTTCACTGTAGGGCGCGTACGCTCGCCCGACAGACAGAGAGAGACATAGAGACAGAAAGCGAGAAATCGCCCCCCAGGGGGGATGGTCACGCCGCAATCCCTTCTCCTCCATTCTCCTCTCGGGATCTTGGGCACGCACGCACACGCGCCCGGCGTGAGTTTTAAGCCACCGGGTCCGGGACACGAACCGCGGTCGACTACGTGGGAGTCCAGCGACATAGCCATTACGCTAACTGCTGGTTCCCTTCTCTCTCTCTTTTTAAGATATTTTTGCCATAGAATATGTGTACTAACCAGAAAGACAGAGAGACAAAAAGTGAGAAATAACCCCCTGGGGTGATGACCATGCTGCCATCCCTTCACCTTCATTCGCCTCTCAGGATTTTGGGCAAACACATATACGTGTCCAGCATGAGTTTAAGCCACTGGGTCCAGGACTCAAACCATGGTCGACTATGTGGGAGTCCAGTGATGTAATCATTTTTGCCATTTGTTAGTCCCCAAAATTCTCTTCTCTTTAGGCCTTGGGTGACTTAATTTTGAGTGTTTCCTTACAATCTTCTTTATAAAGTCCTTTAGATGTTGATGCTTCCATTTCTACAAGTATCTAGAAGCCCCTATGCCAGGCACTGTGCTGGCTTCTGATGATAATGAACTAGATAGTTTCTTACCTATTAGGGCTAGTGGTCTAGAGAACTAGTTATCATCAACTTCTCTGTCTTATTCCTGCTCTCTTATATTTCTAGATGAATTTCAGAATCACAGATAATCTTTACCATCAACATCCTACTTAAGTCTGTAGTTCTTCCCGAATTCCCACAACACCCACACTAGACATTCTGTAATCAACCTTGACAGCTCATTTATTAGGCTCTAATATCAAATCAGAAACTAATACTAGTCTATCTCCTGGGTACCACACAAATCTGGTTCTTCTTTTCCATATCTTCTACAAACATGTTAGACTCCATTTCAAATAGCACTGAGCAAGTGCACATATGTGGATATGGGTTTTCTTACCTGTCACAAAAGAAGAGGTACTCTTTCTCCTAAACCCAACACCCTCATCTTCCTCTGGGAAACCACATTTCCTTAGAATATATAATATGTGGCCAAAAGCTTTCCCTTTTCTTATTTTCGGTACCTCTCACAAACAATTTGTTGCACTCCCCTCCAGCTAGTTTCTCTCTCCTTCTCTAATCACACAAGCATCTTGATCTAGGAGATGCAGGTCAGTTTTTGTTGACTTACTTGCTATTCATTCTTCGGCCCTTTGCAATATGGCTTCCTCTCAACTCTATTTCACTGGAATTGTACTCACCAAAATCAACAAAGTGCTACAGTTTGGAGACGTTTAGGAGTTCTTATCTTAATGACTCTGTTACAGCACTATACATCCTGTCCACTTCTTGTTTCCTTTGAATTTTGTTTAATTATATACTACTTGTTTTCTGCCAATCTTTTGGCTAAACCCCAATCCTTTCAAGGGCTCCTCTTCCCTTCCCTCCCCTTATTCTTTTCAATGTCAATGTCACAATTCTCATCTTACCTATCTTTTTTTTGAGAGAGAGAGATCTTTGCTACAGACTGTGTGCGCTCACCTGAGAAACACAGAGAGACAGACAAAAAGCGAGAAATCACCACCACCCTCCCAGGGGGAGATGACTATACCACAATCTCTTCTCCATTCTCCTCTTGGGATTTTGGGCACACAAGCACATGCACTCAGCATTAGTTTTAAGCCACAGGGTCCGGGACTCAAACCACGGTCTACTATGTGGGAGTCGAGTAACATTATGCCATCTGCTGGTCCCTCATCTGACCTATCTCATTTGTAGGCTACATTCTACCTGTATGATAATGTTTATTTGAAATCTTTAATCACTATCTTTTTCTCCTTCTGAGATATGTATCCAAAGCCTCTCCACTTTGATAGCCCACAGAGATATTATTAACTTATTATTATTTTTAATTATTATCCAACCCTTCTCTCAGGTGTTCTATAATGTTACCACCATCATTAATTTACAACTCAAAAGCCAGAGTGTTGCACTGAACCATATTCTTCGTCACTTTCCAACTGCATATTTTATATTCTAAATCATTTAGAATCTGTTGAATGTCTTCTATTGCCACTGCCACTATTTCAGTTCAGGTGACTGCTCTTTCTTCTGAATGACTTCTCACTAACCTTTTTGTTCTCTATCACCATACTGATAATGATCTTGCTAAAGTACAATTATACTTGATAATATTTATCACCATACTGCAAATGATCTTGCTAAAGTACAAATATACTTGTGCTACTTCAGAGATTAAACTCTTAGTTCTCCATAGACTTTGGATAATGTTCCAAGTTCTTCACACAGCATATAGATCTTGACATATTATACCTTCAGACATATCTGTTAAGATCCTGCCTCAATTCCACAGCATACTATAGTTACCCAAAATGCAATCTTGTCTATAGACCTTTGCACACTCTATTTGCTATGTTTAGGATTTTCCGCTTTAGCAATAGAACACTTCTTTTTAAACTATTTCATTTTATTTTTCCCATTTATTTTATGATTTCTTACTTACATTGTATAGCTCTATAGTGTGCAATATGGTTTTTCAAAATATGCCCTCAGTACATGACAATCAAATCAAGGATATTACCATACACATTATTTTAAATAGAGAACTTTACATTCTGGTTTGCTTCAGTCTTCAACTCTCAGTTTAGAAATCACATTTTTTGAGGTAAGTTCTCTTATCTTCCAATTTTACACTCCTTATTTAAGTTAGGTTAGGAATGTTTAGTGCAAAGAATCCTATGAAGATCACAAAATACCATTCATTACATTTTATTTTATTTTCCATATTATGTGTCTGGTTTGCCTACCATAATACACTATAATACTTTAAATGATACATGGTAGGATTATATTCAACATATATTGGTTAAATAATACTAATGCATGCAATCCTACAGAGAAGTGGTTTAGCTTTAAGAAATTCACCAAAAGAAATGAACTGCTTTTTAAATTAGTGGACATTTTTTATAAATAAAAAGGCAAAATAAAAGTGTTCATTAAACTCTTATGCTTCTATTAAATCAGTTTTCTAAATTTTCAAGACAGAATATCTTATACTCAGGGATATTAAGATTCAGTTATTTTGGGCACACAAAAATAAACTACATCTTTACATTTTTAATACATATGGCAACTTTCCCATAACCATTTTCTCTTCCTTTAATGACTTTTCTTAGTAATAAAATACTCTCAGTTTCATGGCTAGAGATGAGTTCATTTCTTTACCAAAAGCTTATGGAAGGCACAGTTGTGGTTAGGCGAACTGCTTCTTCATGTGATGGAAATATGCTTGGTGACTTTAATAAAAGGCTGATTCTATGTATCTTAGTCTGGAAATGTTAAAAATATGATTTACATTATAAAGTAGAGTGGTCTCTATGTGTTTATTAGAGAAATTCTTGAATCATACCTCACAAATAAAGCACAAATAAAATTGGAATTTGGCATAAATGTTACACTGACAGAATTTTAATCTCATTAACATGTGTATAAATACTTGTTGATAGTCTGTTTATGGCTCCTTCCTTAACCAATCCAATCTGTTGTTGGAAAGTTGACAGCACTGGCATAAAACCAGGGAGTCTCTAAGAGCCATTTGTGTGTGACATGCAACATCTCCATTCTCTAAAAATGTATTTAAATGTGCATATGATTGATTACTAAGGAAAAGTGATTTCATGAATAAAGAAGAGGATTGTTGGTGCAAAAGTTTAAAAACAGAAATTTTGGGAACAGAGCCAGAATTATATGTAAGGTCAAAGGTGAACTGTAGCACAAATCACTCCTTAACATATTTCATTATATTTTATGGCAGAAAGAGTTAAAAAAAGAAGTCCTAGAATGAAAGATATTCATTGGCTTCTGACATTTGAATTAATTTTCAAAATTGGTGTGTTTGGTGGGGATGAGGCATACATAAAGTGTAGGGACAACATTTACAAAGGCAGAGAAAAATAAAAGTGAGTTTCTAAACTATATCTTGTAAAGTATTTGGATTTTTTAAGACAAGTTTTTGTTTTCTTTTGTTTTTTAATATTATGAAATAGCTAGATTTAAGTGACTCCCTCTGGGATAATAGAAACATTCCAACTATTAGATTGTTGGAAAAGTCATAAGGCATTTTTGTATAGAAAACATGTCTTGGCTTTCCTGACAACCTAATATAATAAGCATTTAACTTATGTATAATTTTTTTTTTAAGAGAGCTTTTTGCTATAGGGTGTGTGTGCTCATTGGAGAGATGGAGAGACAGAAAGTGAGAAATCACCCCCGGGGAGATGGCCACGCCACAATCCCTTCTCCTCCTCTTGGAATCTTGGAAATGCATATACATGCTTTGGCATGAGTTTTAAGTCACTGAGTCCGGGACTTGAACGCAGTCGACTACGTGGGAGTGCAGCAACTTAACCATTACACCATCTTCCAGTCCCAGCATTTAACTTATGTATAATTCTATCTGAAGGGAAATACGGCCTGCTATTTGCATTATTCAGTTGAGCTGTATCTCCTCACTAGTATCTTCATAGTAGAATACTAAATACCATTTAAAGGTACGGTTCTTTGGTTTCTTCTAATAAGACTCACATGACTCAAGAAAATCCGATTGTTAAAGGTTTTCAATACATTGACATGTAATGTGTCACCATGTTTTCTGTTACCTGGGCTGGGACAAGTGTAAGGTGAGGTCCTCGCCTTATGAACAAAATTTAAAGGAGTTCCAAAATACCTAGTAATCAAAATAAGTTATATTTTATTGTAATATTTTAAAACATTTTATTGTAACATTGTGAACATCTGTGACAAACAAAATATTGAAGCTCTAAATGACACACTCACTAAGAGGCTGTGCCAATCTATATTGGAGCCTAAATTAAAAAGAAAAATTGGTAATACCAATCTTATATCTGCCCTGGTATTTATCCAATTCTAAGCACAATAATTCTCATATAAGTGTCATTTGAATATTGTTTTTAGACCTACAGAGAAAAATAAAAGTGAGTTTCTAAACTATATCTTGTAAAGTATTTGGATTTTTTAAGACAAGTTTTTGTTTTCTTTTGTTTTTTAATATTATGAAATAGCTAGATTTAAGTGACTCCCTCTGGGATAATAGAAACATTCCAACTATTAGATTGTTGGAAAAGTCATAAGGCATTTTTGTATAGAAAACATGTCTTGGCTTTCCTGACAACCTAATATAATAAGCATTTAATTTATGTATAATTTTTTTTTTTAAGAGAGCTTTTTGCTATAGGGTGTGTGTGCTCATTGGAGAGATGGAGAGACAGAAAGTGAGAAATCACCCCCGGGGAGATGGCCACGCCACAATCCCTTCTCCTCCTCTTGGAATCTTGGAAATGCATATACATGCTTTGGCATGAGTTTTAAGTCACTGAGTCCGGGACTTGAACGCAGTCGACTACGTGGGAGTGCAGCAACTTAACCATTACACCATCTTCCAGTCCCAGCATTTAACTTATGTATAATTCTATCTGAAGGGAAATACGGCCTGCTATTTGCATTATTCAGTTGAGCTGTATCTCCTCACTAGTATCTTCATAGTAGAATACTAAATACCATTTAAAGGTACGGTTCTTTGGTTTCTTCTAATAAGACTCACATGACTCAAGAAAATCCGATTGTTAAAGGTTTTCAATACATTGACATGTAATGTGTCACCATGTTTTCTGTTACCTGGGCTGGGACAAGTGTAAGGTGAGGTCCTCGCCTTATGAACAAAATTTAAAGGAGTTCCAAAATACCTAGTAATCAAAATAAGTTATATTTTATTGTAATATTTTAAAACATTTTATTGTAACATTGTGAACATCTGTGACAAACAAAATATTGAAGCTCTAAATGACACACTCACTAAGAGGCTGTGCCAATCTATATTGGAGCCTAAATTAAAAAGAAAAATTGGTAATACCAATCTTATATCTGCCCTGGTATTTATCCAATTCTAAGCACAATAATTCTCATATAAGTGTCATTTGAATATTGTTTTTAGACCTATGCATTTGTTGTGGGGTTAAAATTGTTTTCTATTTTATCCAATTAATTTGGCACACTTTTTTTCCATTGGAAAAAACTTGGGATTGTATCACATGGGAAATTATTTATATAATAAATTCTTAGCAATTTACTAACTTGCACATAGTAACTTGACTTTTCCTTTAACTAGTTGTGTAGTGATGGACAAATTATTTACCTTCTTCTTAAATTTTTTTAAGAGAGATTTTTGCTATAGGGTGTATGCACTTGCCAGAGAGGCAGAGACAGAGACAGAAAGCAAGAAATCACCCCCCAGAGGGGACGGTCAAGCCTTAATCCTTTCTCCTCCATTCTTCTCTCAGGATTTTGAGCACACACACAAATGCACCTGGCGTGAGTTTCAAGCCACTGGGTCCGGGACTCATACTGTGGTTGCTTATGCGGGGAATACTGTGGTTGACTATGAGGGAGTCCAGTGACTTAACCACTATGCCATTTGCTGGTCCCAATTATGTACCTTCTTTCTGCCTCAGTTTTGTTTGTTTGTTTTTGTTTTTGTTGTTTTTTAAGAGAGATTTTTGCTATAGGGTACATGAGTTCACCAGGAAAACAGTGAGACAGAAAGTGAGAAATCATACCCCCACCCCCAGAGGGCATAGCGATGCTGCAATCCTTTCTCCTCCATTATCCTCTCAGGATTATAGGCATGCACACACACACACACACACACACACACACACACACACCTTGCATGAGTTTCGACAGGACTCGAACCACAGTTAATCACGGAGGAGCCCAGAAATGTAACCATTATGCCATCTGATGGCTTCTCTGTTTCAATTTTTAGCTCTTAATGTGCATATAATAAATAGTCAAGATACAGAAACAACCTGGGTATCCATCAACGGATAAATAGGTAAAGGCATTGTGGAATATATGCGGGAACTTCAAAAAGTTGGTGGAAAAAGAGAATTCAAGTGTGAGTTTATTTTAGTGCAAAAATAATTTGAGACTCATGTAGAGTTTTTTAGAAAAGGAGATATTTGTCATTTGCTCAATTTGGATGAACCCAAAGGATGTCATGTTCAATGAAATAAACCAGACACAGAAAGAAGAATGTTTCATGATATATGTGGACTCTAAAAAAGGGAGTGATGGTGTCAAAAAATATAGTGTAGCATAGAGCTAAAGAACAAAAGAATGGTTAACACAGTCAGGATGTTAGGGGGAAGAAATGGGGAGATGTAGGTTAAAGAAGAGAATGTGCCAAGTATGTAGGCTGAACAAGCAGAAAGATCTGATGTACTGCATGATACTACAGTTAATCATTGTGTGTTGTATTTTGGGTTTCTATTAAATTCATTCATTCTGTTCTTGGTAGGGGGGAGGGGATTGAGAGAAAAATGGATCTCACTATAGTAACCATTTTAATGGTAAAATCTATACATCTTACATATACATGCATTAATTTTTTTTGGGGGGGAGAGGTTTTTGCTATAGGGTGCATGTCCTCACCAGACAGGGTCAGAGAGACAGAAAGCGAGAAATCACCCCCCAGGGAGGATGGCCACGCCACAATCCCTTCTCCATTCTCCTCTCAGGATCTTGGGCACGCATGCACACGTGCCTGGCATGAGTTTTAAACTACCGGGTCCGGGACTAGAACTGCAGTTGACTACATGGGAGTCTAGCAATATAGCCATTACGCTAACTGCTGGTCCCCATTAAAAATTTTTTTGCTAGAGGACATGTGTACTTCCCGGTGTTGGGGTGGGGGTGGTTCAGGGGTGAGAAAGCACCCCCCCACTCCTGGGACAAATTTAAATCCCTTCCCCATTCTTTCAGGAGTTTGGACAGGCATGCAAATGTGCTGGGGGTGTTTTTCAAGTCATCAGGTCTGGCACTTGAACTATGTCCAGGTGGCCACACAGGATCCAGTAACCTCAAACAATATGCCACCAGTTTATCTCATAACATCATGCTGCATATCTTTAATATATAGATTAAATGTATTTAAAATGCATATACTAATAATATAAAATGAACACATACAGTACTTGACATATAGTGAGGATTTAACTGTAGCCATATTAGTATTTTTTTAAGTGAAATGAATTCCCTTATGCATGACCTAAATGCTATCTCAATTGCCACAGGCCTGGACTGACTTACCTATCCTAAATTCTCTAAATTTAGGCCAACTTCAGTGTTCTTGGGGGTCACTGGCAGGAGGGGAAGATTCCAGAATTAACCACAAAACTAGACAGAAAAAATTTCTGGGGCTGAGTCCAGGAAGTCCTCCTTACCAGAATTCTAAATTTGTAACAGGTTTTTTTTTTTTTTAAATGTATTTTATTCATAATACTAAGGATTTTAGTATGTCTTTCATAAAGAAAAATCAATTTTCAAAAGATAAGCGTAGACAGTCCTAATTGATTTTAAGTTATTTCAAATAATTTTTAGCAATTGCTTAGTAATAACCGTGAAGGAGGCTCCATTGACATGATTCTCTCCTGTTTCACCCTCTCAATTTAATTATCCTTGGAAAATATTCCTCTATCCAACCTAGACTCCCTCAGGGAGTGTTAATATACATAAGGATTTTATTTTGTCTTTCATAAAGAAAAATCAATTTTCAAAAGATAAGCGTAGACAGTCCTAATTGATTTTAAGTTATTTCAAATAATTTTTAGCAATTGCTTAGTAATAACCGTGAAGGAGGCTCCATTGACATGATTCTCTCCTGTTTCACCCTCTCAATTTAATTATCCTTGGAAAATATTCCTCTATCCAACCTAGACTCCCTCAGGGAGTGTTAATATAGTAGGTCATCCAAACTAAGGCCCACCCAATAGAATAATGGAGAGTATGATGATGTGAGTAGATTGGTTTTCAGGATAACATGGTCTTACTAGTCACATAAATACTACAGCCACCTACTTTTTGGGTTGTTGTATAGTTTTAGACTTCAGATCCCTGTCCAAAGTCTTTTATTCTCTGACAAAAAAGAAATCTTTAATTTATTTATTCACATATATTTACTGAGCACTAAGTAGGAGGTTTTATTCCTTTACTAGATTTACTTCAAAAGAGGACAAAAAGTGGTATTATATTGATAACATTGATGATGGAGGCTTGAAGGACCGAATTAAACATTTTTTGTTACCATTGTAATCACAGTGTTTGAACTTAGCTATATAACAGAGACTCTGTACATATAGCTACAGATTTGAAATGTATTTCCCAATGTCTATTTACATTATAGTATTATATTTTATTTATTTCTGCATATGATTTTTTTATTTTGTCAAACCAAAGTATACAGACGGCTTCTGTGGCAAAGATAACTTTATATAAAACAATGACTATATATTAAAATATATTGGTTACAATATAAAAAGCAATGAGTACAAAAACATTTATTTTACAATATGATAACATATTAGGGATTAATAAACCTGGCCCCAAACTTACTGTTTTCCTAGGGTCATTATACATATTTTTTTCTTTTTTTTAAAGAGAGATTTTTGCTACAGGGTGCATGTACTTGGCAGAGAAACAGAGAGAGACAGAAAGTGAGAAATCACCCCACCACAGACACCAGGGGCAATGGTCACACTGCAA
This sequence comes from Tupaia belangeri chinensis, assembly GCF_000334495.1. NCBI lineage: Eukaryota > Metazoa > Chordata > Mammalia > Scandentia > Tupaiidae > Tupaia > Tupaia belangeri. The sequence goes on from NW_006207163.1 coordinate 2,653,982, forward strand.
TCCCTTCTTGTCCATTCTCTTCTTGGGATTTTGGACATGTACGCACATGTGCCTGGCATGAGTTTTAAGTCACTGAGTCCGGGTCTCATACTGTAGTCAACCACCGTCTAGTGACATACTTATTACATCCTCTGCTGGTCTTAATAAAAGTAATGATATTAAACAAGTATCCATGTAGCTCGATGAAGATTTATGAGTTTTCTATGTGGAAATGTTATGAATGCAAAACTTTCATCTTTCATTACATTATCTTTAGAAATACAGACTTTTGGGGTCAGCAGGTGGTGTGATGGTTAAGGTTCTGGACTACCATATGGAAGACTGAAGTTCAAGTACTGGACCTGGCGGCTTGAAAATCATACCAGCTGTGCATGTGTGGGTGTTTAAAATCCTGAGAGAAAAATAGAAGAGAAGAGATTGCAGGATGGTTATCCCCCTGGGGGGGGGTGATTTCTCACTTTCCCTCTCTCTCTCTGTATATGAAGTATATATCATATACTATTATAAATTATAAAAATAAAATATTACAAGTAAATAATCTATGTGACCTCTGATCAAAACCTCTGGTTTAAAAATGTAGAACACTGGGACCAGCAGTTAGCATAATGGCTATGTCGCTGGACTCCCACGTAGTCGACCGTGGTTCGCATCCCGGACCTGGTGGCTTAAAACTCATGCTGGGCGCGTGTGTTTGCGTGCCCAAGAACCTGAGAGGAAAATGGGGGAAGGGATTGGGGCGTGACCATCCCTCCAGGGGGGTGATTTCTCGCTTTCTGTCTCTATGTCTCTCTCTGTCTGTATGGCGAGCGCACGCGCCCTATAGCGAAAAACCTCTCCAAAAAAAAAAAATATGTAGAACACTGCACATTAAAAGTTATACATAAACAGGAAAATTCTGTAGATTGTCTTTTGTCTTCATTTGTTCAATAATGTCTACTACTAAGTTTAAGTCTAGGTCATTCTTATTTCAGACAGCATCTTATTATATTGATATTGCCCAGAGCAGCCTCAAACTCACAATCCTCCTGTTCCAATCCCCTTGCTAGCTGGGATTTCAGACCCACACCACAACATCCAGCCTTTAGGTTGAACCAGGAACCAAACCTCCCATGTGTTCCCAACCTGTGGATTTCAGCAGCACAAAACTACAGTCCAATCTCTTAGGCTGTTTTTTATTTGTTTGTTAAAACAACAAAATGTATAGTTTTTTTTTTAAGAATTATTTTAGCTCTATTTATTTTATTTTTATTATTTATTTATTCTAATTTGACCAGAGAGAGAGAGAAAGAGAGAGAGAGAGAAAGCAAGCTGCTGGGTCCAGGACTCGAACCATGGTCAGCCATGTGGGAGTCTAGCACCTTAACCACCACGCCACCTGCCAGCCCCAACAAAATGTATAGTTTTTTAAAAAATATTTTTCTCTTAGGATGTTTGCATTTTATTTTATTTTTTTAGGAATTAATTATGCATTCTGTAAATTAGCCTTTTGTTGACTTTATGTGTAGGAAATATCTTCTCTACTTCGGTGGGTTGTCTTTTCACTGCTATTATGACACTTTTGGATGTACAGAGGTTCTTAATTTTAATATAAACATTTTTATGGGGGACAGCAGGTGGCGTGATTAAAGGCTCTGGACTCCCACATGACTGACAGTGGTTCAAGTCCCAGACCTGGCAGCTTACTTTCTCACTCCTCCCACCCTCCCCCTAATCTCTGTTTGGTCAAATTAAAATAAATGAATAAATAAAGTTAAATAAAATAATTCTTTAGAACACATATTTATGAATGTAATCAGCCACCGTTCATTAAAAAATAATCCCACATCTAAGGTTATGAATATCTTCTTTCAGATTGTCTTCTACAGATGCTATATTTTTATTACTTATGTTCATGGCTTTAATGTAGTCAGAATTATTTAGGTATCAATCACTAACTTTTTAAGTAAGATTTGTTGAAAATACTGCATATTCCCTTCTGATTTGGGATGCAACTTCTATTACAACCAAGCAGGTATGAATGGGCCTCTCCCTTTGCGCTCTGCCTGCCATTTTCTATTTTACCCCATCTGTTCCCACCTTACCTATCCACCATACCATTAGCATTATCCATACCATGCTATATTCACTGTCTCATTTGCTGTAGTTCTATATGATTAATTGTGGCATTCGGTATGACAAGTTTTCCCATTTTATTCATCTTTGTTGAGTGTATAATAGCTATTCATTGATTTTTAACTTTCCATTGAATTCTTAGATTCTACTTGCCCACTTCCATAAACAAACACCTCCTAGGATTTAATTGAGGTTGCATTGTATCCGTAAGTTAATTAGATAAGGACATAACTTATACATAAGTTAATTTCTGGTGGATATAAACCTTGAAAAAGACAATTTTGATTTTTGAACCAAGGTCTGTATAATTCCAAGACTGTTTTTCTCTCTTGCTGATATAGAACATAGCATGTTTCTTGGGATGTTTATTTGTGCCAGTTCCTTAACACCTGTCTTAAAATCACAGTCATAACCATAGGTAAATCTGACACATTATTACGGACTTAAAATATTATGGGCCAGGTTGTGGCCTAGTGGTTAAGGGAGCTGGATCCCACATAGCTAATCAGATTATGCGCACTGTAGGTCTGTGTCCCAGCTAAGAAATCTTAAGCTTATGGAGCCAAAATCTTTTATAATTGGATGTAAACCAATCTGTTCTTCACAGTAGAGGAAAGTATTATCTTTTTAAGAGGTATTTTCTATAAGGCAGGTGCGCTTAATGGAGAGACAGAGAGAGAAAGTGAGAAATCACCCCTTAGGGAGGATGGCCACACCACAATCCCCTCTTCTCCATTCTCTTCTTGGGGACCTTGGGCATGCACACACATGTGCCTGACATGAGTTTCAAGACACAAGTCTGGAACCGTGGTCAACTAAGTGGGAGTCCAGCTCTTCAAACACCATGCCTCCTGCTGGCCTAGAAAGTATTACTTTTACCATAATGGAGAGTGTTCACTTTGTGAAAATTTTAATAAAATTATTCCACTAATTTGAAAACAAAATTTAAAAAATACTATGAAATTTACATTTACATTTTGTTAAAAAAAGAAAACACTCCACAAGATTCTAAAATGTTTAGATTAAAAATACATTATCTTGGGACCAGCAGTTGGCATAATGGCTATGTCGCTGGACTCCCATGTAGTCGACTGTGGTTCGAGTCCCAGACACCTGGCTTAAACTCACACCAGGTGCATGTGCGTGCGTGCCCAAGATCCTGAGAGGAGAATGGAGGAGAAGGGATTGCACCTTGGCCATCCCCCTGGAGGGGTGATTTCTCACTTTCTGTCTCTGTCTCTCTCTGTCTTTCTGGAGAGCGCATGCACCCTATGGCAAAAACTTATTAAAAAAAAAAAAAGAAAAGAAAATACATTATCTTGTAGTTCTTTTGTAGCACAAAAAATGTGTAGCTAAATATTGTTTTACTTTTTCAGGAAGCATTGAAAACAATATACTGTAGGTACTCACAGGCTTATTTAATGTGTGAAATGTGTGAAAAAAATATATTTTTTTGGAAAGTATATACAATAGGAAAAGTATGTAGTTACAGGATATTTTGTTTTTTGACCAATTCACACAAAATTTCTTATGGATAGATTGCTTCTCATGTTTTGTTATTCCCATAATTTAATAGCTGATATGTTTAGTAGAAATTTACAAATTCTATTAAGACCATATATGGAAAGTTGTATTTCAAAATTATTCATTTTCCAAAAGTTTTCCACAAGAAAAAAGAATTTCTGTATTATTTATTACAGCTGGTATTTTAAAATGTCATTCATTTCTATATTCAGAAATACAACATTAATAGAAATGTCATGGGAAAATATAGCTTCTTGTAAAGTAGAAACACTAGGCTTTGGAGACAGAATACAGGTTCATAATGGCACAAAGAGGTGTGGTATTATCTGTTGAAGATGTTTTGTAGTTTTATCAACTGTACTAGGGAGAAATGTACAACTGTTGAAATATCCACTTTGAAAGACAAATAATAATGTGATAGAATGTATAAAAGAAAATGAAATAAAAAAATTAATTAATTAATAACAAAAGAAATTCTAATTACTTGTAGGCTTAAAATGTTAATTTCTTTTTCCCAAAAACAAGAATAACTATATTTTTCTTTCAAGGATGTTTTCCAAAAACAATGAGGTATATACATATTGTTAGATAGTATTGCCACACTATTCACATTGCTAAGACCGGGAACCAACCAAAACGCCCACAAACAGATGAATGGATTGAAAAACTGTGGCACATATACTCTATGGAATACTATTCAGCCACAAAAAACAACAAAACCTTGGCTTTTGACAGAAAGTGGAAGAATATGGAAGATTTACTGCTGAGTGAAGCAAGCCAAGCTATGAAGGAGGGACATTGTATGTCCCCACTTAATATATACCAAGTGTCTGCACTCTATGACTAAAACTGATTGACTGAAGGATGTACAAACACGAGAGATGGTTGTGAATGCCAGATGGCCTGGGAAAGGACATTTGGAGGAGGGACACAGAGGAAAGAGCATTGATGTGATGGGGAGGTGTGGTGTTATCTGTTGAAGATAGTTTGATCAACTGGACCAGGGATAAATGTTCCACATATTGAAATGTTCACTTTGTAAGCTAAATAATGTGATTGAATGTACAAAAAAATTAAAAAAAAAAAGAACAACAACAAAATCGTGATCATTCAACAAATAGCATCCTGTGCTCTTTTCTTCTGTGGCTGCCACCTCAAAATATGAGGATTAAATCTCAGGCATCAATCCATAGATACAGATATTATTAGAGCTCTTTATTATAGTGTGTGCCAACTAGCCTAAAGTAGGAAATTCAAGGTTATATATTAATATCTAATATCTAGACATAACTTTAAAAATGGAAATGCAGGGCCAGTAGATGGCATAGTGGTTAAGTCACTGGACTCCCACATGGCTGACTGTGGTTCAAGATCCTGACCAAGTGGTTCGAAAATCTTGCCAGACACGTGTGTGTGTGTGTGGGTGTGTGTGTGCCCAAGATCCCAGGAGGAGAATGGAGGAGAAAGGATTGTGGCATGGTCATTCCCCCCGGGGGGGGGGGTTCTCACTTTCTCTCTGTCTCTGTGTCAGTCTCTCTGGTGAGTGAATGCACCCTATGATAAAAACCTCTTAAAAATGCACTTTTCTATAATGTAAACAGATAGTTGTTTGTTTGTTCATTTTTTAAAGAGATATTTGCTATAGGATGTGTGTGCTAAGTGAAAGAAACTAATCTGAAAAGGCTAAATCTGCATGATTCCAATTCTATAACATTCTGGAAAAGGTAACAGGAGAAAAAGATCAGCAGTTTCCAGGGATTGTGAAGAGGGAGAGATGGATCGACAGAGCATGGAAGATTTTAAGAACAGTAAAGTTATTCTGTATGGTTCTATATCAGTGGGTGCATGTCATTAAACTTTTGTTAAAAGCCAGAGAATGTACATCAACAGTGAACCCTATGAACTTCGCATAACAATTATGTGTTAAATGTGGGTTTTTCCACTACGGTGAAGGATGTTTATGGTGAAGGAGATTGTGCATGTGTGGGGTATATAGGACTTTCTATACTTTTTGCTCAATTTTTTTTAAAGAATTATTTTATTTAACTGTATTTATCCATTTATTTATTTAATTCAATTTGACTAGAGAGGGAGAGGCAGAGAGAGGGAGCAAGAAAGAGAGAGAGAGAGAGCAAGCCACCTGGTCCGAGACTTGAACCGTGGTTGACCATGTGGGAGTCCAGCACTGTTAACCACCACATCACCTGCTGGCCCTGACCTTTTGCTCAATTTTGCTGTGAACCTGAACTACTCTGAAGAGAATCTATTTAAATATATTTTTAAATTTCTTCACTTTTAGGTGACATGTACATGAACATTTAGTTTGCCACATTGCCCAAAATAGAAATCTCTTTAATATTTACTGTCAAAGCAATAGCTTAATACCCCAGGTACAATGACTGAGAAATTTTAGTGTGAAGAGTATCTATGACAGGGTTGGAGGAGACACTGGGAGGCAGAGATAAGATATTAGTAGCAGTAAGAGTTGCAGATATCTACTAAGTTCTTACTGCATGCACAGCAGTGTTCTACACACACCCAAGAACTCTGAGATGTCCACAGTCGTGTTGCTATTTTAAAGATAAGTATTCCCCAACACATAGAGGCTATATATAATATCACATAGTAAGTGGTAGAGCTATTAATTTAAAATTAATCTGAAGCTCCCATAACAATATTTCTTAATTATATAATCATGTATTTTTTAATCTCCTCACGAGAGAAAGACTAGGTCTCAATTTTATCTACTTTCATATGTAGGGCTTGGGAGGAAAAAATTACTTGCAAACTTTGTAACAAAGAAACAATTTTGAAAATCATATAAACATGTTTTCTACTTTTTATGGTGACTTTCAGAGATTGAGTACTTTGGGCAGATAAACTTTTATGTTTTTTACTCCCTTTGCGCTATAACCCATTATAATTTTGTCACTTCACTTTTCAAAATTCCTCTTAATTCTCCAGTTGCTTCTTTTTAAAAAATAATCTTAAGTTCTATCTTTTCCTACATTTACTTCTGTTTCTGTTTCCTTGTATATTTTATTCAGTGCTCATATAAAGGCAAGAATCCAGATGTCTCTGAGAAAGTGGCAGAAGCTTATGACAGTATGCAAAGCCACTTTTTGGGAAGATCATTCCATTAATAGAGTGACATTGGGGCTGTTTAGAAAGTGTTGATATCCAATGTGTCTCTTCTTTATTGAATGTAGCCATTTTCTTTTTCTTAGCTTCAAATGTAGTCCCTAAGCGAGGCATTCTTGGACATGCGCTACCTTGATAACAGAAAGCATACCCTGACACTCCCTGGAGGAGGCACTTTGAATTAGTTATTTGTATAATTTTTTCTCAGATTTTCACTTTTTCTTTTTTTTTAACTTGATCTTTCAGTCTCACAAATTTTGTAGCTGTACTTGCTTGGATCTGAGATTCTCCATCCTGTTACCTTGTTCAGTCCTAAGGCATTGGTTCTGAATGAGGTTCACAAAACCGAGTAAGCAGTTGCCTTACTGGATGAAATTTCTTCATCCATAAAACTTGGAGAGCATAACAATTTTTTTGACCCTCAGAGTGGAATCACATTAAAATTTTTATATGTAATAGAGGTGTTAGTAAATTATTCTAAGCTTTACGACATGGGCACTGATAAATCAGAAAGGACCCTGGCTTTGAACTGCAGCAGAATTCTGGAAGGACATTAAGCTTTTAGTTACTCAATATCATAAACTTAAAGGGGTGTCAGGGGAAGAGCTACACAGGCCATGGTGGGCAGGGTGGCTGTAGTGAAGAGAGGCTCAGAATGTAGCAATTTCCCAACCAGATAAGAATGTATTAATATTTCTGTATTTTAACAACTGTTTCTGCCAGTTTTCTTTACATCCTATTTAAGTACTTTACAGATTTTAGAAGACTATATTATTTCATAACAATCGACTAGGTTTTGATCTCAAACTTGCTGGAAAGTGAAAAAGACTTTTATTTCATTTAACTTAGCATGTGGCTGATGATGACTGGAAGCTGCCATCTATTATCCTATGTATGTATTCCGAGACCAGAGAAGTTAAAATGTGATGATGTTCATACCTTGTAATCAATGAAATGCCAAATAATTAAGTCTTATTAAATACTGTATTGCACAATATGACATTTAATTACCTGTAACATTAAATTAGCGTAACCAGAATAAGAATTAATGCCATGCAATTTTTGCCTGAATTATTAAAGTTATTTTTTAAATGAGTGACTACTATGTGCCAGGAATTAATCTTTTTTTTCTTACTTTTTTTTTTTTTACATTTAATTACTTTACATCTTCACGGTGTAAAACATAGTTTTTCCCATCACGAATACAGTACATATTAGTAAAGGCAAAGCTTTACATATACATTATCATCAGCAGATAGCTTTTCATTTTTGTGTCTATTAGATGTTTTGTTTGTTTCTAAATAATAGGATGCAGCAGTGAACCAACAGTCCTAAACTTCAGGTAACATACAGAATGAAGACAGCTTACTTACAGTTATTAAACATGTACGTCTGTATGCAACAAGCACTAAAACACACATAGGCTGGTCCTGGATGCATAGAGAGTACAGAGGAAGGAGGTTACCCTTTGGTAGGTCTCATCAGGTACACCGGTTATAAATTGTTTTCTGTGAAGCCCTAGAAGGCTTTGCAAATGCATTTCAGTGGCTGCTATGGGAAGTAGCCAAGAGATCAGACTCATTTCCCAAATAGAACTAGATTACTATTAACTGTTTTAAACATTAAATTGAATTTTTTATAATATTTTATTCAATGAAAAAAGCTTTCTACTGAAACGTAAGGTTTGGAAACTATTCATCTTTGGACAAAGCACTGAATATCAGCATGAAAATGTTTAAATTAAATTTCCCACCCTATTGCTCATTTACAGTTTGCCTTCAAAGAAACAAACCACTTCTAAACACATGACTGACAAACGAATGATTCCAAATAATCCAGATCCTAGTTTTTAATTTAATTGTAAAGAAAGTCATCTAAATTATTCTTTCCAAGTTGCTGTGTAATAGAACAAGAGGAGCTATCCCATACTCATTGATGTGCACAGGTTACCCATGTTTTCCCCCTTAGGAAGTATATAAAATAGAATATCATTATCATAAGAGTAATTATGATGTATGCTTGGGAATTGTAATAAGCCCTTTATATCAATGTTCATTCAGTTCTTATAAGAATGTTTAGCAATGCTCTACCTTTTTTTTTTTTTAAGGTTTTTGCCATAGGGTGCCTATACTTGCTGGAGAGGATAGAAACGAAGATAGAGAGGGAGAAAGTGAAAAATCATCCCCGGGGAGCAGGGAGGAATAGCCATGCCACAATCCCCCCTCACCCATTCTTCCCTTGGAGTTTGGGCATAGACACACATGTGCCTGGTATGATTTTCAAGCCACCAGATCCAGGGCTCAAACCATGATCAGCCATGTGGGAGTCTACCATATCCACCATTAACACCTCCTCGCCCCAACTTCCCATTCTTTTTCCTTTTTTTTTTTTACCCCATGAAAGAGAGATAAAGAGAGACAGGGATCTCAGATAGGGTTTGCTATGTTGAAATCCTGCCTGGAGACTTATAGCCAGTCAGGATCACAGGTGTATGATCACATGCGTGTCCTTAGTATTCAGCTCAGCCCAAGAACCAAACGCAAGGCCTTTCTATATGGTTCCAGAATCATCAGTAATGAATGCCCTAACTATTCCATGGTGTCTAAGGTATTGCTCCCATTTTGAATGTGAGAAAATAGGAGGTTCAAAAAAATTGAGTTTGCCCATGGAGAGAGTGGTGAAGCTGTAATTTAAAGCCAGTTTTGCATTTGTTTTTTCTAATCATCATCTTCTGCAAATTATGCCATGTTGCCTCCCTATATTAACTCTCTATATCCTAGATATGGTAGGATTAGGGAGATGGGGTATGAAAAGCAGTGTGTACTTCCCTGAGAAGGTATATAGGTAAGGACTTTTCACATAAGTAATTTTAAAACAATAATGTTTCTTGAAAATAATGAATAATTTGTTCTAAGAATTTAAAACTCACATATACTTATTTGAAATTCTTTTTTGCATATTTCACTAGATGAGAAATACTACTGTTAAAGTACTCAAATAAAAGTATATATACAAAATAATATGGTAGTATGCCACAGCAGAATATACAGCATATGTAACTCAGACTAAGGCTGACAGATGTGTGCAGTCAGACCAACCTTCCTGGCTAAGAACCAGGAGTTACGCTTATTACATGGAACTCTCAAGGGTACCATGCAATCAGAGGTCACAATCGAGGCAACAGAAGCAATGTCACCATATCAGAGAATGGGCCAATTCAGATCTGGTCTCTGACAGTCACTGAGGTCAAGGCTCGAAGCAAATAATTGTATTAAACAGGGATATTCCCTGCACACTTTTAGAATTGTCATCTGAACAAACAAGTCCAGGTCATCTGTAGGTTAAATCTGAGTTCTTTCCTTGGTACTTAAGAGTTTACTTTTTAGTCTTAATCCCTCAGAGTTTTTAATCTTATGACTGTAACTCTTTTGATCAAGTAAATGCTTAGTAAAATTTTTCTGTCTGTCCTTAACAGTGACGAAAACAAAACACTTTTTCACTTAAATGTATGCATTTGTCACTTACTTGCATTTTATTTGCTCTAAAATTTTATTTTAAAGTTCAGACTAAAGTGATAATATTAATACTTTAAACTTCATAATTTAATGCATAGGAAACTTGTTATATATTCCAATGAAATAATCTTATATTTTGACAATTAATTACAACTTTTGTATCACTGCATGTGCTTTTTATATTAGCAATGAAATTCAGAAAGTAACTTTTGAAAAGATATACAAAATTTACAAATAATAATTAAGGTATTTTTATAAGTAAATAGCTTAAACATTTATTTAAATCAAATAGCAAAAATAGAATATATATAGAATAGAGTTGCATTCATGTTTATATGAGATACATAATATATAATATTCATATTATCCTCGTCATTTGGAATTAATGAATCAGTACCACCACTTGCTCAGAAAGCTCAGATCACACTTGAAAATGTCTTATTTTTAATTTAGTCCATGTTGTTAATTTAATGATGCTTAAAATATCTGTAGTTATGCTATAATTTTGGTTACTGGAATAATTTAAAGATTATTACTTTAAAGTTATTATTTTCAGATTAAATTTTATTTCTATACATATTTTCCATAAATAATGCTTGAATAAGAATAATTCTAGGGGTTCTCTTTTGTCCATCTAAACCCCAAGATATTAGAAAATCAAGTCTAGTGCTTACTTTTATTTTATATTGTTATATTTTGTTTTTGAAAATATTTACTTTTAATATTTAAATCATACACATAAATACACCCTCCCTCATACACACAACTCCATGACATAGTTACAAATAAAACACAATAAACCAAATTAGAAAATAGTAAGACAAATTGGCAATAGTTCACTATTCAACTGAAGAGTGAAATTCTGTATTTGCATTATTGTATGGGTATATTAACAATAAAAAGTGTGATTCTTATTATTAATATGTCATATCACATTCCAAAACAGTATCTAAGGTACTTTCTCACAGTTTAATGAATTCTATAGGTTTTAGTTGCTTATTTTATAATCATTCTTTAGACTATGTGAGATAAAAACTGAGAATTTATTTTGTTTGATAAATTATATGATCCTTGTGAAAAGTGTAAATCTCAGCTTAGTTTGAACAACTCATGCTAAGTGTCAATTTCAGAGACTTTTTTAACATTTACTTTTTTAAAATCGTAATTTTAAGTTCAGTTCTAATATATTTTTAACCCATAACTTTATTAACTGTACAAGGAGAAAAGGAATCAAATGTATGTTACACATTAAAACTGTTATTTTAAGGAAACACTTCTTGACCTCATTAAAATAATTAACATTTCATAACATTATATTTCACATCCAAGTTATGGAAAAGCAAAAAAGAATTACCAAAACAAACTATAGTCAATTACATTTTTAGATCAGCAAAATGCACTTGTAAGAGTCTTCCTTTCCCTAATCCAATTGCCTAAGGCATTTTAACAGCTCAAATAAGTGGTTGGAAACATTCCTGCCATAGTGTCCGAAATGTACAGGGTTTTGTTGTTATTGGTGTTGTTTTTTTATGATTTTCAATTTTCCATAACTATAAATATTAAATTAGTAGTTATCAGGTATTAAGAAAGATAGATTTTACACACACACATACATTAACTTTTAACATCACTTGTTTCAAACAACGTCTGGAGAGTTATTCCTAAAGTAATATTACACATGAATTTATTTATTTATTTTATAATTCAAATTGTCTTAAAGAACCAGAAATAGGAATTGTATTGCAAATTAATGTTTCAGAGACACCTGGTGATTTATATCCCTAAAGGAAAATAAAATCAGTGATGTGATAGCTTTAAACATGATGAATAAATATAATACATGTAATTTTTATTATTTTATATTTATCCTATATATTCCACTTTTAAAAAAGAACTTTAGTCAAACTGTCTTCCACTTCAATTCTATGGTATTTGACTTGTTTCTAAAATTATCTGAGTTTCACACTCTAAGACCTGGGTCACAACCTTATTTAGGGACAGGAAATAGTTATCAGGTCACCGAGTGGTCAAATGAAAAAGGATTTGAAATGCTTCAGCACTTAGGACTCTATTCATTGACATGATTGACTTTTACGTTGTTTAAAGGCTGAAGTTTCTTTGCTAGAATTGGTCAGCTTATGCCTATACATAATCAGCAATTTTAAGAAAATTCTACAGTTAGAGTATAAACAGATTACAGGAATATAAGAATAGAAGCAAACTTGTATGTCTACAAATAGGAATGGCCTTTGGGACATGCACAAATCTTTTACTGAACAATTTAGCTGAGTTCACATCCCTTGCCAGTTGAGTAAAAAAAAAAAAAAGTTAGGTGTAGCAAAGTGAACTAAAAATTATTTTTTACCATTTTTTTTTCTGAAGTAGATATAAAACTTGTCATAGCAATTTTGCAGGATATTTTTACTATCATACTGGATAAATATCAAATAACTACTCTTATAGTAGTAATGATTAACCCAAGTCCATGACAGATCTTTTTTGACTGTTTTTATATTCACCTGATATTATTTCAAGTGAATGCAACCCACTGCTGTTAATGAAACTAGGAAAACTAGTGGGAATTTGGGGCAAAAAGAGTAATATTTGAATTGAGTTATTTAGCACCAGATCAGTTTCCCTGGAGTCTACACTCTTACTGATAATCCAAATGATCATTTTCTCCCCTATCTCCCAGGCACATAGTGGCAGGAATTATATACAAAGAGAAGCTTCTAACTGGAAAGAGTATGAAAAGTGATAGAAGATAATTATGAAAATGGATGAAAAGTGATAGAGGATAATTAACCCAAAGTTGTGTTGGAAAACCTCACTTTCTAATGTTCAGAAGCCTAAGAACAGGATGTTATGAAAACTACACCAAGTAAAGGTGTATCATATTTACAAATGCTTTTCTATATGATCCCTAGAACGTAAGAAACTGATGTTTTACTCCACAGATTTAGAAGGAAGCAATGCTATCATTGATGGACAGAGGTTGGAAAATTAGGCACAGATTTTATTTTTAAGTTTTATTTTATAATAAGAAACCGGGCCATTAAAACTATGTAACCAAAGCTGGAGTGCGTGCACTGGAAGGCCCCTGCAGTCTTTTACAACTTTTCAGAGGCCGCGGTTGTGAACTGGGTTTGCACTCTGCCAGCAGAGCAGCTCTGACCCATGGAGAGCACTCCTTCAGATCAACACTGCCTCAGGCCTTTCTGCTTTCTCCAAGAAGTCTTACATTTCAGGCATCAAGTTGAATTTCTTCTGGAGATGATTAACCCAAACCCATGACAGATTTTTTCCAAGATATCCAACCCCTTATGTTTATTTTATCCTGGCTCTTTTTTGGATGTACTGGACACAAGTAACTTACTCATTTTACATGTTAAAGGGCTGGTGGAGAGCCATTAATTCCCTTAAAAATGAGAAAATATTTCAACCTGCAAGACTCTATTGTGTGAGCTCGCATTAGCCATTCGATTTAGAATTTTTAAGAAAGATGTTTCTCCTCTACTATAGAATTTTTTAAAGCATTTCATCACATCTCGAGATAGGGATCTGACACTATTGGGGAATGCATTCTGGTGGCCTATTGAAAAACACAATGTTAGATGTCTCAGTTACTGTTTCCATAAGCCTGGTTTGTAGGGGGTTTTAACTAACCTAAATCTTGGCAAACACAATTTTAGTTAATGGTCAAATAAAAACATAGAAAAGGGTCTATTCTCCTTTGAATATACCAACCCGTCAGTGTTCCCATTTCTTCAGCATTTTGTTCTTATCATGAGTGAGATGAATTGCAGGGAAATAATGCAGGTGTTTTTATGTTCCTTTTAAAGTAAAATATTCTAAACTCAAGGATGATTAGACAAATTCTTGCGGACATGACTATTAGTATTTTTTAAACAAGAACCTTTTTTTTTTTCTTTCTCGAAGAAGCTCAGTGCAAAAGGGTAAGTTTTTTAAAATAGATTTCTTGAGTATATTAAAACTGCTTACGACCTAAGGGTCCAACTGCAATGTGAATTTTATTGTAAACATTTGAGTTATTTTAAAATACTTTAAACATTAAAATACCTTGAACACATAACTGACTAACATATATAGCAATAAAGAAAGCTTACTTAATAATATAGTCAACATTTACTCTTTTAACATTAAGAGAAATAATCAAAAGAAAAAAGAACATGTAAAATGAGTTAAAAAGATATTTTAATGTGAAATTTTAGTTTCATATAGAACTCGATAAACAACGCAAGTGATTTAAAGGAAAGGTGTGCATTCCAATTCAACACTGCATGCCAAGAATAAGAACTCATTCCATCAGATGGAAGTCTCCCTATATATATTTAGGCGGACACATAGGAATGGAAATGAACGACCTGTAGAGGAGCTTATTTGGACACTCTATCACAAACACGAATAAGTTCGCTTGAACACTTGCATGCCATTCATAAGTGGCAATTCTGAGAGACTTGCAATTCTGAGTTTAGCATTTAGATGATGACAAAATCTTGACTTTGAGGTAAACAAGAAATTTATTAAAAGTTAGTCAAGTGTTCCTTATAATCATCATTCACTCAAGTAATTTTCAAATGTTTGATATAATCTTTTAACTGGAAATTAGAAAAGCTCACATACAATTTAAGTTCACTGGTACAAAGGCCATAGGATAGGTTTTATAAAACTTAAAATAATTTTATTTTCCTATAATACTGATGAACACAAAAAAAAAAAACAAAAAAACAAATAACTTCTAGAGTCACAAGAATTATAGAAAATAAATTCAATACTTCAGCTGACAATTTTGGAAGTGTTAGTTTTTTCTATTGTTCTTAAATAGGATTGCAACATAAATTTTACATTTACAAAACAGATATTGATACCAGAAACAAAATATTTTATCTCTAAGTGGGGAATAAAATCTAAGTTAATTTTTATAATTAGATTTATTACTGGAATGTTTAAAGGTATCAGTTACTTGTTTAATCCATGCTTTAATGGGCTACCTAAGTTCAAGACCTTATATGGAGTGAAGAAATGACAAGGGAGAGCATATATATATATATATTGGGGTTGGTAGGTTAATGCCAGAAGTGTGACTGATTGATTGACTGACATCACCTTGAGGAGTCTGGATTAAAACTGCTTATCAAATTTGTCCAGCTAATATTTATAAAGTAGAATGGATCATTGATTAGAATCTGCATCTTGTCTAGTCATTTAGGTATGTGCACTAGTCATCACCTGGAAAATCTCTTTCCACTGAAAAATAATTGACTAAGAGGAATAATAAATTTCCTCAACCCCACCCCCCACACACACACGATTCTTTGAAATACAATACTGCAAAATGTATCCAGTTACTATAATCAAATTCTAAATTTTTTTGAGAGGTTTATGCTATAGGGTGCGTGTGCTCACCAGAAAGACAGAGAGAGAGAGCAACAGAAAGTGAGAAATCACCCTCCAGGGGGGATGACCACGCTGCAATCCCTTCTGTTCCATTCTCTTCTCAGGATCTCGGGCACATACACACATGTGCCTGGTGTGAGTTTAAGCCACTGGGTCTGGGACTTGAACTGCAGCTGACTACATGGGAGTCCAGCAACATAGCCATTATGCCAACTGCTGGTCCCTCAAATTCTAAATTTTAATAAATTTTATTGATAAGCTACTGTTCATGATATTAGCAACAGCTAAAATGCATTGAATTTAATAGTCATTAGGTACTTTTCCAGCATTATATTGTACATGAACAGATTCATTTACTCAATTCTGAAAGTTATACATTACCCCATTATGCCAACTTTTAAAAAGAGGAAATAGAAATGTTAAGAGCATGAGTGAAGTCAAATCCTTACCAAGGGATGGAGTTGGAATTTAAATCCAGGTATTTCAGCTCCCATAGCCCATTCTTTTTCTTAATCACTAAGCTGGGGGGGGGGGATCTTTTTTTTTTTTTTTACTTCAAATTTTTTTTTCTTTTTTTTTTTTTTTAGAGAGAGAGAAAGATTTTTACTGTAAGGTGTGTGTGACACAGAGACAGAGAAAGAGAGAAAGTGTAATAAATCACCCCCAAGTGCGGATAGCCATGCTGCAATCCCTTCCCCTCCATTCTCCTCTCAAGATTTTGGACACACATGCACATACACCTGGCGTGAGTCTCAAGACACCAGGTCCAGGATTCGAACTGTGGTCAGCCATATGGGGGTCCAGTACCTTAATCACTAAGCCACCTGCTTGCCCGGAGATAATTGTTTAACTGAAAGAATGATCTTGAAAAGTCTTTCAGAAAGTAAAGAACTTTGCTAAAAATTATATTGGATGCCACAGTTCAATTATACCACCCCAAAATCTCTATGAAAATTTATAAATACTTCAGTTTTCTGAGAAACATAAAAATATATATTGACTTTAGTATATTGTCCAATATATTACTGATTTTCAGAAAATATCCCAAAAGCTATGAAACTTTAAAATAAAAGAATAGTATTTGTAATAATTATGTTTTTAAAGATCCACAACCTCACAGATGGTTGGGCTTTAGTAGGAAATGATTAAATGAATTCCAAAGTTTGCTAAAGAGATCTTAGGGGTGAGTGAGCAGTGGGACTTACAGCTTGAATGTGAACACTGAATGAGTTGTAAGTTTAAGTTGGAAATAGGCCAATATCTGACTTTGAGTAATAGCAACTGGCAGGAAGAGTGTTGCTGAGAATCTAAAAACTTACTTTTTTTTAAAGTCAGAAATGTTTATTAATTCAACAAACACTTATTGAGTGCCTCGTATTCATGAACCTAATACTGTTGCTGGATTCTGAGAATAGGAGGATACACAAATATGAGTAAGATTTGATCCCTGATTTTGAAAAGATTAAGTCAGGGAAGAAAATAGATAAAAATATATAGTCACACGACAATGTTATAGACATGGATAAAGGCCTAGAGAAGTCTTGGTGATATTAGGACTGACTTACAGATGAAATGACATTTAACTAAGTCATGAAGGGTAAGTGGAAGACTTAAACTAGGAAGGTGAGGAAGGAGATTATAGATAAGGGAAATAGCCTAAAGGTATAAAGAGCGGGATATGTTTTAGAAAGAAGAAATCCATACTGTAGCTGGAAATACAGTAAAGCAGTTCAATATAGTTATGAAATATTTCAGGAGCTGGGGAGGAATATCACGAGTGGATGCTGGACAATTAGGCTGGTAACAGTAAGTAAAGGGAATTACATACTAAAGACTTGTGCTAGAGGAAACAAAGGTGTTACACTATTTTCAACAGCAGTGTGCTGTTTGGAGAATTATGGTTTAGGAAGACCTTGCAGTAGAGGTGGAAATGACAGTATTCGCATGACTGAGAGATGTGTAGGTGTCAGAAATGAGAGTATTACAATATCAAGCAAGAACCATTAAAGACAATGGGATATGTGGTTGCAGTGATTATAATTAGGGAATGACAGCAAATAGAGTTAAGAATGATTCTAATTTTTCTAGTAAGTGAATGACTAATGATAACATTAAGCAAGATAAATTAAAAGAACCAAAGAGGTGAGCAGAGTGAAATAAATATGATATGTTACATATCAGACACACAGACTTGAAGTACCTAGAAAAAAAAATAAAGAGGGAAGGATGGATGGATATAAATATGAGCATTGTACAGAGAATAAAACCAGAAACAAACAAAATTATAAGTATTTATAAACAGGAATAGAGAGGCATCCTATGGTATGGTGGTTGAGGCAACTGGATCCCACATGGCTGAATGTGTAGTTCAAGTTCTGTTTGCAATGATTTGAAAAACACAACAAGGGGACCAGTAGGTGGTATGGTGGTTAAGGTACTTGACTGCCACATGGCCAGCCATGGTTCGAGTCCTGGACCTGGCAGCTTGCTTTCTCATTTGTGTTCTCTCTCTCTCCTTCTCTCCCTTTCTTTATCTCTCTCTGGTGAGTGCATGTGCCCTATAGCAATTTTTAAAATAATAATAAAATTAAATAAAAAATTCTTTAAAATGTGACAGAAAAATAAAAAGAAAGAAAGAAAAATGAACTAAGTATGTGTGCATGCATGGCCAAAGTCCTGAGACGAGAACGGAAGAGAAGAGACTGTGGTGGGGCTATCCCTCTGGGTGGTGCTTTCTCATCCCCCTGCCACCACGCTCTCTCCCCACTAATTCTCTCTAGTTAATTTTATGTGCCTTATGGCAAAATTAAAAAACAAACAGACAAACAAAACATGAAAAGACTGAAAATATAACTAAAAGGACTGATCATATAAGTAGAAAAAATAATTTCTGGAGTAATGAAATACTAAAAAAAAAGGCATGTAGGAGGACACCAGAAAGTTCTCTGAGTTTAGCAATTATGAGGTTAACACTGATTGCCTTAAAGAATGTAGTTTGAGTAGAATTATGGGGGTGTAGCCAGAGTGTACACTCTGGATGAAAGAATGGTATATCAATATAAAAAAATTCAGCTCAATAGTTTCTCTCTTTCAGTAAGCTGAGCTGAAGCAAAAATTGTTTTTCACTTGTACCTCTTGTCTCAAATATAGTGAAAAAAAAAAGGAGTTTAAAATTTAAATATTTTTTAAGATTTAAAAAATTTTATTTATTTATGTAGATGAATGAGAAAGAGGGCTCAAAGAGTCTGGTTATGTTGGGATCTCATTCCCCCAGGTCTCAGGTTCCTTAAGACCCTGGGCATATTTGTGCACGCTTGTTGTTTCAGGTCAGTCGAGCCCAGGGATCTGAAGTACAACTGGCCACATGGCTTCCAGAACTGCAGTATGGCATACTAATGACTGTACAGAAGCCAGGCACCAAAATACTTTTTGAAGGAATAAAAAAATATAGAATAACAGCAGAAGGTAAAGAATCTTAAAGACACTTATTAAACTGCATAAAAAGTTTAGCAAGGAAAAGAGAAAGATAGAGGGGTTATACGTTAAAGAATAGGTAGAAACCCATTTTTCTATAGCAGAGAAGTAGCTCATCCATATGTTCATTTTAAGAAGTTAAAAAAGTAAAGAGAAATTTAAGATACAACCATGTTATCCAGCAATTCTACTTCTAGAAATATACCCCAAAAGATGGAAGACCTATGTTCAGATAGAACTTGTACATGAAAGTGCTTGGCAGCATTACCCACACTGGCCCCCAAAATGAAAATCACCCAAATGTACATCAATTGATAAATGAATAAACAAAATGTGGTATATCCATACACTGGAATATTATTTAGCATTAAAATGATATTAAATATAATGTATGCTACAAAATGATCAATCTTTAAAACATGCTTAAAGACGCCAAACAAAAAAAAGATACTTATTGTATGTTACCATATCTACGAAACGTCTATAATAGCAAATCCATAGAGACAGAGTATAACAGACTAGTGGTTGCTCGGGGCCTGGGAAAGGGGAAAAGGGATTGACACAGCTCACGAATAATTTCTTTTGGAGTAAAGTATTCTGAATTTAAATTTTGGTGATAGTTGCAGAACTTTGTGAATATACCCAAAACTAACTAAATGTGCACTTTAAGAGGGTGAATTTTGTGCTATGTAAATTCTATCTCAATAAAGCTGTGTATTAAAAAATAAAAATAAGACAGGAGATAAGAAAAGATGGGATCATCGTGAGAGACCATCATGGGAGTGGGCAGGATAATATCCAAAGCGAAGATGGAAATTTAAGCCATGAAAGGAAGTAGGGCATCATTTGCTAACAGAGAAGAAAAGTAAGTTACAGAGAACTTTGGAATGAAATGGAAATAATGATTACAACCATAAAAATAATGAGCACTGTGCTAACCAATGATCTCACTCCTTACAACACCTCTATGAGATAGATATTATTCTTCTCATTCAATAGGTGAGATGCAAATTGAATATACTCATACCCTGTGACCACTACTTATTTGGAATGTTTCTTCTTAAAACTCCATGTCTGCTCTGTTCACCATTGTCCAACCTACCAGCTTTATGCTGGACTACTGCTATGACCTTCTGTTTTGTCACATTTCCTCGTGATTCCGTCCCATCTGTCCTTCATATCCTATGTTCCAAATCTAACTTACAAAACAAACTTGACCATTTCATATTCTCCTTACGGTCCTACAATGTGTTGTTCTTAGAATACAGAAAGTCAACTCCTCAATATAGACTAGGAAGAACAGACTAAACTTGTTCTGTCCGCTGCTAAATTCTCCTAGCTTCATCTCATCCCTGCCATAACAGTCACTTTAAATTCCTTGAATGGTTCAGTCTACTCCATCTTCAAATTCCTTCCACAGGCCCATGCTCTGGTCTGGAAAATGCATTCTACACAATATCTGTCTTTGCTTATTTTTAGTCAGCCTTCAAACTCAACCCAATTGTCATTTCTCTCATTTCTCTGGACTAGGTTCATAACCAGCTCTCTTTACTTTTTCTTCATAGTACTTTAGCTAGTTTTATTATCCACTTAAGTTTAAGTTGCCCCCTGCTCTCACTCTCTGACCCATGCCTCTGCCAGTTAGTAAACTCTGCTGTACATGATCTGTGTTCATTAATCATTGTATCCTCATCTTTGTATAATGTCAAACTCAAGGTGGATATTCAATAAACATGTGGTGATAAAATAGGGAAGATATGGAAATAAAATTTAGTTCCCGCATTCTAAAAGCTAGCTTATTCTAGTAACACTTAAATATTTTTATTCAATTTATCCAGTGAATTTATGTGGTATGTATTATTTGCTCCAATTATTGGTAAGGAAAATTTAGTATAGAAAGGTAAATTAACTTAATCAAAATTATAAAAGTTTGGGCAGGGATCCCAACTCAGTTCTCTACATTTTCAAGCTAGTGCATGTGTTTTATGCTCTACCATTGGGGTGAAGATTTAAAGAGCAAAAGTAGAAAGGAATGTAAGATTTAAATCGTGGTGATAATTGCAGAACTCTGTGAATATACCCAAAACTAATTGAATGTGCACTTTAAAAGGGTGAATTTTGTGGCATGTGATGTAAAAACATCTTACGCATCACAAATAATTTTATGTAGAATTAAGAAAAACAAAGCATAATATTATTGTTACCATATCTATATATTAGAAACCCATCAGATATTACTATTATTATTATTGATAGATCTCTTGGGACAAGCCAATGCTCATATATATTTACCCACACATTTATCTTTCCTTGCACATCAGTATTTCCTACACCTCCAAGATTTTATCTAGAAGCCTTTTCCTTCCAAGTTAAGAATATCTCTTAATATTTATATCAGAATTTATCTGCTGCTGCTGAATTCTCTTCTTTTCTGAGAGATCCTTTGTCTCTTTTTTAGCAGTAAATCAGTTTTATTTTATTTTATTTTAAATTGACTTATTTACATTCATTCACTATACATCATTACAGCATACAAAAAGAGATTTCCCATCAAGAATACACTGTATATTGGCTCAATCAAGCACATCAACATATCATCAACAAGTAATTTTCCATTTCTTGTTTCCTGTATATTTTGCTTTCTTTTGCCATCCTTGATTCCCTACCTCTCACCCTCTGCCATGTCTCACCCTCCTCCCACACTGTCTCTGGTATCCATGGTTCTTTCTATGCCTTTACACCCCATTTTATTGATTTGCTAATGAAATTAATCTTAACCTAAATATTTCTGATAGCAAGTGGAGCTGATGCATACATATCCATGAACACAAGTCTGACTTTAGGCATAAACTTCAGTGAGTAGAATAAACATACTATAAAGTAGCACCTAGCTGGGGCTATATAGCTTACTACAGTCATCAAATATGCAATTTTTTTTTTAATTTCAAGGAAAACAGTTTTCATGTTTATTTTTCCTCCTGAAACTTTTTTTTAAGTTAATTAATTTACATTCATCCCCTAATCATCATCATACCATACAAATGTGGTTACCCATCCAGAATATACTGCATAGTGGCTTAATCATGTATGTTATCATCAATAATTTTTTATTTCTAGTTTCATATATGTGTGTGTATATTATGTATACATATATATATATATATATATACACATATATATATAAACCCCTATGTCTGACTCTCTGCTCTTTCCCACCCTCTTCTTCTCACACTGTCTCTGGTGTCTACAGTTGTCTTTTTTTTTTTTTTTGAGAGAGATTTTCACTGTAGGGCACGTGCGCTCGCCAGACAGACAGAGAGAGACATAGAGACAGAAAGCGAGAAATCACCCCCCAGGGGGGATGGTCACGCCGCAATCCCTTCTCCTCCATTCTCCTCCCGGGATCTTGGGCACGCACGCACACGCGCCCGGCGTGAGTTTTAAGCCACCGGGTCCGGGACGCGAACCGCAGTCGACTACGTGGGAGTCCAGCGACATAGCCATTACGCTAACTGCTGGTTCCCTACAGTTGTCTTCCATTCCTTTTCTCCCCACATTTTATTGATCACACAGTTTCTTAAGTAATCTATTTTCAATAACAAGTTCAGCTGATAATTTGAAGAAAAGCAGTTTTGAATTGGTAAGGAAATTTGCTTAAAACTCAAAGCCTGGACACTAGTTAGTATTCTGTTCAAATAGTAGTACATAAACCTATTGACAGCTCAAGACAGGAGAAAAACTCTTAAAATCGGACAACAAAGCCTAGAAGAAAAATAGCAGTATTTTTGTCAAAAGTCACAGAATGCTATTTCACCAGTTCAGTCTCATGTACTCAATCTATCTTCTGTTGTGGTTTGTACTTCCCTATTGAATCCTGGGATATAATATTCAACTCCACACTTGTCTCTACAATTAAATTGGCAATTTTCTTAGTTTTGAACTCTTATTTCTGTGTGTCTGCATTTAATTTTCCTGACATAGCACTCCCTTGAGAACTTCTTGGAGATCTGGTCTGGTGCTGGTAATTTTGCTTGTTTAAAAAAGTCATTTTTTAACTTAGTATGTTGGCATCTATTAACTATTTTACTAAAAACAAGACCTTTATGTTTATTGTGGCAATGTTCACTATCACTAAGACATGTGATCAACCTAAATGTCTGTGAACATATACTCTATGGAATATGACTTAGACATAAAAAACAAGACCTTGGTTTTTGATAGAAAGTAGATAAATAGGGAAGATTTACTGCTGAGTGAAGCAAGTCAGGTTATGAGAAACACTGTATATCTCTACTTCATGTATACTGACTGCACACTATGTTGGAAACTGAAATATAAGAGGATATAGAAGCATGGAAAATGGTACAGATACTGGATACAGTGTGGAAATAGAGTAGAAGGGAGAAGAGTGCGAGGAAAAATATTAAGGAGAAAAACAGAGAAGCAAGACATTTATGGGACACAGAAATGGATTATTGTCTGTTGATGATAATGTGTATAGTATCCTCAACTGGACTGGTGTGAAGTATATTCATATTGGGAGAATTTATTTTACAAGCTAAGTGATGTATAGTGATTGAATGTATAAAAGAAATAAAATAAAGCAAAAGGGCATTTAGAGTGAGCAATATCAAATATATCTCATTAAAACATTTAGAAAAATATATTTTATCAAGAATGTGTGTGTGTATACACTATATTTCATCATATATATCTTTTCATCAAGACTGAAAATATAACTATTAATACATATATTCATCAAGAGTGTGTGTGTGTATACTATCAATAACAATTAATAATAATCAGTTTTAAAAATGGAAAAAGGGGCATGTGTGCGTGTGTGCCCAAGATCCCGAGAGGAGAATGGAGGAGAAGGGATTGCGGCGTGACATCCCCCCTGGGAGGTGATTTCTCGCTTTCTGTCTCTATGTCTCTCTCTGGCGAGCGCACATGCCCTATAGCAAAAACCTCTCAAAAAAAAAAAAAATGGAAAAAGTTAACCCTGTGCTCTAACTCTTCATGGATCTTCAATCTTCACTCTTCAAAGACAATAACATTCAACCATATTAGTAATTTCTTTTACTATTAGCCCCAATATAGCTTAATTTTTATATTTTTGAATTTTATATAATACATACTAACTTAATATAAAGGTAAGGATTTGAGGCTCTTATACTATTTCTACTAAGTATACACATAATTTATCTGCCTTTTTTTAAAAAACAAAGCATAAGTTTGGTTAGATCAATCGTGTTTACATATATAATTATGACTGTAAATTTTTTCTGAGAGGTTTTTGCTATAGGGCGTGTGTGCTCACCAGACAGAGAGAGACAGAGAGACAGAAAGTGAGAAATCACCTCCCAGGGGGGATGGCCATGCCAAAATCCCTTCTCTTCCATTCTCCTCTCGGGATCTTGGGCACACACGCCCACATCCAGATGTGAGTTTAAGCCACCTGGTCTGGGACTTGAACCACAGTCAGCTATATGGGGGTCCAGCGACATACCCATTACACTAACTGCTGGTCTCATGACTGTAAATATTATTTACAGTTGGGCCACATAGGACCTGGAAGGAAAAGGCTAATAACCTGTTCCCTGACTTTATTTTAGCTGTATTGTAAGGTCAAGAAATTATTAGAATTCAATCTGTACTGAATACAAGATAAATGGGAATTTTGCTGTACCACATCAAACACTTTCATCTCATTGTTGAGATTGTCTACTGAGAAATCAGTAACCAATATTGGTGAAATGCAATCGAATCAGAGAATTGGGAGTTAGTTACATACCCCTAACTAGCTGACTGTAAACCTGAGAATACACACGATTAACTACAACAGCTCCTGGAATCCTCAAAGCTGATGGCTTTCCTTGATTGAAGCTGTCCATACCACCTAAGTGCAGAGAACTAAGTTACCAGACACTGTCCCAGGGTCTTATAATATCCTTGCTATATTAGCATGCTGTGTGGTTTCATCTGCATTGCCTTTCCTTGAAGCTAGGGGAGGTTAGTGTTAGGTGAAGCCTATTCTCTCATGAATTTTAATGTTGATTTGAGGCCAAAATACAGAACTGGCAGTAGGTAAAGGTCTAGATCTGGTGGCAACACAAAACAAGCAAACATTTCACAAATTTGCTATATGCAAAATTTAAGGGTATAGCATGATACATGGAATGTTCACCTCTACTATTTAATGTAATTTTATATTTCATATAAAATTTTGTCAAAATTTAAGAATAAATTGTATCCAAGACCAACAGAGATAGAGCATATGCACCATCTTCTCTGTCTTGCTAATGACAACCACAAAAAGGCCAAAATAATAAAACATTTTAGTATATTTTATAAGAATTATGGCAAGCCCACATAACCAGTAATGCAAAATAAAATGAGAAAGTATTTTTGAATTTGGTTTTAAAAAAAATACATGGTTGTTACTATAAAATAAATGGGAATTACAGAAAGCAATAGTCAAATAATACTATGATCTAATTTTAACAAAACAAAGGGAATTTGGCATGCTATTGTGCTGAGCTATTTTTTCACATAGAATTGTTTAATCTGAATACATTAGGAGGAGTCAGATGCTCATCTATTGATTTTATTTGAGGTTTTTTTTTTTGGTGGGGGAAGAAATGTCCTTTGAATATGCTGAATTAGATTGTGACAATTCTTATGTAACTGCACATATACAGAAGTTTATTGTTATGGTTTAAATGATGTCACCTTGAAATGTTTGTGTTAAAATTTGGTGAGCCATTGCGAAGATATTAAGAGGGTGGATGGGACCAGCAGTTGGCATAATGATTCCATCACTGAACTCCTACATTACTGACCACGGTTTGAGTCCCGGACCCAGAGGCTTAACATCTATGTGTGCCAGCTCAAAATCTGGACAGGAGAATGGAGAAGGGATAGCAGCATAGCCATACCCTCAGTGGTGATTTCTTACTTTCTTTCTGTCTCTTTGTCTCACTCTGATTCTCCATTGGGGGGAAAATAAAAAAACAAAGCAAGAGGGTGGAAGCTTGATCTGATTATTTAAGAGGTTGAGCCTTTGAAAAATAATTACTATCACATAAAGTTATCAGGATAGGCCCACCTGAATACTCACGGTTTATAAGAGAAGAAATGACACCAGAGACACACGATTGACACATACACTCAAGCTCTTGTTCTGCTCAAGCTCTCGCCCTGTGATGTCTTATACCACTTTGAGACTCTGAAGAATTCACCAAAACAGGAAGATCCTCAGTAGATGTGACTCTTAGGGGCCTTGGACCTCCAAACTGTGAGCTAAATAAACTCTATTCTCAGATAATTTCAGTGATGAGCAACACAACAGACTAAAACATTCACTGAATTGTAGTCTTAAAAAGGCAATTCATTTTATAGTATTCAAACTACATCTCAAAGTATGGGTTCCAAAATGCACCCCCTACCAGGCAGCTGTAGTCAGTCAGGCTGCTAACTTGGAAGCTGTCCTCTATGGCATCAGGAAGAGATCGTGAGCCTAGGAGATGCATGAGGCCAGAATAACAGTTAAAGATAATACGGGTTCAACCTAGCCAGCAATAAACAATTTACCTTGCCTCAATCTCTTCTCCTTATAAAAATGAGGGAGGGAATCAAGAGGAAGAAGAAAGAAGCAAAACATCTAAGGGACCCAAAATGGAAAGAAATCTGTTGATTATAATGTATATGATTATGTCTTTGACAGGACCAATAAGCAGTGTATTTGTGATGGGAAAATTCATTTGGTATGCTGCAATGATACACAGTGATTGATTTTAACATATAAATTTTAAAAAAAACTAGAACCCACATGTTAATAAAAATGCAACTATAAGCATATTAGTTGAAAAAATAATTTTTCCATTTATAATAGAACCATTTTTTCCCCAAGTCTAGTCCTTTAAGAAAAAGCCTTTAAATATTACTCACTAGTAAATCTGGTGCATACATTAACCATATTTAGTAAATTTAGTGAAATGCTAAGTGTACTCATGTTAAAAAAAATAAGTAAACTAAAAATAAAATAAACTTCCCCCACATACAATATCCCTACATCCACACCAAGGAAAACCACATTTCACACAAGAGAAGAAAGCAAAAACACAAAACATCACATAAAGCATATGTGAAAATGTTCGACTTAGTCTCTTGCTATTCTGAACAACAACTAGTATATTTTCTGTTAATACAATTAAATAAACATACTCTACATAGGAAAGAAGTAAATAAAAAAAACATGCCATACAAATATATTACACTATTCTGGATGGTAACCTTTCATACAAGAAGGAATGCAACGGACCATCTGAGGATAGCTTTCTCCTTCTCCATGCTGAGATGCATGCTAAATTAAAAGGCAAAAATACTCTTCTTCACAGGCATTTCCTTCCTAAACTAACAGTCATCCTATTTAACAGGTAACAGTTGTGGAGTTGTTATTGGTTACAGAGAATTTTTACTCTTCTTTTAAAAAACAGTGTAAATTGAAGACTAAGTATTTATGGTACCTACAGTGATTTTAAGACTGTAATAAGAACTCTGATTAAAACCCAAGCCTTCGGACCAGCAGTTGGCATAATGGCTATGTTGCTGGACTCCCATGTTGCCGACAGCGGTGGGAGTCCCTGATCCGGTGTCTTAAACTCGCACCGGTTGCATGTGTGTGCATGCCCAAGGCCCTGAGAGGAGATTGGAGGAGAAGGGATTGTGGAGTGACCATCCCCCTTGAGGGGTGATTTCTCACTTTCTGTCTCTCTATCTCTAACATTCTGGCAAGCACATGCGCCCTGTAGCAAAAACTTCTCAAAAAACAAAACAAAAAAAAACAAACTCAAGCCTTATTTTATATTGGAAATAGATTTTAATTATGTTTATTATATTATAGTGATAAATATAATTACAATTATATTTACTTATATTAAAATCTAATCTATATAAATATTTCTCAAGGTTAAATTGAGTTCTGACACCTTTAATGGCCATTAAAAATTTAAATGTTTTACTATGAAAAAAATCTAAATTAAAATTTCAATTGTTACAAAAAAAGATAAATTTCCAGATGCCATCATATATCAATTCAACAGTTTCAACAATTTGGCATATTTGCTTTATCTATGTATGGGTTTATGGCTAGGGGCTTTAAAGAAATTCCAGACTCTGTATTTTTTTTATCTCTATAGTCTTTGGTAGGAATCTCTAAAATGTATAATTTCAGTGGCTACCAAATTTTTCTCTAGTTCGAGACATTACTAAACAGAAATATAAATAACATATATCTAATTTGCATCATGATATGGAGCTGTTTACAATTTTTTATATGAAATTTTATTTTTTTTAGATTCTTGCCATAGGGTACATGCGCTGACCGGGGAGAAAGAGAGAGACAGAGAGAAGGAAAGTGAGAAATCAACCCCATGGGAATGGCCATGCCATATTTCCTTCTCCATGCATCTCCTGGGATTCTGGGCATGCATGCACACGTGCCTGGTGTGAATTCAAAGCTGCCAGGTCCAGGACTTGAACGATGGTTGGCCATGTGGGAATCCAGTGCCTTAACCACCATGCCATTTGCTGGCCACAAAGATGTTTAAATTTTAGGATTTATTTAAAATTCACAGAAGACAAAGTATTGAAAATTCTCAACACATTACTGCCATTCAAATATAGATGACTCTATTTTCCTGTTGGGAATTACAATTTTATTTTTATTTATATATTTATTTTTTGGAGACGTTTTTGCTATAGGGCACGTGCGCTCACCAGAAAGACAGAGACAGAGAGACAGAAAGTGAGAAGTCACCCCCCAGGGGGGATGGCCACGCCGCAATTCCTTCTCCTACAATCTCCTCTTGGGATCTGGGGCATGCACGCAAACCCACCCAGTGTGAGTCTAAGAGTCTAAGTCACCAGGTCCAGAACTCGAACCAGAGTCAACTACATGGGAATCCAGCAACATAGCCATTATGCCAACTGCTGGTCCAGGGAATTACAATTTAAAAGTTTGGATGGCAAAGTTCTTTCTAGTACGTGGCTCTATTTCACTGAAGTATTTATGTTTAATAATATAAACCCATAACTCTTCTAATGATGATATGAGAAAAAATAATCTTTTACCTAGATATTCAAATTCTTCATCCCAAAAGTAGGTTGAACAAGCTTAAAATACTGTACAATATTTAAGTTAAAGAGTATAATTTATCAGGATTAATGCAATTTGTGTATATTGGCAGTAAATATATTGAAATGTCATTCAACATATCATGTCCACTGACACAGGATAATAGTATCTGTGTTGTCTTCATTACTGTAAAATTGAAATAAAGTTAGTAACACTAATTACACATTAGAAGACTTATATAAAAAGGCAAAGAGGTTAAAATTTATGTAAGCATTGATACAAATACTAAGTCATTATACTAATGTAGCAATATACTGAATTAGTGTTTCAGCTCTAAGAGCCAGTTTGACTTTTATTCAAGTATATTTTATACCAATTTTTTCATATATGACACATTGAGGATTTAAAAATTTTGTTTTAAATACAATTTTCTATCCTTAGTTTATGTTTCTACTTTTCTATGTGTTTGTTATTAAACTATACCTTCAAAATAATCATCTCTTCTCGGCTGTGTTTTCTTTGGTGGTTTTGTAACAGAAACTTTGTTTTCATTGTTTTTAAATAATGCTAGGCGCACAGTGGGATCTAGATAGAGACAAAAAGAACAAGGTAACGGTTTAGTCTGGTTCATTCCTTCTTGAAATGCCTTACCATACCTTTATGGTGGCATTAACAAAATGTACACACACACACACACACACACACACACACACATCAAACAGGGTGTTTGCTGAGAACAATGAATATGGCATTATCCTAGATTTGACTGTCACACACTGCACGCATGCTGTGAAGATCTACATCGTGCCCCACAAAGATATGCAACAATTAAATGCAATAGCAAATTAAAAAATAAAGTTTAAAAATCTACTCTACAAGGCTATATGAAATGACGAAGCTATTTTGAACTTATAATTTCAAAAGGTAGCCAATCATGTATATATTCTCGGTTATCTGATTAAACATACAGATAACAGTTAAAAGATAAAAACACTAAAAATGTGAAAAATATTCACACATGTATACTTTCCAGTTATGGCATCACCTTTTCATTTGTGGAGTTACTTTATAGTTTACTATTTTAGTTCCTTTCTTAAATTCCTGAAATTTCTGATGGAATAAAGCAACACTCTCAAAAATATCTAACTAGGTAAATGCTAGCATTACAGAGGAAAAATATGTACCCTATTTTCCTCCCTCTAAAATATGGGGAGCTGGGATATAGTAAATGAAAGGAAAGGGATAAGAGGGGAGAGAAAAAGATTATTTCATTACTTTAACACAGAATAACTGTGTTCTTTCTTGCCATAAGGTATTATATTTACATAACAAATATGTATAAATTTTCTATGTTTTTAAAGAAAGAAACACATCAAACCTATTAATTTTACAAAATAAATGACATTTTTGTGAATGTACCAATTTTTTTATTGGTAATAAATGGTTATATAAAACGTGGAAGTGGGTGATTTGGTACTGCTGCAGTAAGATGGAGTTGTTGCACATGGAAGAATTGTAGGTATGTGGTAGGGAAAAGAAGATAGTTACATGAGCAACAGGAGATAACATACTGAATGAAAAGTTACGCATTCATAGTAAGAACATAAAACAATTCCGAGAAGCAAACATTTTCTTAGTATCTTGTATCATCCATATGAGAGTTTAAGAATTGCTGACTAATATCTAGTGCAATAGAATAAATATGCTAACTGGAAAAACAATATTTTAAATGTCATGAATCCCAAATGTCATATTTATTTTTAATTTGCTACAGGGTGTATGGGCTCGCCAGAAAGGAGGAGAGAGGAGAAAGCATACCCCCCAGGGAGATGGCCATCTTTTCACTCAGGCTTTTGGGTGCACACACACACACACACACGCACCCAGTGTGGATTTTTTTTTTCCTAAGAGAGAGATTTTTGCTATAGGGTGCGTATGCTTGCTGGAGAGACAGAGAGAGAGAAAGCAAGAAATCATCCCCTATGGGGGATGGCCATGCTGCAATCCCGTCTCTTCCATTCTCCTCTTGGAATCTTGGGCATGTATGCACACACGCCCGGTGTGAGTTTTAAGCCACCAGGTCTGGGACTTGAGCCACAGTTGATTATGTAGGAGTCCAGCAACCTAACCATTATACCATCTGCTGGTCCCCCAGTGTGTTATTTATTTATTTAAGTTTGACCAGAGAGGGTCAGAGTGAGAGAAAGAGAAAGAGAAAGCAAGCCACCAGGTCCAAGACTCAAATTTCAGTAGGCCATGTAGGAGCCCAGAGCCCTTAACCATCACACCACTTGGTAAACCCCCTCACTCCCAGTGTGTTTTTTAAGTTACCAGGCCCAGGAATTAAGCCTCTCAGTTAGCCATGTGGGATTGAGCCACCTTAACCACCACACCGCTGCTGGCCTCTGCATATTTTAATTAAATGCTACAGTAGCATATTTTTTCAGAATGTAAAATAGAGATGCAGAATAAACAGTATTTTAAGTTATTCTCCTACATAAGCAAACCGATGGTTTCCACTATTTATTTATTTATTTATTGCTATAGGGTGCATGTGCTTGCCAGACAGAGAGAGAAACAGAAAGCCAGAAACCCTCCCCCGGGGGGATGGCCACGCTGCAATCCTGTCTTCTCCATTCTCCTCTCGGGATCTTGGGCATGCACGCACACGTGCCTGGCGTGAGTTTTAAGCCACCAGGTCCGGGATTCGAACCACAGTCAACTACATGGGAGTCCAGCAACCTAGCCATTACGCAAACTGCTGGTCCCAATTTATTTATTTATTTATTTATTTATTTACTTACTTACTTACTTACTTATTTTTAATAGACCATAGAGTCATTAACACCCATCATGCCATGAATTCATAGGGAATAGATTCCAGTAGCTCAGGCTCCTTTCCATTGGTTCTCACAATGTATGCTTCTCTGGGTGGAGGAGGCTGGTGTTTTAGTTGAACCCAGGTACCTTTGTCTTTGGTTTCCTTCTTTTTCTAATCATTTTCCTTCACATGTTTTAGGAAGCTATCTCTACTCTTAGAATGATTGATATGCTTAATACACACATTCATTCTCTTGGTAAGAATCTTGCCCTTGTTTGTTTACAACAATGCCAACAGCATGCTGGGTAACATGGTAGACTCTTCCAGTTTTCTCATAGTAACATTTGTGGGGCATTCCTTTTTGAATAGTATCTATTCCCTTGATGTCTATGATATCACCTTTTTTCTATTTTCGCATATATATTGCCAAAGGAACCACTCCATGTTTTCTAAAAGGCTAGAGAACACATTATCAGGTATCTCTCCTCTTTCTTCTTGTGTTCATCATTTTGGTTAATTACTGGAAGATGGCAGTTCCAGTCAAAAGGCACCACCGATTTTACCATCTCTATAGTCTTGCTTTTTACAGAATGTTGTATACTTGGCATAATAAAGTAGTCTTTTGGGGATGGCTTCTTTCATTTAGTAATATGATAGATCATCTCTTTTAGCGCTGAATAATATGCCATTTTTTTGGATGTGCCACAGTTTATTCATTATCCATCCATTTAATTATCCACCTAATGAAGGACATCTTGGTTGCTTCTAAATATTGGCAGTTATGTATGTAGCTGCTATAGACATTGATGAGCAAGTTTTTAAAATTTTTTAAATTTTTTATTTCAATTTCTTTTATATATCCAATCACCTTACTTAGCTTGCAAAGTGAATATTCCAACATGTCTACATTTCTCACCAGTCCAGCTGAGAATACTATACACATTATTTTCAACAGATAATAACCCCTTTCTTTGTCCCATAAATGCCTTGCCTCTCTACTTTTCTCCTTAATGTCCTCCCTCAGACTCTACTCCTTCACTGGCCTTCTTCCTACACTGTATCTGGAATTTATAACCATTTACTATGTTTCTATATCCTCTATCATTCAGTTTTAGCTATAGAGTGCGGACACTCAGTATATATTAAGTGGAGAAATACACTGTCTCTCCTTCATAGCCTGACTTGCTTCACTCAGCAATAAATCTTCCATATTCATCCACTTTCTATCAAAAGCCAGGTTTTGTCTTTTTGTTTTGTTTTATGGCTGAGTAGTATTCCATAGGGCATATGGGTCACACTTTTTCCATCAATTCATTTATTCATAGGCATTTGGGTTGGTTCCATGTCTTAGCGATTATGAATAGTGCTGCAATAAACATCGATGTGCAAGGATTTTTCCAACTAAGGATTCTTCTGTCCTTTTGGTAGATACCAAGGGGTGGTATTGCTGGATCATATGGTAGTTCTATTTGTAGATCTTTGAGGAATCTCCATATTGTTCTCCGCTGTGGCTGGATCAATTTACATTCCCACCAGCAGTGTAGAGGAGTTCCCCTTTCACCATACCCCTGCCAGCACTTGTAATTTTTTTTTTTTTTTTTTTTTAATCTTATTCTTTCTGCCTGGGTTTAGTTACTCATTGTGGTTTTGATCTGCATCTCCCTTACAATGAGAGATGTTGAGTTTTTTTTTTTTCATATGCCTTTTGGCTATTCCTTTGCCTTCCTTAGAGAGTGGTTTTTTCAATGTACTCTTCCATCTTTTAATAGGGTTGTTCATCTTTTTCTTGGGACAGCTGCTTGAGTTCCCTATGTATTCTGGTTACACGTCCCTTATCTGATGAACAGTTTACAAAAATATTTTCCCATTCTGAAGGCTGTCAATTCACATTGATCACTGTGTCTTTTGCCATGAGAAACTTCCTAATCTGATGTAATCCCACTTGTCTATTTTTGGGATTATTGACTATGGTTTGGGAGTCATATTTAAGAAGTCTTTGCCTACCCCAATGTCTCCCAGTTTCCCCTGTCTTCCAGCAGTAGTTTTATAGTTTGAGGTCTTAGCTTCAGATCTTTGATACACTTTGAGTTGATTTTTGTCAATGGTGAGAAGTAGGGGTTCAAATTCATATTTCTGGAGGGGAATATCCAATTTTTCCAGCACTATTTGCTAAAGAGGTTTTCCTTTTCCTACTTGATTGACAGTGACCCTTTGTCAAAAATCAGTTGGTTGTATGTTCGGGAGTGTATATATAGGGACTCTATTCTGTTCCATTGGCCCATCTATCTGTTTTTTGAGAGTTTTTTTTTTTTTTTTTTTTTTTTTCTAAAGGGCGCGGGCCCCCCCCCGACCACACACAGAGAGACAGAAAGCGAGAAATCACCCCCCAGGGGGGATGGCCATGCCACAATCCCTTCTCCACAATTCTCCTCTCAGGATCTTGGGCATGCACGCACATGCGCCCGGCGTGAGTTTTAAGCCACCAGGTCCAGGACGTGAACCGCGGTCAACTACGTGGGAGTCCAGTGACATAGCCATTACGCTAATTGCTGGTTCCCCCCACCTATCTGTTTTTTGTGCCAGTACCATGCTGTTTTGATTACTACAGCTTTGTAGTATATTTTCAGGTTCGGGAGTGAGATGCCACCCATTACACTCTTCTTGTGAAGAATTGCTTTAGCAATATGAAGTCTTTTATGATTACAAACTATATGACTGTCTTTTCTAGATCTGTGAAGAATGTCTCTGGCACTTTGATTGAGATCGTGTTAAATATGTAGATTAATTTGGATAGAACTGCCATTTTGATTATATTAATTCTTCCAATCTAGAAACATGGGATGTCCTTCCACTTTTTTGTGTCATTTTCAATTTCTTTTTTCTGCTTCTCATAGCTTTTCTTGTGGAGGTCTTTAATTTCTTTGGATAGATTACATTCAAGTCTGCACCTCTGTGATCATCAATGAAAGGTTACTGTTGCTTGAAAACAAAAAACAACAACAACAACAACAAAAATCTTTCTATCTTCCAGTACAACTTTCCCAGTGTTGGGGAAGTAGGTGTTAAACACATCTTAAAGTGCCAGTCTGTGGCCTGAGGGTTTAGGCACCTGGATCCCACATGGCCAATTTTGCTGTTCTAGTACAGACCTGCCAGCTTGAGAAACAAGCCAGGGCATGCATCTGCAAATCCCAGAAAAGAGGGAGAAGTGGAGAAGGAGGGATCCTGGTTTGACAATTCTTCACAGGGGATGTTTTTTCACTTTCCTTCTCTCTCTCTGGCAAGTGTACGCACCCTTTGGAAAAATGTAAGGAAGCAAATAATTAGACGTTTAAAAAATACGATTGAGGGGCCAGAACGTCACGTGGTGGCTGAGGCTCTACACTCCACATGACTGGTCATGGTTCAAGTCCCAAATCTGGAAACTTGCTTTCTCACTTTTCTCTCTCTCTCTCTCTCCTGAGTCCAACTGCCCTATATCAAATTTAAAATAATAATAATGATAAGTAAAATTTTAAAAAATATTGTATTAAACTAAATTATTATTAATGCAGATCTATTCTTGACACTTTATATCCATTATCTCATTTAAACAACTTAATTTTAGTTAGGTATTAGAATATCCATAAAATTGTTTCATTCCCTTAAATAATCCTTTTTCATTTTTTACAATCCTAATTTTGTTCACTGGTTTATTATCATTCTGTTTACATAAAAATCTGATTGTCATTACTCATTTTCTGTAGGTATCAAGTAGAGCAGTTTATGTTAAGGTTGAATGACTAACTATATTTCATTACCTTATAGGAAATGCTATTTACTAATTTATTATTATTTTTAAACAATTATTTATTATTTTAATTTTTAAAAATTTGCTATAAGACACTTGTGCTCACCACACACACACACACACACACACACACACACACACACACACAGAGAGAGAGAGAGAGAGAGAGAGAGAGAGAGAGAATAAGAATTCAAGGTACCAGGTCAGGCCTCAAACTATGGTTGGTTGGTCATGTGAGAATCCAATGCCACCTGCTGGCCCCACTACTTACTAATTTAAATTAGCCTTCATACATATAAATATATATCTACATGAGTAAAATACACACAAACAGTTATACACATCAGTGACTTTTATTTATTTTTGAGTTAGTTAACTGTGATTTATTGAATCTACTAGGTGCTAGGTGTAATAGATTCTGGGACTACAACAGGGAAGAAGTGGGGTCCCCCTTCAAGTATCTTACTAGTAAAATGAGTTTCATTATAATTTTACTAAGGGCACAACAAAATAACATTTCATCAAAATTCTTGAAATTATTTCGGATATTCTATAACTATTGAGATTTGTGAGGTAAACAATCACCTTGAATAAACTTAATTTTGCTGGCACATTAACTATTGTATTCTCTTTGAGGCCCTTCCCCTTAACATTCCTTCGTTATATCATCATTTTACAAACTGATTTTGTTTTTTTTTTATGAGAGAGATTTTTGCTATTGGGAGTGTGTGCTTGCCAGAGAGACAGAAAGTGAGAAATCACCCCCCAGGGGACATGGCCACACCACAATCCCTTCTCCATTCTCCTCTCAGGATTTTGGGCACACATACACACATGCCTGGTGTGAGTTTTAAGCCATCAGGTCCAGGACTTTAATGGTGCTCAACTACGTAGGAGTCCAGCAACGTAACCAGTACTACCATCTGCTGGTCCCGCAAGCTCATGATTTTGCTATTTATTTACATAAAGAATAACTTTTTAAAATTTTCTACCTGGCTTAATTCTTGACTATTATTATTAAATGTTACCAACACAGGTCTATCCATGTTGGCAGACATGTAGCTAAGATGCTGTGCTCTGTCAGTGAGACCACATGGGAGGCCAGAGTCAATTCCCAATCCAACCTAAAGGTCAGAAGCAGTGGCTGTGAACCTGTGGTACCAGCCACTGAAGCTGAGGCAGCAGAAGTGTGAGCATGAGCTTGGCTGGGCAACAAAGTGAGGCTGTGTCTCAAAAAAGCACCATGAGTGATGGCACACACCTGTAGTCCCAGGTGGGACAAGACACAAGAACCACAACTTGGTGAGACACTCTTAAAATAAAAACTGTTAGTCTCCAGCTATTTTCTTCATGGAAATAAAATCAACAACTATTTATCAAATGCTTAGTGTGCAATTAACAACTGCGGGGTGTTACAAACGGCTACAGATGACCAACGTTTAAGGATTCTTGTGGCTTTGCCTTTACATCTAAATTAACCCTGATTGCTTCATCTTGCTTCCTTTAGCTGTACAAATTTAAATTTGATATGCATAAACACAGTAAATGTAGAGAAACTGTATTACCTCTTCATGCTATATTCATAGTCCTTCAATTTCTTACCAGCTGCTCTACACTCAGACCTCATCCTCTCCATGGAAACCAATCACCCACTCCTTTCGCCATTCAGTTCATCTAAGTCTTGCTACCAATTATGCTCATTGCCCTTAGGTTACTGACCTTGTATGTTTTCAATAAACCAGTAACTCTCACCTTACACGTGATGTTCTTTATTGCAGTACTGAGTTCTAAGTCTCCCTAAGTATTTGCTAAATTCCAACACGTGTCACCCAATTCTAAAATTACAGTACTTCTGTATGCAAAGACAGCAGTAAAAAACAAACAAAAATCCCACAAAAACAAAAGCAGTCATTATTGGTTCAAGCTCATGTCAGTCATGAGGGAAATAGCAATTATTCACTAGAAGAAACAACTACCATAACCCAAACATAAACAGTAAATCATGATAACCTCTTACAATTTTATTAATAGATTTCATCTTCTGGCTTCCAATCAATTCTTCTTTCCCCTCCCCGGGCTATTCCTTCTGCTCCTCCTCTGTAAAGCAGATGGCCTCACTTAGACCAACACAAGTCACGAATATTGCATTTCCCCCAACAGATGACCAACCACATAGGTTTCCTCAGTTGCTGAATTCCTTGGCTTCTTCAGTAATATTCTTCCTCCACGCAACCTATTCCATTACACTGTATTTCCTTAATTTACTCTCTGCCTTTTTCCCTATTTCCATTCTCACCTTAAAATCCTGTCAATTCATATACCTTGGCTAAAAACACTATGTCCACATTATAGAGTGAAAATTATTAAGCACTTGCTACTGAGCAAATCACTGTAAGGTTTTTCAGGTTAGAAATTTGAATTAAAGCTTCCTTACTCTTTGTATTTAAATCGCACTTCCTTGAGGATCACTCCTTTGTCAGATTGTAGAACATAATTTAAATAATTTATTATTCAATTCAAATGGGAATTGATGGTCATTCTCTGACACTTCTGCTGTCCTCCCTAACCCCCTAGGGCTGGTTAACATTTTATGGACAATGGTGCCCTCTGGTGGCTCAGAAATTACAAGTTGACAACATACCTATCTCCGTATGTATTTTCAAATTACTAGTAAAATTTTAAGTGTTTATCAGAATATAAGTATTTAAAAGATTATTTAGCTCATAAGTTAAAATTTCAAAATTATAGCCTTAGTTTGGACAGATTAAAATAAATTAATAGCAAATCCAGATTGAATTACAATACGTAGGCTACTATAAAATGTTTTATTCTATGAGAAGAAAACCTGGGACACTCAGTCCTAAATGATTACTCACATATATACAATAACATAAATTCCACATCATCAGCCTAATAGGAGAAAAAAATATGATAACTGAAGAGGATCCCTTCTGATTTTCTTTTTAATGTTTTTGTTTTTTACTTTTATCCTGCTTGAATATTTCTCACCTGTATATCTGTTGCAAAGGAAGAGTAGAGGAAAAGAGCAAAGAGCATATAAAGCTCATGATTAAAATATGCATTTCAACATTTGAGTTTTAAAGAAAAATGCTTTTGTCTTATTAATATTTTGATTTATAAAAGCAAAATAAAATTGTACCATGGAGATATAAACCTCACATAGTAATAATACAATCTGGATTACAATCACGTAATTGGAGCAATAATCCCCCTAAAAATTATACAATTGCCATTTAGGATTATTATCATATTTTATGGGTCATAGTTAATGACCACTATCAAAACATTAAGTTCGAGAAGGGATTTTCAAATTGGCTGACTAGTCATCCTTTTTCATTTGTTACCCTACCATGCCCCCTTGTGACTGATAGAGTCTTAATTTTTTGCCTGATAATTATGTATAATAATGGTTATTAAGGAAATAATTTTATGGGTGAGTGTGTATATTCCTTATTAATTCCTTTGCTAATTATTTTTTATTCTGATTTGTCAAAAATACTCAACCTAAACAAAACAAAATAAAACCCCTTAGTTTCAAGAACGTTCCAGTAAAATCCATCTCTTTCCAGGTATAGAATCATACAGAAAGTTTGCCAAGATAAACTTTTCCTCGGCTTTCACTACTAGAGACTTTTGCAAACGTTTTTAACATCTTTTTAAAAAATACAATAGCAAAATTTCTTGAGCATAAATTTGTCAAAGATGGACTGAATCAGATTTTAAACTTCTTATATTTAAACTTGCCCAAAACTTTCAGCAATTTTTATTTTTATTCTTAAAACAACAGTCCAAAGAATGTTTTGTGATACTATCGAGGATGGGTAAATATATAGCAAAGCAATAAAAGAGTTTATAAAACAATCCAGATTTACTATATGGCTCCTACATCCTCAGAACCAAGAGACTCACTCTTGCATAGGGTTCTGAGTTGTTATTCCATGGAACCATAATAATCAATAAAAATTTACAAAATGAGAATACAGAAGACAAAGATTGGCTGAAAAACACACCGCCACAATATTTTCCTTAAAAATGCTTAAAATTTCAATATTTTTAACCTGACAAATTTTAGTACACAATGGAAAATAATTATGTCAGAAAGATAATAGATAAAATTAAGATATCACCAATGTAACACCAAGAAAGAAAAGTTGAACATTTCTGGATATAAAAATGAATCACCAGTAATTAATCAATGGGAAATGAATGATGGGCCAAAAATATCAGTTATTCTTTGGAAATCAACAATATTCTGCTTAACTTTATTTATTTTTTGAATGAGAAACTATGGTTCTTAGAATCATACTTAAAATAATAAATAGAAAAATGAATAAAGGTAAAAATAAAAATTAAATACTTCTTTGTATATTTAACAAGCTAAAACTCTGGGGTAAATATAGGTTTCTTGCTTTTCTCAGAAATAATGGTACTTTTAGGGAGACATTTATTGACAATAAGGTCTTTACAAATGAAACTGAAGAACAAAATGAACCGAAAACATTTTTTTTCTTAAAGTTATGTGGCTTATATTAAGCCTGTATGAGTATGTACTTATACTGCTATAAGTAAACGTGAAGTTACAGGCAATTTTAAGTAGTTTTACAGATATGCTATAGCGCGCTATATAAAGCACTTTATAAAGCACTATATCTATAAATTTATCCATATGTTAAGTAATTTTATTAAAGTCATTAGACATGTCCAAAGAAAGACAAATGATTTGAAGAGTAGCCTGGCAAGTGGAATAGAAGAAAAGATGTCTTTGAACATTTCCCAAGTTCTACAAAATCATAAAAGACATAAATTGTACTTCTTTTCCCAGGTGTCATGTTGTAACAGCTAAAATCCATAGAGCTGGTTAATTCATATAATTTACTGAATAATCAAGCAGTTATAAATCACACAAAGAAATAAACACATGAAGCAGTTGCCTTTTAAAATCAATATTACCCAAAATAAACCAGTTTAGAAACAAATTATAAAATGATTCTCAATGCCCAAAAGTTATAGCAAAGTAGATAAGAAACAGAGAGAAAAATTAACACCTGAGTATAATAAATCATACTTTTATGTAAATTTTCTTGTTTATTTTTTCAGTAATTATCTTTACATATTTATCTGTACATTTGTTTTTATTCCTACTAAATATAATTTGGAAGATGGGAAGCTGCAGTTTCAAAAGAATTTATTTTCAATATTACATACATATTTATTATTCAAAGAGCATTAATCACTCACCTAATTTTTTTTTAAATTTCTTTGATTTCATTTTCTGTGCCCTCTTCAGCATTTGCTGAGCAGTAGAAATATCCTTAAAGCCCCTATAAAAAGAATAAAATTAATCAAGGCAAAACAAATATCCAGACCATATTTATAGGTGCATATACATATAAACACTCATATCTGACTTATAGTAATATAAGTTTGGCTTTCCATTTAGGAAATTTTAATCAAATCACATATCTGACTTATAGTAATATAAGTTTGGATTTCTACTTAGGAAATTTTAATCAAATCAGATATATAATTTCTTAAAAACTAATCAAGGTATTCTAAAAACCCTGAAAAATCAGCCTTGTACAATTATCAGTCCCTTCATTTTGTAATGTTTTTAGTATAAAATAAACCACTTACCATTCTTCTGAAATTTTCTCCTCTTTTTCAGATTTTAGCAAATTCTTCCTACTAGTCTTTGATTCTGGTGTCCAGGACAAAGTTCTATGTTCTGATCTAGCAATGGGGGTAAAAAAAGCTCCTTTTAATTGAAACAACCTAAGTATTTCAGCACTTTTTAAAACTGCAAGCTGTTTACGTTGTCTCAAACTTAGAATAAGGTCCATTTAAGTTTCAGGAAAACTTTATCTTGAAAAGTAATAAAAGTCTGCCATTAATTTAAAATGTTTACATTTCAATTACTTACAACATATTTTAATCCTTCTGTCAAAAGAAATGCAGCACTGGGATTTTAATTTTAATCCTTATCTCTACCTATATAACAGTATTTAAAGATCCACTTATTTAAAATAATTAATTACATTATTTCACTGACACATAAGTTCTGTGGTTGCTTCAATGCATCTACCTCACACATTTCTCCTATACTAGAAACTCCATTAAGTCATTATGATATATTTAATACTAAACATTGTTTCATGTTTTAAAAAATTAAAGTCACATCCATTTTTGTAAGGAATGTAATATTATTGTCTATTCTAGGTTGATCCTCTAAAAGAGTGGTTTGGCTTACCTATTACGTTTTGTGTGATCTGACGAAAATAAATTTTCTTTCTCATTACATTGCCATGCTTGAGCTGGCTGACTTGGTAAATTATCTGAAGTATCATCATATTTTAAGGTTCCAGAGATCTTATCAGAAAAAATAGAAATTAGCATAAATTGAAAAAATTCTAGCATGTACACTGGATTTCTTTAGATGCATACCAGGAGGATCTTAAAGGAACTTTATTATAAAATTATAAGAAAGTGAAATTTATCGAAAATACATAAATGCTCTTTTGCTTGTAGTAGTAAAGAATATGCTTTTTGGTATAGCTCACATATAGAAAATGATTAATTGCAAAGATCTTTACAAATCTCAGAAAACAAAAACTTCAAAGATTATCAAATAAATAACTGATATTGCAGCCCAGTGACCTCTGACTGAGCATCTTCAGCTGTTGCCCTCTTAATGCATATTTTTGTATTTTTAAAGTGCCGTCAACTAGTGATTTTAGTCTACTGCCAAATATACAGCTGAAGCAAATCATTTTTTTTTTTTTTGCTACTGTGAAATAAAGTTGTTGAAAGAAATCCAAAATAAAGAAAAAAATTAGGAGCAAATGAAAGAAAAGCTACATGAAAAATTACATCTGGGGATGAGGAGGAAGTCAGAGGCTTCTAAAAGTAATTCTGTGTTTCAAGTCAATAAATTGTATTATTAATCACCACAACATAGCATATAACCTTAAGAAACGAGCAAAGATCGAGAGCTCAGAAGTTTCCA
Source organism: Tupaia belangeri chinensis (assembly GCF_000334495.1). Taxonomy (NCBI): domain Eukaryota; kingdom Metazoa; phylum Chordata; class Mammalia; order Scandentia; family Tupaiidae; genus Tupaia; species Tupaia belangeri. The sequence goes on from NW_006207163.1 coordinate 2,696,939, forward strand.
TGACATGTTACCTTTGGCCATTGCAGCTGGTCTGAGAGAAACAGTGTTTGTGAAGGGAAGCAGGCAGAATCTAAAGCTAGCCACTCCTTCTCTAAGGCAGCCTGCACAAATAAAAACATTAAATGTATATAATAGTTTGTATAACTTTTTCAAAGTTTCTTTTAAGGTATGCATTTATATTTTGCAAATGTTGACAATTTTTATTTACAGGTAACGTGCTACTCGCTATTTTGAGATGATATGCATCTGTTTAACGCACACATATTAAAATGCTGCATAAGACTATTCATCACCAAATTTTGGAAAAAGTGAAATTTGGTCTTCAAGTGCTCTAAAAAATGAACTGCAGATTGTTAAGTGTCTTCAGCTGTTTATAACTCTGACTCTGAGCTGAATCTTGACGTAACTGAGGGAAATCGTCTTTATTTTTGCTTTTTTACAATTTAAGTTATTTTTTTTTATCAAATGCCATTACTGAAAATGATAGTGCTTGGATATATTAATACAAACTTTACAGTGAACACTATAAGCTAGAGTTTTCTTAATTATTCTTTCAAAATTTCACAAATTTTCTGAATAATTGGAAAAAGGATTTTGTGACAGTGAATAAAACAACACATGCTACTGTGAAATAAAGTGTTGAAAGAAATCCAAAATAAAGAAAAAAATTAGGAGCAAATGAAAGAAAAGCTACATGAAAAATTACATCTGGGGATGAGGAGGAAGTCAGAGGCTTCTAAAAGTAATTCTGTGTTTCAAGTCAATAAATTGTATTATTAATCACCACAACATAGCATATAACCTTAAGAAATGAGCAAAGATCGAGAGCTCAGAAGTTTCCATGACATGTTACCTTTGGCCATTGCAGCTGGTCTGAGAGAAACAGTGTTTGTGAAGGGAAGCAGGCAGAATCTAAAGCTAGCCACTCCTTCTCTAAGGCAGCCTGCACAAATAAAAACATTAAATGTATATAATAGTTTGTATAACTTTTTCAAAGTTTCTTTTAAGGTATGCATTTATATTTTGCAAATGTTGACAATTTTTATTTACAGGTAACGTGCTACTCGCTATTTTGAGATGATATGCATCTGTTTAACGCACACATATTAAAATGCTGCATAAGACTATTCATCACCAAATTTTGGAAAAAGTGAAATTTGGTCTTCAAGTGCTCTAAAAAATGAACTGCAGATTGTTAAGTGTCTTCAGCTGTTTATAACTCTGACTCTGAGCTGAATCTTGACGTAACTGAGGGAAATCGTCTTTATTTTTGCTTTTTTACAATTTAAGTTATTTTTTTTTATCAAATGCCATTACTGAAAATGATAGTGCTTGGATATATTAATACAAACTTTACAGTGAACACTATAAGCTAGAGTTTTCTTAATTATTCTTTCAAAATTTCACAAATTTTCTGAATAATTGGAAAAAGGATTTTGTGACAGTGAATAAAACAACACAAGGAATCTGGTTCCTGAATTATATTCTCTAGCTCAGCTGTTAAAGAACAAAATTATAAACTTAATTTTTTGGAATTGTAGTTTCAATCCTTTTGTGTTAAACATCTTTACTCCATTTATAAAATTTCCAAAATTATTCAATCTGTCCACAATGGAACTATGTAGAGGTATGTAATTACTTGAATTTTATTTTATTAGATTATCAAATGCAGCTTAAAATAAAGTTCTGTGGTCCTATGTTTTTTGGATATTTATGAAAAAAGGAGGATCATAACACAACTGATTTGCTTTTTAAGATTGTAAAATGACAAAACATTTAAAAGTTAAAAACTAGAATGACCAGGCTAGCTCCACAGTGGAACAGTTAAGCATTGTGAAAGCACTAGAAAGCCAGATTCCACATGGCTGATACACCAGTCCTGGCCCCGGGGCTTGACAAACATGTCCAACATGTGTGCATGCCAACAAAATGGAAAAATGAAGACAAGGAATTGCAGCATGACTGTGCTCTAGTAGAGGTGCTTTCTCTCTGTCTCTTATCTCTCGGGTGAGTGTATGCACTCTGACAATTCAAAAAAGTTTTTTAAAAAGTACTAGAATTATCATAATACTGAAATATAAATTTGATTTTCCATTTATATAATCTCAATGACTCTTGCCAGCTTTTTGAAAGACCAGTGGAAAGGCAGGTCTAAGACATACTGATTGCAGGCAGGCAATGCAATGACTGACTTCAGTTATAGAGTTTACCTTAGAAAATCTAATTAAATTCATGTTATCTGAATATCATGTAAACAGGGTTCCTTTACTCATTGTTAGGCAGGTACACTATCAGATTCATTTTAGGTAGGGATTATTCACATATGTAACAGGATTATACCCGATTTAAGAATACATACCTGGCTTTTAAGAATTTGCTATTTGTCAGACAGGAGTAATAAGTTCAAGAGATCTATTGTACGAGATGGTGACTAAAATTAATTACCATGTATTTGATTCTGGAAAGGCACTAGGAATAATTCTTTTTTTTTTTTTTTTTTGGCTATAGAATTGTCCTCAACAGAGACAGACAGAGAGATAGTGAGTGAGAAACCACCCCCCCCCTCAGGGGAGATGGCTATGCTGCAATCCCTTTTCCTCCAGTCTCTTCGTGGGATTTTGTAAACGTGTGTACATGTACCCAGTGTGATTTTCAAGCCACTGGGTCTGGTTCTCAGTTTGCAGTTAGTCATCTAGGATCTAGTGCCTTAACCTCCATGCCATCTGCTGGCCTAAGAGAGTAAATTTTAAGCATTCTCACCACAAAAAATATATATGAGATAACATATATGTTAATAAGCTCTATTTAGCCTTTTTGTAATGTATACATATTTCAAAACATCATTTTGTACACGATAGCCATATATAATTTTATTTGTCAATTAAGGAAGTCAAATTTTAAGCCTGGCTACCGTGACCCAGTGGTAACACAAGTGCCCTACACGAGCCTAGAAGTCATATGGCCAACTACCGGATCAGATCTCTGGGTCAACCACAAGATATGCCAAGCGGCTAGGATCCCAAGGAGCTCGAGAACTGGAGAGAAGGTATCATATAATGACCAGACTCTCTTAAGGGTACTTTTTTCCCCTGCTCTGTTCTGTGTCTCTTCTGTGTGTGTGCACACACATTTCACAGTCATAAAAAAATTAATTCAATTTTAATATTCCTAAATACAGCAGTATTGAAAAAAAAAGTGAGAGTAGGAGACATCTCTCTCACTAAAACCATTAGCAATCCTTCTTCTCATCCCCACAGAAAAAAAATTAAAAAGTTGAGAATGGTAGTCTGGAAACAATGGCTACACTTCAGGAGGCACTACAATAAAAGGGAATGAAAGGCCATGTCATATTTTTAATTAAAAGAATTGACCTGAAGGGCACTTACTTGGTACATCTGGGAAAGTACAGGAAAACAAGATATTTCCTTTATTTTGCAATATACTTATTTATGTTGATTTACTTTTTTATTTTTTATTTTTTAAGTTTATTTATTTTTTGAGAGAGAGAGGAAGAGTCCTCCCAACAGGGTCTTGACACTGCAATCCATCCCCAGCTTTGGCCATGGGCATCTATATGCCTGGCATATTTAGAGATCTCTACATACATGAACCTATAACTTTCTATGCAATTGCTTTTTAAATAAGGCTGGAAATTTAGTAAATTCCCATTAATAACTTATACAACCTATATTCTCTGATTAGATCATGATGAATAACAAAGAAGTCTAAAACTGCCAATTACAGTAGTCACAGAAGTGTACCCTTTAAACTGTGTTAATGCAGGAAAACATCAAACTAAAAAATCCAATTATTTCTCTACCTAATTCCCTCACTTCCATTTTTTGTATGTCGCTTTCTCTTTCTTGCATCCCCACCATGTGGTTATCCGGAGTTCCATGGAAGCCATTCAGGAGATTGACTGATTTAAATTGTTTTTGCTCAATTTAACTCTGCAATTTAAATTACTTTTTTTTATTTGATGCAAAATTGTAAACAGAATTCAGGACTTGGATTTTTTAAAATTATTTTTTGACGGGTTGGACCACAGTGCGGCAATAAAACCCAATTCTTTGAGAGGCTGACCCATATGGGAAGGTTCAGATAGCTGAAGACCTTTCTGAGTATACCAGGCAAAGATGTGCCCATAACCTGAGGCTGGCAGAACCTAGGGACGATTGTGGTGACAAGATTCTGTCCCAAGTGCTCTTTCTTTCTCTCTTTCTCCCCCCTTCTCTCTCTCTCTCTTTCTCTGTATCTCTCATTCATGGAATAAATAAATAAATAAGAAACTTTTTAAAACATTCTTTGAATGACAAAATAAAGGGAAATCCAAGTCTCCCTCAAGAAAATCAAAGCGACAGCACATCAGCTATAATCAAATCAGTAATCTTATTGTGGTTAAAATGGTTAAAATGAGACATGTGAAGATGTGAAGCAGCTATACTATAAAAAGTATCTTGCCACCTGAGAAGTGGATGTGGAAAACGGACAGTGTGTCAGGCCAGGATCTTGACTTTGTTACTTAGAGGACTATTATCAAATTTACTTATATATTGAAAATGAACTTAAACTTGAATACATTTTCATTCAATTATATTCACAGTTGAATATTTGATCATATATACATATATATTTTTGTTCAGAGAAGAAATTATTCTGCTATAACTTTGACAAAAATTAAGACTACCAGAAAGAGGAACTGTAAATAAGAATTGTTAATGTGTGTAAGTCTATGCAAATTTTTTGGTGCTGTTTAAATACTGCTTTTATTTGACACATGACAGTAGGACCATATTTATCCTAAGCAATAGGTCAGTTAGTGCTGAATAGGTCCTAGAAATTCTAAAAGTAATGACTTGATCTCTTTCCTCTTCCTTTCACTTATCTCTTCCTTTCTGCCCCAACACTTTACTCTTCTGCCCAAGCTGACTCTCACAATGCCAAAAAGAATTCTTTATAATGTTTTCCGATATCATCTGCAACATCTTACTAGCCTTAAAGCTGAGAAAGTCAGTCCATTTTGAATCCTAAAATTCATTTCCTAAATGCTGTCTTCCAAAAAAAGAGAGCATTTTAAAAAGCACAGCTATTCGTATTATTAGAAACCAATGTTGTATTCATGCAAGTCTTTTCTCACTAAATCAAATCATTATATTTTTAAGTATTTTACTTTGCCTCTAGTTGTGGTTGTGCTTCTCTATTGTCCACTATGTACTATAATATGTAATGCTCAGATTAATTTGAGATAGGGGTCAAACAGAAACTCTAAGGCTAAAAGTTGCCCAGGTTAACACATTTTGCGCTCTTAAAAATTCTTTCTGGGCCCAGCAGGTAGTATGGTGGTTACAGTGCTGAACTCCTACATGGTTGACTCTGGTTTGAGTCCCAGACACAGCAACTTGATAATCATGCCAGGTGCTTGTGCATGTGTGCCCAAAATCCCAGGAGGAGAATGAAAGAGAAGGGATTGTGGCGTGACCATCCCCTCCTGGGGGTTATTTCTCACTTTCTCTCTCATGGTCTGTTCTCTCTCCAATGAGTACACATACCCTATGGCAAAAATCCTTAATTTTTTTTTTTCTATTGGGGGCTGGTCAGTTGTATGAAAGTACTCCAGTGCTCTGTGAGGTTGACCCACAAGAGAAGGCCTCAAGTTTGCATCTAGAGATATCCCTGAACATGCTAAGTGTACATGAGTCCTTAAGACAGGGCTGGCTGGGAATGGTGGCTGCAGGAAGAATCTGCTGGGGGTGCCTGTCTCTGTCTCTGTCTTTTTCTGTCTGAGATAGATGTCACTCTCACTCATAGAAATAAATTTAAAAAATTATTCTTGCAAATTTATTAAATCTGCCTTTATGCTGAGATTAAAAAAAATCCAAATGTGCCTGTTGTATTTTTTTTGTACTAGGTCTTTGGGAAAGTCATGATGTGCTTTTCTGTATTTTTCTATGCAAAAATGCATCTTGACTTTCCTGATAAACTCGATATCTACACTATATTAGATTTTCTCATCTACTCTGGGTTAAGAGATACATTAAGTATTGGTTGTTTAAATTTAAAGATAATCATGCTGTTTCTTTACATGTTGGTTTCTAAGCATAAGTAAAAGGAAAAAATAAACCTGGCAAACTAAGTCAACAAATAAAAACATTAACTAAAACTTACTTCACAATTTTAAAGGTAAAAGATGTAAGTAGCAGTGTAGGTACTGCCACATCAGACTTTTTTTTTTTTTTTTTTTGAGAGGTTTTCGCTATAGGGCGTGTGCGCTTGCCAGACAGAGAGAGACATAGAGACAGAAAGCGAGAAATCACCCCCCGGGGGGATGGTCACGCCGCAATCCCTTCTCCTCCATTCTCCTCTCGGGATCTTGGGCACGCACGCACACGCGCCTGGCATGAGTTTTAAGCCACCGGGTCCGGGACGTGAACTGTGGTCGACTACGTGGGAGTTCAGCGACATAGCCATTACGCTAACTGCTGGTTCCCCACATCAAACTATTCACGTCCATTATTTTAGATATTTACTATGTTATTTTTTTTATTTTATTTTTTTTTAGTTTGCTAAATGCCCTGTTTATTCTGCAAAGAAGGTTCAGAAATGTAGACACAACTCGTAGGCTGAGCCATCCGTGTGCAGTTGTGACTTCACAACTACACAAGCAGCAATGACTACATAGGGGCACATTAGCCAGCCACTTGTTTAATGCAAATGCAAATGCAGTGAGAATGGATCACGAAGGGTCTGTTCCTCTAATTCACAGGCACATTCTTCTGCTCTAATCTTTAACAAGTGGGGCCTTCACTTGATTGGCCATCTCCTTGTCACTCAGGGCCTCAACAATCGCGAGAGCAAATTCAAAGATGGTCCCAGGTCCACGACTTGTAAGAATCAGACCACCCTTTTCCACGATTTTCAGAGTAGCGGTAATGATTTCCATTCATCATTTTATCTTTAGCAAGTGGGTGTGCAGTACCTTTGCCTCCAAAGCCTATTACATGAGCCAACAGGGCAGTAGGACCTGCGCAGATGGCAGCTATGAGGCCCTTCTGCTTTTCCTACTCCTTCAGGATCTCTTTCATGGCAGCGGACTCACATAAATTCTGTGCACCCAGATTACCTCCTGGTAGAACCACCAGGTCATATGGTCCCTCTTTTTTTGCATCTTCAAAACTGGCATCAGGACAAATGACAACATCACGACTACACTGCACTGGGTCTTTTCCAGCCAGGCCAGCAACAGTGACCTTAATCCCAGCTCACCTCATGACATCTACAGGAATGACTGTCTCCATTTCCTCTGCTCCTTTACCAGGATGATTAAGCTCTTTTAAAAACCATTTTTGCTATTTTTTTAAGACTCACACCAGACTACATGGGTACGCACGCCAGCACAAATGCATAGCATCCACGGGGCCCTTTGCTACGCACTCTATTTTAGATATTTTATGACAAAGTGGCAAAACTTCCTCCCATAGGAGGCTGAAATTAAAGCTAAAATTATTCTTTAAAACCTGCTATACATTGTAGATAAAAGAAGAAAAAAAAGTCTTATTGTTTCAGAAGTTCATTATAACTAGTGAATAAAAGGTACTTAATGGTAGGAGGTAATTCTTCAGGGTCTATCACATGCACATGTCTTATGACAGCTTCATTGCAGACTATCTTTTCAAGGAGGTTTATACAGTTGACAGGCTAAGAAACAGAAATAGTGCTTCCCTCCAAGCTTCATGGAGTACTGAGCACATAGATTCAGCTGATGAAGTTAGTACACAGGTCACAGTGGAGAGAGTAGCTGAAGTTATTTTGTGAATGGGTTTCTTTTGGCCAATGCACTGTCCTGCTATTGCTTCTGTATCAGAATGTACAGTAGAAATTAACATGTTAACATGATTTACTTTTCTGTCACATAAACACCAGAGAGGATTATCCTAATAGGGGAAGAGTTTAAGAAGTGCCAATGTACATTTTGGGATTTCTGGGGCTTCTATTATGCCTGTTTTTGTGCCAGTACCATGTTGCTTCGATACCAAATGTCAGCATTCTACGGCAGGAACTGAATGATTAGAAAATATAAAAACATAGGGAACCAGCAGGTGGCATGGTGGTTAGGACGCTGGACACTCCCACATGGATGACCACGGTTCAAGTCCTGGATCTGGTGGCTTGCTTTCTCACTTACCATCTCTGTCTTTCTCTCTCTGTGTGTGTCTCTCTCTGGTCAAATTAAAATAAATAAATAAATAAAATAAAATAAATAATTCAAAAAAAAAAGAAGATATAAAAACAGAGAGAGCAATGATGATACCTGAGACAGCGGGGGAGGAGGGTAGGAAATGGGAGAGGGTGAGAGGGAGGGAATCAAGTGAAGAAGAAAGAAACAGAACATTTAAGGGATCCAAAATGGAAAGAAATGTGTTGATTACAATGCTTATGGTAATGTCTTTGACTAGGTCAAAATGCAGTGTATTTTTGACAGGAAAATTAATTTGGTATGCTGTAATGATACATGGTGATTAAATATATAGAAATAAGTAAATAAATTTATAATACATAAATAAATATCATTTTTATTTTTGGTACATGTGGGAGAAAAAAAGACTAAAATCCCCATGTGAACAACTCTCATGTGATTTTCTACCTGGGCTACCTGCGAGATTTGGTGTGAGCATCTCTGCCCTCTAATTTCCAAAGCTTTCACTATGCAGATGATATTCTCTGGTTGTTGAGTCATAGAGATCAATTTAAGAAAAAAAAAGCTTTTGATGGGACCAGCAGGTGGCATGGTGGTTAAGGCACTGGACACTCCCACATGACCAACAAGGGTTCTAGTCCTGAATCTGGTGGCTTGCTTTCTCACTTCCTCTTTCTTTCACTCTCAACCTCTGTCTCTCTCTGGTCAAATTAAAAAATAAATGAATGAATAAATAAAATAAAAAATAATTATTAAAAAAAAAGGTTTTGTTTCACTCCTGGTTACAATGGGTGTTATCAATCACACCTCTGCTAGCAGGGGAGGCAGATGATGAATCTGATCAAAACCTGGCACCTGTTCAAGTTAAATTTCTTGGGAGTACAAGAGATCTTCAAATAGCTCATGGGAAGTATGCATAATGAAAAATAAGTATATATGGATTTCAAATATTTTTGCCCAAAAATACACTCATACTTTAATTTCTTTTTTTCCATAAACTTTTTGAAGCCTCCTCATATGTGGGAGAATATGCAATGCCTCAGCCCTTCACCATTAAAAAAGAGGACCAACACTTCATTAAATCCCTTCAGTACTGGAGACAATACATATCTCTGTAACTGATGATTTTTGCTCATTTGAAACCTCTCACAATGGAGGTGGCCTTAACCTGGAGGAATCCCGCTTAACTTTGGTTTTGCAGACTTCCTGACACAAGAGCAGGGACACTCCTATTGAAAAGCTGCTCTTAGCGTCTTACTGGATTATTTTACACACTCAGTGTCTGGCCCTTGGAAGTGTGGTGTCCTTCTGGCTTAAGACTGTCAGTTTTAGGTGAGACAACTTGACTAAAATGTGTGAAGAATCCCAAAAGCATCACTTGTCAAAATGAAATGGTATATTCAAAATGCAGTCAACCTAACCTTAGAGGTGTGTCTGTTTTACATGAGAAAATAGTAGATATCCTTTTTATGGAAACTTTATTCCACTCTACTACCTGAATCAAAGCTGCTGACTTAAATGGACCTCAGTTCACCCAAGTTCCCCTGAATTCTTGGACCCAGTTCATGGATGGTTTGGCAAAGCTGAATTGCAACTGACCCTTGGGTCATTGCCAACGGTCTCATAGTTTTATCTGCCATGTGGAAAACTACAGACTGGCAGAGTAAAGATACCCTGATTTTGGCTTTCAAATAAGGAAAACAAATCACAGCTGCTGATAGAACTGCCTGGGTTACTCACATGGATGCTCATGGTTAAGGGCTTAATCTCTAATGAGAATGACAAGTATAAAGTTACTGAGGAGGCCTGAAGCTGCTAATATTTCCAGTCCTGAAAATTTTACCAATTTGTTTTGTACTTGGGGAGGCTACAACTCATGGTTCTTTGTCCCTGCTTATTTCTGGAAAACTGACTTTATTACAACTACCATCCCTTACCATGACTGACATCATTCAAGGCTATCAATCAGCTGACTTAGGCCATGTAAATGTGGCCTCTGAAGTTCATCTGCATATTTTTAAGTCATCTGGACTGTCTGAGTCTGACAGGTATGATTATCACAAAAGCTACTGAAGAAAGACTTGATGTTATGACTCTCACCTACTTCTGTCCACAAACCTTGTCAGGGCAGTTTGATCAGTGACTATAGCTGTCCCCAGAAAAGGATCACCCTTGCAGCAAATTTATAGGTAATAATCAGGGGGAGAAAAAATTCATAGAGCGTAATATAGACCTATTTTGACAGCTCAAATTTTATAAAATATGCAAATGTTATTTGTTTTTGAACTTTCCCAACAAAAGCTCTGGGCATGAATGGAGAATTATTAGAAAAAGATAAAGTTAGAGCTTCTAAACTGGGACAGCCTAGTTTTGAGTTGGTGGATGTAGAATAACAACCAGAATTTCTAAAGGGATACTCTAGATTCTGGGGCATATAGGAGAGGGAAGGACATTAATAATCCTTTGTCCTTCCAACCACACCTGAAGCCTTCCTTCACAAAGAAAATGCCTCAGAGGCTTTCCTAAACTGCTAAAATACTTTAATATAACTTACTGATGATAGGTCTGCCATCCCTTTCCAGGAGGCTTTGGCCACAAATTGACAGTCATTTCTCTTGGGTCTACTAATAAATCTATCAAGACAGCATCAAATTACCCCAAATCCTGTACCTTTCATGTGAAGCATTTCTGGATGTTTTCTCCACTCCCATTCTCACTCACCAAGCAGATGATATGGTCAATAAGACACCTTCAAGTGTTTAAGAAAACACTTCTATGACCTTGGAATCCATTTAGGTCAGCTTCAACCCATTGGCCAAGGTGGTTTTGGGTGATAGAATTGCTTCCTTGTTCTTGAGGGAAAAGAAGGAGTCTGTGAAATAGCTATAGCTGGATTAAAATATCAAGCTTAATAGAAAGGTCAATAAAGAAATTTAGGAAGATGATCACCTGGCCTACTCAGAGTAATCTTAAACACATCATGAGATAGCTATGTGAATCAATCAGATTATTCAGAGTGGCCACTGGAGTGGCATACTTAAGAAAAAATCTGCCATGTAGAAACAGATGGATATTGTTGGGAGAAAATTCTCTATGGGTCTCTTACACTTCTGCATAACTTAAAAAGCTTTTGTTATAGACTAACTTTTCAAAGATGTTCATTTAACTAGCAAACTTGGAAGATATAGTATTTCCTCCTGAAATGGAGGCAAAATTAGTTTTCTATCTAATATAACCCATGCAGGGACTTCCTCTAGACCACAGGATATACAGAATTGCTAACAGCTCCTTAAAATATATGGAGCTCCTCAAATGCAGAATTACTAAGGAGGAATTCTTCAGATTCCCTCTGTGGAACTCAAGGGCAAAGGGGAATTAATAAAAACATAAAGCACCTGTTGCCTTTTGTGACAGGTAAATATAAACACCTTGACATCAGAGATATTATTTCTTTTATTCATTGCGGTAAGAAAACTGCCTAGGAGATTCAAGGTGGTTATTGACTATTGAAATATTCATTTAGGCTAGTCCCATAGTGAAGTGGCTAAGTATTGTGCACAGGGAGCCAGATTCTACATGGTTGACTATGGATCAAATCCTGACTCTAGTGAAATATGCCAGCTGCATGCATTTTTTGGCGTATCACAAATTTTGACAGGATAAAGATATAGAAGAAGAGATTGTGGCATGACCACACCATATTGGAGTATACTCTCTCTCCCTCTCTCCCTCTCCCTATCTCCCTCTCTGGCTAGTGAATGGACCTTCTGGCAATAGAAAAAAGAGAAATGTTCATTTATGAAGATTTCTATTCTACTCAAGATGCTATAACTTTTTTTGAGAGAGAGATTTTTCTATAGGGTATGTGCACTTGTTGGAGAAACAGAGAGAGACAGAAAGACAGAAAGTGAGAAATCACATCCCATGGGGGATGGCCACACCACAATCGCTTCTCCTCCATTCTTCTCTTGGGATTTGGGCATGCACGTACATGTGGATGGTATAGCTTTAATGAGGATAACAATCCTCCTGAGAACATCAATAAATATTATGAAAAACAGTATTTGAAAAGGCACTTAAGAGAAATCAAAGCTGCCACAACTTAAGAAGCAAGATTTCTGTCTCAGGGATGATGTGACTGCTATATGTCCCTCCACATTTTCCTTTGAGAAAATTTATAATTTTATTACTAAAGAAGACATTCCTGAGACCTGGTTATAGCAGTTTCACTGAGAATGAACAGAGATAAGTTGAAGTGTAGAGATGTCACAACAGTTAATGTTTGTCAAATCTAAGCAGTATATGTGGAGATTAGATGTTTAGAATCAAAGGGCAATAGCAATGACTGGGTACTAAAGCACTAAGAAAAAAAATTCTTCAGTCATCCAGTGCTGTGGAGGAAGGAACTAGAATTTAGGAATAAACATGGCAAGACCAGGTAAATACCTGAGGCTTTCATTTGAGATGCCAGTTTGGTTTAAACTCTAAGAGAAACCAGAATCAGACTAGCCATAACAAAGTTTGAAACTAAACCTTGGAAGGCATATATGTGTAAAGTCTGGTACTTAATCAAAGGTTGAATTCTATATAGAAAAAAGATTAGTCAACTAAAAATATAAGAGGTAAAGAATCACTAAAAGTAAATTTACAAGTGATTCAGATATTCCATTGAGAAAGCTTTAGAAATATCATATTTAGTATGTTCAAGAAAACATTAAAAAATAGGAGTCCTCTATAGGAGCTGAGAACTACTGCTTACAGGGAATAAGAGAAATGAAGATTTTCTGCTAAGAATTCACCCTGGAGAGGCAAACCGGGCAGCCCTTCAGAAGAAGACTGAGTCCTCCATGAAAGCTGAGGACTAGTGCTTTTAGAGAATAAGAGAAATGAAGATTTTCTGCTGAGAACTCAACCTGTAGAGGCAAAAAGGGAAGCCCTTCAGAAGAAGACTGAATCTTCTGTGGGTGCTGAGAACTAGTGCTTTCAGAGAATAAAAGAAATGAGGATTTTTTTTTGCTGAGAATTCACCCTGGTAGAGCTCCTGGAGAAAAATGGGACAGCAAAGAGTTGCATTTTGTATGCTGTGATGATGTTCAGTGAAAGAATGTGAAATAAATAAATATATTTTAAAAAGAATATATTAAATAAAAGTTCAAAATATAAATAGAATTTACAAAAAATAGAAATTCTAAAACTAATAATTGAATAACTGAAATTAAGAATGAAATAGATTAGACAGGAGAAATGATACATGAACTACAAGATAGGGTTGTAGAATATACACAAGTCAAAACACTGAATACTCCAAGATGCTGGACTGGTCAATTTTTTTGTTGTTGTTTGTGTTTGTTTGTTTGTTTGTTTGTTTTGTATATGACCTCAAAGCACAGGCAACAAAAACAAACATAGAAAATGAAATTACATCACATTAAAAACATTTTGCACAATAAAGATAATAATCAACAAACAGAAGAGACAACTTACAAAACGGGAGAAAATATTTGCAAACTGCACACCTGAGAAGGGGTTAATATCCATAATATATAAGGTACTCAAACAACTCAATAGCAAGAAAATAAATTAATTAATTTTAAAATAAGCAAAGGGCCTGAACAGACACTTAAGAAAAAACATACAAAAGATCAATAGGTATATTTTTAAAATATTCAACATCACTAATCATCAGGAAAATGCAAATTAAAACCACGAAAAGATATTACCTCACACCTATTAAAATGGTTATAATCAAAATAATAAAAGGTATGTATTGGTAAGTATGAGAAGTAAAGGGAACATTTGAACACTGTTGGTAGAAAAGTAAATTGTTATAAGACATTATGAAAAACAGAATGGAGGTGGCTTCAAAATTAAAAAATAGAACTATCTTATATTCTAGAAATTCCACTACTGAGTAGGTCTTCAAAAAGTTCATGGGAAATGTGTTTTATGAAAAAACCTACATGATTCCAAAATTTTTTGCCCCCAAATAAACTTGTACTCTAATTCCATTTTTAATGAAGTTTTTGAAGTCCCTTTGCATATTCAAAGGATGTAAAATCAGTATGTCAAAGACAGAGCTCCAAACATGAGTAAACTCATGTTTATTCCAGCATTATTCAAAATAGCCAACCTATGGAATCAACCTAAGTGTCCATCAATGGATGAATGGATAAAGAAAATGCAGGATAAATATGCAATGCAATATCCTTCAGCCATAAAGAAGTAAATCATGTAATTTGTGACAACATGATGAATCTGGAGGACATTACATTAAGAAAAACATACCATGCACAGAAAGATAAGTAACATATGGTCTCATTCAAATGTGGAATCTAAAAAAGTTGATCTCATAAACATAGAATGTTGTTACCAGGGGTTGAAGTGTTTGGGGTGGGAGAGATGTTGGTCAGAGGATACAAAATGTCACCGAGGTAGGAGAGTAAGTTCAAGAGCTCTATTATACACAACATTGGGACTATAGTTAACAATATATTATATTTTTTAAAAATACTGAGAGCGTACATAAAGTACTTTCATCACAAAATGAAAAATAATTGAGCTAATGCATATATTACTTAGCTGGTTTTAGATGTATAGCTATGTCTTTTTCTGAGAAATATCTATTCAGGTTCTAGATTATTTTTTTAAGTCAATTAAATTTGTTTCCCAAAATGTATATATACTTCAAAACATCATGTTATACAAAATAAATACATGCTGATTTATTTGTCACTTAAATTTAAAGAAAACATTTAACAGACACAAGAATGGAAAGTTATTTGTTGAAGATGATATGTGTGGTAATATCTTTGACTTGATTGAAATGCAATGGATGGATGCTTTGAAAATCTTATCATATGCTGTAGAGATGTACAATAATTAAATATAAATTTAAAAATAATAATAACTTTAAAAAATAAATATAAAATAAGGGCCAGCAGGTGGTGAAGTGGTTGAGGTGTTGGACTCCCATGTAGTTAGCTATGGTTTGAGTTCTGGACTCAGTGGCTTAAAAATCACACCGATGTCTGTTCATGCAAGAATGGAGGAGAAAGGATTGTGGCATGGCCATCTCTCCTGGGGGATGATTTCTCACTTTCCCTCTCTCAGTGTCTGTTTGTCTCTGGTGAGTGTGCATGCACTATGGAAAAAATAAGAATGCTCTAAAAACAAACAAACACAGAGCAAAAAAGAATGTATCAGACATATGTGAAATGGTAAAAAAATCTAACATATATATTTTTGGAATGCTTTTACTTTAATAGAGAAGATAATAAAAAAGATATTTAACTCTGGACATGAAATTTCCAAAGCTGATGAATTACAACAACCACAAATTTAAGAGGCTGTATGACATCCCAACCCCAAACACACATGCACACAGACACACACACACACACACACACATGGGCACATGCATACGTGTGCGCTCACACACACACATATATATATATACACATACATATATAAAATTATACTGAGATTGAAAAACAAAAAAAGAAAATAAACTATTAAAGTAACCAGGGGTATAAGTAAGGAGGGCAAATTCTTCAGAAGAAGAAAAAAATAAAACTTAGAACTGACTTTTCAATGGAATCCAGAAAACATGGAATCCAGAAACTAATACATAAAATAATATCTTTAAACACTGAAGGCTTATAAATAATTCTATATCTAGAAAAGAGATATCGAATTTTAGGTTAAAAAATTAATCTTCATGTAGTCAAAAACTGATCCACATTGAAATAAAAATGAAGGAGAATCTTTCAGTCATAGGAAAATGTCCCAGTTGGAAGCATGTTAATACAAGCAGCAATGAAGTGCATGGAAAGGGAAGCTAATGATTAATAAGCTAATAATGGGCGGGACCAGCAGTTAGCATAATGGCTATGTCGCTGGACTCCCACGTAGTCGACCAGGGTTTGCGTCCCGAATCCGGTGGCTTAAAACTCATGCTGGGCGCGTGTGCATGCATTCCCAAGATCCCGAGAGGAGAATGGAGAAGGGATTGCAGCATGGCCATCCCCCCTGGGGGGTGATTTCTCGCTTTCTGTCTCTCTGTCTCTCTCTGTCTGTCTGGCAAGCGCACGTGCCCTATAGCAAAAACCTCTCCAAAAAAATCATTAAAAAATAAATAAATAAGCTAATAATGGGGAAAAAACATACTTGATTAAGGCAAAAGAAGCAAAAAAAAGGAAAATAAAACAAATACAAATAAAAACAAAGATAGTATGTACCAATTAAATCATACTCTTAATTAAAATAGTCTGAAAATATTAAAAATAAAAATAATTTCAGAATTTAAAAATAAACTTCAATATGAGACACACTTTAAATATAAAGACACAGAAATGTGGAATGAGAATGGTTAGTAAAATATTGGAAATACAACCTAAAGAAAGATGCTATGGATATAAAAATATCAGAGGAAATGCTCTTTAAAGCAATTAAACATGGAAATCAGAGTTAAAAAGGAAAATATAAATATAACACAATGAAAAAATGGTCAGTGATGCAATGACTTAATTATCCCGAATAGGTACACCCTAATAACATAGCTTGAAAGTATGAGGCCAAATGTGATAAAAATAAAAGCCAATTTAGAGGAAACCCATAATTACAATATGAAATCATAGCATTCTTCTACCAATAACTCATAGACTACCCTTTTCCCTAAATCACAAAGGATATACAAGATTTTAGAAAACATGATTAATAAACTTGACATAATTAGGATATTTTTGTTTTTAATTTGCTATAAGTTGTGTACATTTTCTGAAGAGAGACAGAACGAGAGAGAGAGACAAAGTGAGAAAGCACTCCTATGGGGGGTGGGAGGGATGGCCATCCTGTAATCCTTTCTCTTCCAGTCTCCTCTTGAAGTTTTGGGCACACATAGACTTGTGCCTAGCGTGCTTTTCAAGTTACCAGGTCTGGGATTCAAACGATGCTATACGCCATGTAGAATCCAGCAGCCTTAACCACCTCACCACTAACTGGCCAGAAGTAATTAAATTTTAGTAGCAATGTATTAAACACTGTAGGATACACATTCCATTCAAATTCACATGGAATATTTCCCAAATATATTATGTGCCAAGACAAACTTAAGAAACACAGAACACCAATCTTAAAGTAACTTTTTTCAGAAAACAGAAAAAAAGTGCTCACTTCCCAATCAAATTGATAAGGCCACACATAACCTTGATATCAAAAACTGAAGAAAGAGCCCTATAAGAAATAACATTTACAGGCCCCAACATCTGAATATAAATGAAAAAAATTCTAAACAAATATTAGCAAATCAAATCCATTGACAATGCTTATAGCTGAGTTGGTTTATACTAGGAATATAATTCTTTCATTTTATTTAATTTTTTCCTTAGGTTTTACAATAGGATGCAAATGCCTACCAGAGAGAGACAGAGAAATATATAGAAGGAAAGTGATACATCTCCCCCCCCCACACACACACACACCCAAGAGAGGATGGCCATGCGGCAATCCCTTCTCTACCATTCTCCTCCTGGGATTTTGGGCACACATGCACACACACTAGGCATGATTTTCAAGCTACCAGGTCTAGGACTTGAACTGTGGCAGACCATGTGGGAATTCAACACCTTAACCACCATGCCACCTGCTGTCTCCTAGGAATACAATTTTTAATATCTGAAAATTAGTTAGTATTAGATGCATAAAACCTATTTGATAAAATCCAAATAACATATGCAACCACTATCCTCATCCTCATCATTCTCAGCATCATCATCTTGATCTCTAAAATGGTAAAAGGTAACTTCCTTACTCTGTATAGTTTCAACAAGAAACCTACAGGAAGCATCTTACTTGGTGGTGAAATATTGAAAGCTCTTATCCTGAGACCAGGAACTAGGAAAGAAAGTTTACTAACAGCACCACTATTTAGCATTGTACTTGAGGTAGCCATTGAAAAAATAAGGCAAATTAATAGAAATAAAAACTGAAAAAAAAAAGTTATTCTCAGATGACATGATTAAAGACATACAATAATCAAAAGCAGAAATCCTATTAAAACAAATAAGTGATTTAAGGAAAGTGGATGAATAAAAGAGCAATAGAAAATAAATTGCATTTCTATGTACTAATTGAGCATAAACATCAAATACTTAGTGACAAATTTAAGCTAAAACGTACAAGACCATTATGAAGAAAACCTTGATGGTTTCTTGCTACAGTAGATATTCCAAAAAGCTTTGTATATTTTATTTATTTATTATTTTTAAATTTTATTTTAATCAGTACTATTATATCAGGAAAAACAGAAAGTGGCCTCTCATTAATATAAGTTATTATGAAACGGTATTTTAAATGTTAAAGTTCATTGTGAATAAATTCTTCTCAGTGAAGAAAGCAGGCTCAAGTCATAGTGGCATAGTGGTTAAGCTGGCTAGATCCTACCTGGCAGATTCCAAAGGTTCAAGTTTCAGACCTGGCAGCTTGAAAAACACACCAGGCATGTTTATGTGCATGCCAAAAATCCTAAGAGGATAGCAGAGGAGAAAGGACTGCAGTGTGGTCTTCCTCCCTGAGGGGTGATTTCTCACCTTCTCTCTCTTCCTCTCTGTTTCTTTCTGGCAAACTCATGTGCCTCTAACTAAACAGGAAGGAAGGAAGGAAGGAAGGAAGGAAGGAAGGAAGGAAGGAAGGAAGGAAGGGAGGAAGGAAGGAAGGAAAGAAGGAAAGAAGGAAGAAAGAGGGAGGGAGGGAGGGAGGGAGGAAGGAAGAAAGAAAGAAGCTTCCATTCACTAACTTCTTTAAAAATGAGATAAATAAGATTTAATTTTAAAGAATATTGTAAAGACATTTACAATGGAAAGTAAACCATTATGATTCTTCAGGAGTGATATAATTGTATTCAAAAACATTGTTTTTAAAATAGATTGTTTTGTTTTATTAAATAGAAATAAAACATGTTTTACTAAGACTAAATAACTGATTTTCTAAAGACAATTTCAAAAAGGAAATAATTCAATTTCTTCCAGCATTTGAGGTTTTAGACAGGAAAAGGTGTAAAATAATTATAAATTTTACATTATGTTATCCATGCATCACCTAAAAAACATTAGTCCTGACTTTTCTAGTAACATGCTGATTAGGATCATGTTTCTAAAAACAATTTCCTATCTTAAAAGAATAATCAAATTTATTTTTTAACCTGCCAGAGGGTGTGTGGACTCACCAGAGATAGAGAAAGAGAGAGAAAAAGTAAGAAAGCTCCTGTTCCCGCAGGGGGAGGATAGTCATGCTGCAATCTCTTCTGCATTTTTCTCTTCCTTCAGGAGTCTGGGCATGCACATACACACATGCATTGTTTTTCAAAGCACTGGGTCTGGACATGAACCACATAGCCAGCCACATGGATTCAGCCACCTTAACCACCAGGCCACCAGCTGGCCTAAATGTTGAATTTTTAAAGTTTCCCCTTTGATTAAGGTATGATTATAATATGGAAAACAATTTAAGTATGAGCAGCAGTGTTCTGTTTTCATAACAGTTTCATCTTAACCTTTTATTGATGCAAATTTTTTGAGTACATAATTTAGTATTGCAATAAAATTTGAAGACTCTTGCTCAGTTATGTGTGATGAAAAAAACAGAGAAAATATGTAATATCAATGTTATGTCTCTTTATTAAATTTTGAAAGAAAGTATACCATTGAATGTTAAAATTCTCATCCAAGTGTCACATGGACACACTTGGAGTTATAAAGTTACATTTAACTCACAGAGTAGGGTGTGTTGTAATATCACTCACATTTTAATTTTCTATATGATATATTAAAATAATTAGAAATAAATTACTATATCAGTTATTATGAGAGAAACTTGAAGCTGATTTAGATTATTCTGTTTTTATTAGCACATTCTAGAAATGCTATAGAAATCTTCCCTCTTCTGGGCCCTTTTTAAAGACAGAGCATTAGTCCAATGGACTTCCCAGACTATGCAGTCTCCATAACCAAAAGGGGTTTGCCAAGGCGTCCTTCTTAGTGGTGGAAAATACTAGAAGGAGTAATCCATTAGATTTCAGGGTGACATCCTAGCTTTCTTCAGTTTATTATACTCTGAAAAATTCCATGTGTGGCAAGTCACTGACTCATACTAGGTTAATCTCTATATCATCATGTACTTGTTTCCATCTGGTGGTCCCAGGCTAAGAGGTAGGGTCCATTCAAGCATGTAAAATTGGAGATGACTACAAATACAATGGTCAGAGTATATATCTCATCATCAGGTTTTCTTTTTTAAAAAAAGAATTTTTTTATTTAGCTTTATTTATTTTTTATTTATTTTAACTTTGACCAGAGAGGGACAAAGGGAGAGAGAGAAGGAAAGTGAGAAAGCAAGTCACCAGGTCTGGGACTCAAACCGTGGTTGACCATGTAGGAGTCCAACACCCTTAACCATCATGAGATCTGCCAGTCCCTCATGATCAGGTTTTAAGAAGAATAGGTAGAACTTTGAAAAAATGATAATTAGCATAGGTAGATGTAGAAAAAAAATTGGGGGGAAAATCTATATGTTCCATGTTAGTTAGGCTGCTTTCTAATACAAAAGATAATTACTTATTAAATTATGCAATTATAGCATTTTTTGAAATTCTGTTTTATATCATATGCCCCTTATAATTAAATTAATTTGTATCCCAGCCACTTACAAAATAGAGTTTAAGGCAGAGCTTCTATAATTTGATAGCCAATAAAAATACAGTTTTGGATAATTTTGTGTCTTAAGAATTCCATTACTTTCTTTTCATAATGTAGTGAGAAGAATGTAGTATCTATTCTGTTGTATTCTTGCCAAAAACAGTAACCTGACTTTAATCAGAAGGAACTAAATGACAAACACAAATTCAGAGACATTCTACAAAATAATGGATCAGTACGTTTTAAAAGTATCAAGTCTCTGAAATGCAAAAAATAAAAAAGTGAAAAACAAACAAACAAAACGAGGAACTGTTCCATTTTAAAGGAGACTAAAGGAAATTGTCAACTAAATGTAACTTGTAATCTTGGATTGGATCTCAGAGTAAAAACAGGACATTGGCAGGACAACTGGCAAACCTGGATCAGGTCAACTAGGTCACAGTATTGTTATAACTGCTAATTCCCTAATTTTGGTAACCTCAGGAGAATCTGGTTAAAGAGTACAAAGGTACTCTAGTAAAAAACATTCTATGACCACCTTTATGCAGTGTACAAACTTGCAGGGCAAATGAAGATGATCAGAAAGTTATGAGCATTCTTGTTCAAGTGTTATTCATATATATATATACACGCAGTCCAAAATAATACCTTTTAAAACTATTTTAAGACTAGTATCCATATGTTAGAGTTGGTACTTACTTCATCAAAAGTAAAATCCTCTATATTTATTTCTTCATATTCTTCTTCAGATTCTTCATTTTTAATAGCCTCTAGAGCTGTTGTCAGTTTCTTTCTCAAAATAAAGCCTTTCCAAATGGCCTAAACAAAAATTTAAAGTATGTTATACAAGGTTATAGATCAAATCCCAACCAGATTCTCTGTGTTATCCCATTAGGAAGATAAAACATCTTAGAACTTAGTTTAATGGCTCAATAATCTGTTTTTTGAACTTTATGTGACACTTAAAACTACAAGATAAATTAAACGACTACATATGTCTGAAGTGCTGAATCTCAGGAGACTTCCCTTCTGGTAAGCCGAAAAGAATCTTTAAAACTCCCTCAACTGCACATGTAGGTCAACCAATCAATTATCTGACAATTCCTCTAGGACTCATTCTAAACAAAGAAGGAGATACAAAGGAAAACCAATTTTGCTAATTTTCAAATGATTATGTCTAAAACAAGTTAAAGCACAGTTAGGAAAACTTCAACATGCCTAAATAGTCACGTTAGAGGTAAGATCACGACCCATAAAAATTAAGTAATTTTATTTTAAAATAAATTAAACCCAGGATAGTATAATAAAAAAAATTCTAGATTTTTTTCAATAAATACTGGAGAAGAGAAAATTTTAGCTAAAACCCCAAGTACAATGCAACTTAAAAAAAAATGATTACCTTCATTTATTTCTGTGGTGTGAGCTTCAAGCTATTAGGTGGACAAGAAAGTCATGATAAATTTTTCTATGCAAAAATGTGCCATGCCTTTCCTGACAAGCCAATGTATTAAGTGTAAAAACCAAAGGATAAATGTGTTTTGCATACTACTTTCTGCTAAGAATTCACCCTGGAGAGGCAAACCGGGCAGCCCTTCAGAAGAAGACTGAGTCCTCCATGAAAGCTGAGGACTAGTGCTTTTAGAGAATAAGAGAAATGAAGATTTTCTGCTGAGAACTCAACCTGTAGAGGCAAAAAGGGAAGCCCTTCAGAAGAAGACTGAATCTTCTGTGGGTGCTGAGAACTAGTGCTTTCAGAGAATAAAAGAAATGAGGATTTTTTTTTGCTGAGAATTCACCCTGGTAGAGCTCCTGGAGAAAAATGGGACAGCAAAGAGTTGCATTTTGTATGCTGTGATGATGTTCAGTGAAAGAATGTGAAATAAATAAATATATTTTAAAAAGAATATATTAAATAAAAGTTCAAAATATAAATAGAATTTACAAAAAATAGAAATTCTAAAACTAATAATTGAATAACTGAAATTAAGAATGAAATAGATTAGAAGGGAGAAATGATACATGAACTACAAGATAGGGTTACTATTAGAAAAGAGAAATGATACATGAACTACAAGATAGGGTTGTAGAATATACACAAGTCAAAACACTGAATACTCCAAGATGCTGGACTGGTCAATTTTTTTGTTGTTGTTTGTGTTTGTTTGTTTGTTTGTTTGTTTTGTATATGACCTCAAAGCACAGGCAACAAAAACAAACATAGAAAATGAAATTACATCACATTAAAAACATTTTGCACAATAAAGATAATAATCAACAAACAGAAGAGACAACTTACAAAACGGGAGAAAATATTTGCAAACTGCACACCTGAGAAGGGGTTAATATCCATAATATATAAGGTACTCAAACAACTCAATAGCAAGAAAATAAATTAATTAATTTTAAAATAAGCAAAGGGCCTGAACAGACACTTAAGAAAAAACATACAAAAGATCAATAGGTATATTTTTAAAATATTCAACATCACTAATCATCAGGAAAATGCAAATTAAAACCACGAAAAGATATTACCTCACACCTATTAAAATGGTTATAATCAAAATAATAAAAGGTATGTATTGGTAAGTATGAGAAGTAAAGGGAACATTTGAACACTGTTGGTAGAAAAGTAAATTGTTATAAGACATTATGAAAAACAGAATGGAGGTGGCTTCAAAATTAAAAAATAGAACTATCTTATATTCTAGAAATTCCACTACTGAGTAGGTCTTCAAAAAGTTCATGGGAAATGTGTTTTATGAAAAAACCTACATGATTCCAAAATTTTTTGCCCCCAAATAAACTTGTACTCTAATTCCATTTTTAATGAAGTTTTTGAAGTCCCTTTGCATATTCAAAGGATGTAAAATCAGTATGTCAAAGACAGAGCTCCAAACATGAGTAAACTCATGTTTATTCCAGCATTATTCAAAATAGCCAACCTATGGAATCAACCTAAGTGTCCATCAATGGATGAATGGATAAAGAAAATGCAGGATAAATATGCAATGCAATATCCTTCAGCCATAAAGAAGTAAATCATGTAATTTGTGACAACATGATGAATCTGGAGGACATTACATTAAGAAAAACATACCATGCACAGAAAGATAAGTAACATATGGTCTCATTCAAATGTGGAATCTAAAAAAGTTGATCTCATAAACATAGAATGTTGTTACCAGGGGTTGAAGTGTTTGGGGTGGGAGAGATGTTGGTCAGAGGATACAAAATGTCACCGAGGTAGGAGAGTAAGTTCAAGAGCTCTATTATACACAACATTGGGACTATAGTTAACAATATATTATATTTTTTAAAAATACTGAGAGCGTACATAATGTACTTTCATCACAAAATGAAAAATAATTGAGCTAATGTATATATTACTTAGCTGGTTTTAGATGTATAGCTATGTCTTTTTCTGAGAAATATCTATTCAGGTTCTAGATTATTTTTTTAAGTCAATTAAATTTGTTTCCCAAAATGTATATATACTTCAAAACATCATGTTATACAAAATAAATACATGCTGATTTATTTGTCACTTAAATTTAAAGAAAACATTTAACAGACACAAGAATGGAAAGTTATTTGTTGAAGATGATATGTGTGGTAATATCTTTGACTTGATTGAAATGCAATGGATGGATGCTTTGAAAATCTTATCATATGCTGTAGAGATGTACAATAATTAAATATAAATTTAAAAATAATAATAACTTTAAAAAATAAATATAAAATAAGGGCCAGCAGGTGGTGAAGTGGTTGAGGTGTTGGACTCCCATGTAGTTAGCTATGGTTTGAGTTCTGGACTCAGTGGCTTAAAAATCACACCGATGTCTGTTCATGCAAGAATGGAGGAGAAAGGATTGTGGCATGGCCATCTCTCCTGGGGGATGATTTCTCACTTTCCCTCTCTCAGTGTCTGTTTGTCTCTGGTGAGTGTGCATGCACTATGGAAAAAATAAGAATGCTCTAAAAACAAACAAACACAGAGCAAAAAAGAATGTATCAGACATATGTGAAATGGTAAAAAAATCTAACATATATATTTTTGGAATGCTTTTACTTTAATAGAGAAGATAATAAAAAAGATATTTAACTCTGGACATGAAATTTCCAAAGCTGATGAATTACAACAACCACAAATTTAAGAGGCTGTATGACATCCCAACCCCAAACACACATGCACACAGACACACACACACACACACACACATGGGCACATGCAAACGTGTGCGCTCACACACACACATATATATATATACACATACATATATAAAATTATACTGAGATTGAAAAACAAAAAAAGAAAATAAACTATTAAAGTAACCAGGGGTATAAGTAAGGAGGGCAAATTCTTCAGAAGAAGAAAAAAATAAAACTTAGAACTGACTTTTCAATGGAATCCAGAAAACATGGAATCCAGAAACTAATACATAAAATAATATCTTTAAACACTGAAGGCTTATAAATAATTCTATATCTAGAAAAGAGATATCGAATTTTAGGTTAAAAAATTAATCTTCATGTAGTCAAAAACTGATCCACATTGAAATAAAAATGAAGGAGAATCTTTCAGTCATAGGAAAATGTCCCAGTTGGAAGCATGTTAATACAAGCAGCAATGAAGTGCATGGAAAGGGAAGCTAATGATTAATAAGCTAATAATGGGCGGGACCAGCAGTTAGCATAATGGCTATGTCGCTGGACTCCCACGTAGTCGACCAGGGTTTGCGTCCCGAATCCGGTGGCTTAAAACTCATGCTGGGCGCGTGTGCATGCATTCCCAAGATCCCGAGAGGAGAATGGAGAAGGGATTGCAGCATGGCCATCCCCCCTGGGGGGTGATTTCTCGCTTTCTGTCTCTCTGTCTCTCTCTGTCTGTCTGGCAAGCGCACGTGCCCTATAGCAAAAACCTCTCCAAAAAAATCATTAAAAAATAAATAAATAAGCTAATAATGGGGAAAAAACATACTTGATTAAGGCAAAAGAAGCAAAAAAAAGGAAAATAAAACAAATACAAATAAAAACAAAGATAGTATGTACCAATTAAATCATACTCTTAATTAAAATAGTCTGAAAATATTAAAAATAAAAATAATTTCAGAATTTAAAAATAAACTTCAATATGAGACACACTTTAAATATAAAGACACAGAAATGTGGAATGAGAATGGTTAGTAAAATATTGGAAATACAACCTAAAGAAAGATGCTATGGATATAAAAATATCAGAGGAAATGCTCTTTAAAGCAATTAAACATGGAAATCAGAGTTAAAAAGGAAAATATAAATATAACACAATGAAAAAATGGTCAGTGATGCAATGACTTAATTATCCCGAATAGGTACACCCTAATAACATAGCTTGAAAGTATGAGGCCAAATGTGATAAAAATAAAAGCCAATTTAGAGGAAACCCATAATTACAATATGAAATCATAGCATTCTTCTACCAATAACTCATAGACTACCCTTTTCCCTAAATCACAAAGGATATACAAGATTTTAGAAAACATGATTAATAAACTTGACATAATTAGGATATTTTTGTTTTTAATTTGCTATAAGTTGTGTACATTTTCTGAAGAGAGACAGAACGAGAGAGAGAGACAAAGTGAGAAAGCACTCCTATGGGGGGTGGGAGGGATGGCCATCCTGTAATCCTTTCTCTTCCAGTCTCCTCTTGAAGTTTTGGGCACACATAGACTTGTGCCTAGCGTGCTTTTCAAGTTACCAGGTCTGGGATTCAAACGATGCTATACGCCATGTAGAATCCAGCAGCCTTAACCACCTCACCACTAACTGGCCAGAAGTAATTAAATTTTAGTAGCAATGTATTAAACACTGTAGGATACACATTCCATTCAAATTCACATGGAATATTTCCCAAATATATTATGTGCCAAGACAAACTTAAGAAACACAGAACACCAATCTTAAAGTAACTTTTTTCAGAAAACAGAAAAAAAGTGCTCACTTCCCAATCAAATTGATAAGGCCACACATAACCTTGATATCAAAAACTGAAGAAAGAGCCCTATAAGAAATAACATTTACAGGCCCCAACATCTGAATATAAATGAAAAAAATTCTAAACAAATATTAGCAAATCAAATCCATTGACAATGCTTATAGCTGAGTTGGTTTATACTAGGAATATAATTCTTTCATTTTATTTAATTTTTTCCTTAGGTTTTACAATAGGATGCAAATGCCTACCAGAGAGAGACAGAGAAATATATAGAAGGAAAGTGATACATCTCCCCCCCCCACACACACACACACCCAAGAGAGGATGGCCATGCGGCAATCCCTTCTCTACCATTCTCCTCCTGGGATTTTGGGCACACATGCACACACACTAGGCATGATTTTCAAGCTACCAGGTCTAGGACTTGAACTGTGGCAGACCATGTGGGAATTCAACACCTTAACCACCATGCCACCTGCTGTCTCCTAGGAATACAATTTTTAATATCTGAAAATTAGTTAGTATTAGATGCATAAAACCTATTTGATAAAATCCAAATAACATATGCAACCACTATCCTCATCCTCATCATTCTCAGCATCATCATCTTGATCTCTAAAATGGTAAAAGGTAACTTCCTTACTCTGTATAGTTTCAACAAGAAACCTACAGGAAGCATCTTACTTGGTGGTGAAATATTGAAAGCTCTTATCCTGAGACCAGGAACTAGGAAAGAAAGTTTACTAACAGCACCACTATTTAGCATTGTACTTGAGGTAGCCATTGAAAAAATAAGGCAAATTAATAGAAATAAAAACTGAAAAAAAAAAGTTATTCTCAGATGACATGATTAAAGACATACAATAATCAAAAGCAGAAATCCTATTAAAACAAATAAGTGATTTAAGGAAAGTGGATGAATAAAAGAGCAATAGAAAATAAATTGCATTTCTATGTACTAATTGAGCATAAACATCAAATACTTAGTGACAAATTTAAGCTAAAACGTACAAGACCATTATGAAGAAAACCTTGATGGTTTCTTGCTACAGTAGATATTCCAAAAAGCTTTGTATATTTTATTTATTTATTATTTTTAAATTTTATTTTAATCAGTACTATTATATCAGGAAAAACAGAAAGTGGCCTCTCATTAATATAAGTTATTATGAAACGGTATTTTAAATGTTAAAGTTCATTGTGAATAAATTCTTCTCAGTGAAGAAAGCAGGCTCAAGTCATAGTGGCATAGTGGTTAAGCTGGCTAGATCCTACCTGGCAGATTCCAAAGGTTCAAGTTTCAGACCTGGCAGCTTGAAAAACACACCAGGCATGTTTATGTGCATGCCAAAAATCCTAAGAGGATAGCAGAGGAGAAAGGACTGCAGTGTGGTCTTCCTCCCTGAGGGGTGATTTCTCACCTTCTCTCTCTTCCTCTCTGTTTCTTTCTGGCAAACTCATGTGCCTCTAACTAAACAGGAAGGAAGGAAGGAAGGAAGGAAGGAAGGAAGGAAGGAAGGAAGGAAGGAAGGAAGGGAGGAAGGAAGGAAGGAAAGAAGGAAAGCAGGAAGAAAGAGGGAGGGAGGGAGGGAGGGAGGAAGGAAGAAAGAAAGAAGCTTCCATTCACTAACTTCTTTAAAAATGAGATAAATAAGATTTAATTTTAAAGAATATTGTAAAGACATTTACAATGGAAAGTAAACCATTATGATTCTTCAGGAGTGATATAATTGTATTCAAAAACATTGTTTTTAAAATAGATTGTTTTGTTTTATTAAATAGAAATAAAACATGTTTTACTAAGACTAAATAACTGATTTTCTAAAGACAATTTCAAAAAGGAAATAATTCAATTTCTTCCAGCATTTGAGGTTTTAGACAGGAAAAGGTGTAAAATAATTATAAATTTTACATTATGTTATCCATGCATCACCTAAAAAACATTAGTCCTGACTTTTCTAGTAACATGCTGATTAGGATCATGTTTCTAAAAACAATTTCCTATCTTAAAAGAATAATCAAATTTATTTTTTAACCTGCCAGAGGGTGTGTGGACTCACCAGAGATAGAGAAAGAGAGAGAAAAAGTAAGAAAGCTCCTGTTCCCGCAGGGGGAGGATAGTCATGCTGCAATCTCTTCTGCATTTTTCTCTTCCTTCAGGAGTCTGGGCATGCACATACACACATGCATTGTTTTTCAAAGCACTGGGTCTGGACATGAACCACATAGCCAGCCACATGGATTCAGCCACCTTAACCACCAGGCCACCAGCTGGCCTAAATGTTGAATTTTTAAAGTTTCCCCTTTGATTAAGGTATGATTATAATATGGAAAACAATTTAAGTATGAGCAGCAGTGTTCTGTTTTCATAACAGTTTCATCTTAACCTTTTATTGATGCAAATTTTTTGAGTACATAATTTAGTATTGCAATAAAATTTGAAGACTCTTGCTCAGTTATGTGTGATGAAAAAAACAGAGAAAATATGTAATATCAATGTTATGTCTCTTTATTAAATTTTGAAAGAAAGTATACCATTGAATGTTAAAATTCTCATCCAAGTGTCACATGGACACACTTGGAGTTATAAAGTTACATTTAACTCACAGAGTAGGGTGTGTTGTAATATCACTCACATTTTAATTTTCTATATGATATATTAAAATAATTAGAAATAAATTACTATATCAGTTATTATGAGAGAAACTTGAAGCTGATTTAGATTATTCTGTTTTTATTAGCACATTCTAGAAATGCTATAGAAATCTTCCCTCTTCTGGGCCCTTTTTAAAGACAGAGCATTAGTCCAATGGACTTCCCAGACTATGCAGTCTCCATAACCAAAAGGGGTTTGCCAAGGCGTCCTTCTTAGTGGTGGAAAATACTAGAAGGAGTAATCCATTAGATTTCAGGGTGACATCCTAGCTTTCTTCAGTTTATTATACTCTGAAAAATTCCATGTGTGGCAAGTCACTGACTCATACTAGGTTAATCTCTATATCATCATGTACTTGTTTCCATCTGGTGGTCCCAGGCTAAGAGGTAGGGTCCATTCAAGCATGTAAAATTGGAGATGACTACAAATACAATGGTCAGAGTATATATCTCATCATCAGGTTTTCTTTTTTAAAAAAAGAATTTTTTTATTTAGCTTTATTTATTTTTTATTTATTTTAACTTTGACCAGAGAGGGACAAATGGAGAGAGAGAAGGAAAGTGAGAAAGCAAGTCACCAGGTCTGGGACTCAAACCGTGGTTGACCATGTAGGAGTCCAACACCCTTAACCATCATGAGATCTGCCAGTCCCTCATGATCAGGTTTTAAGAAGAATAGGTAGAACTTTGAAAAAATGATAATTAGCATAGGTAGATGTAGAAAAAAAATTGGGGGGAAAATCTATATGTTCCATGTTAGTTAGGCTGCTTTCTAATACAAAAGATAATTACTTATTAAATTATGCAATTATAGCATTTTTTGAAATTCTGTTTTATATCATATGCCCCTTATAATTAAATTAATTTGTATCCCAGCCACTTACAAAATAGAGTTTAAGGCAGAGCTTCTATAATTTGATAGCCAATAAAAATACAGTTTTGGATAATTTTGTGTCTTAAGAATTCCATTACTTTCTTTTCATAATGTAGTGAGAAGAATGTAGTATCTATTCTGTTGTATTCTTGCCAAAAACAGTAACCTGACTTTAATCAGAAGGAACTAAATGACAAACACAAATTCAGAGACATTCTACAAAATAATGGATCAGTACGTTTTAAAAGTATCAAGTTTCTGAAATGCAAAAAATAAAAAAGTGAAAAACAAACAAACAAAACGAGGAACTGTTCCATTTTAAAGGAGACTAAAGGAAATTGTCAACTAAATGTAACTTGTAATCTTGGATTGGATCTCAGAGTAAAAACAGGACATTGGCAGGACAACTGGCAAACCTGGATCAGGTCAACTAGGTCACAGTATTGTTATAACTGCTAATTCCCTAATTTTGGTAACCTCAGGAGAATCTGGTTAAAGAGTACAAAGGTACTCTAGTAAAAAACATTCTATGACCACCTTTATGCAGTGTACAAACTTGCAGGGCAAATGAAGATGATCAGAAAGTTATGAGCATTCTTGTTCAAGTGTTATTCATATATATATATACACGCAGTCCAAAATAATACCTTTTAAAACTATTTTAAGACTAGTATCCATATGTTAGAGTTGGTACTTACTTCATCAAAAGTAAAATCCTCTATATTTATTTCTTCATATTCTTCTTCAGATTCTTCATTTTTAATAGCCTCTAGAGCTGTTGTCAGTTTCTTTCTCAAAATAAAGCCTTTCCAAATGGCCTAAACAAAAATTTAAAGTATGTTATACAAGGTTATAGATCAAATCCCAACCAGATTCTCTGTGTTATCCCATTAGGAAGATAAAACATCTTAGAACTTAGTTTAATGGCTCAATAATCTGTTTTTTGAACTTTATGTGACACTTAAAACTACAAGATAAATTAAACGACTACATATGTCTGAAGTGCTGAATCTCAGGAGACTTCCCTTCTGGTAAGCTGAAAAGAATCTTTAAAACTCCCTCAACTGCACATGTAGGTCAACCAATCAATTATCTGACAATTCCTCTAGGACTCATTCTAAACAAAGAAGGAGATACAAAGGAAAACCAATTTTGCTAATTTTCAAATGATTATGTCTAAAACAAGTTAAAGCACAGTTAGGAAAACTTCAACATGCCTAAATAGTCACGTTAGAGGTAAGATCACGACCCATAAAAATTAAGTAATTTTATTTTAAAATAAATTAAACCCAGGATAGTATAATAAAAAAAATTCTAGATTTTTTTCAATAAATACTGGAGAAGAGAAAATTTTAGCTAAAACCCCAAGTACAATGCAACTTAAAAAAAAATGATTACCTTCATTTATTTCTGTGGTGTGAGCTTCAAGCTATTAGGTGGACAAGAAAGTCATGATAAATTTTTCTATGCAAAAATGTGCCATGCCTTTCCTGACAAGCCAATGTATTAAGTGTAAAAACCAAAGGATAAATGTGTTTTGCATACTACTGTTTCTCTGTGAACAGTTATGTATGGGGCCTAGCAATTAAAGGAGTTGGATCCCATATAGTCAACCATATGGTTTAAGTTCTGGAGGAGATAGCATGGAAACACACTAGTCATGTGTGTGTATGCAAGCCCAAAATCCCAACAGGGAAGAAATGAAAGAGAGGAGTGTGGCCTAACCACACCCCACTAGAGTGTGCTCTCTACCTCCCCCTCATTCTGTGTCTTGGTCTCTGTCTCTCTCTGGTGAGTGCAAGCAGCCTCTGGCAATTAAAAAAATAAGGGAGATGTGGAATATGGTATGCAGATATACTATAAACATATATAAACATAAATATTGAAATATATATTTACATGCAGTAGCCTACATTCATAAAATGAAAGTATAAATTAAAAATTAATTTAAAAATGGTTATCTATAAAGGCATAAAACAAAATACAAGGTATAGTATTGGAAGCCAGATTTTGAATATACCTTGCTTAGATCTGACTTTGGAATCATGCACACAAATTATTAAACAAGATTAAATAAATGTTGACATTTTAAAAAATGCCTAAAACAAACAAAAATAAGTTTCAGTTTTATCCTGTGGGCACAGGATATTTAAAGTGACTTTAAAATAGATTTATATAGGGGCTGGCAGGTGGCATGGTGGTTAAGGGTACTGGACTCTCACATGGCTGAACACAGTTCGAGTCCCCGACCTGGCGGCTTTCTTGCTTTCTTTCCCTCTCTCTCTCATTCTGTCTCTGTCTCTCTCTCTCTGGTCAAATTAAAATAAATAAATAAAGTTAAATAATTCTTTAAAAAAAAAAACAAAAAAAATAGGTTTATATAACTATATCCTACTGAAATATGCTCAAAAGTCAAATTTGGATGCACAGATATCTTCAACCTGTTTCCAGTAATCATACTGTTAATAATAATACTGGCATTGCTATTTTGAAGAAAACGAAACATATATAAGAAAAAGCAGAATATACAAAATGGCCAGACAATAGAAGTCACCCACGAGCCCTTTAGCAATGAGCCTCAGAAGCCAAACCATAAAGTCTGCAGGAAAGAATCAAGAAAACTGTATCATAACCTCTGCATAATTAGTGAAGAATGGTCAAGGCTTAGTCAATGACTGCTAGCTTTCTTGTTTTTGCTCCCACTTCTAACTCAGAACCAATCAGAAAAAGCAAAATATGCTTTTCAAACCAATTACATAAGATGTTCCTTCTTTCCCATAACAGAAACCAATGATCATGCCTGAAGCTTTTCCCTTTTTTCACAGTAAACCTTTCCAACTCCTTTTCCCATCTTTGAGTCTATGCCAAAGGCAAGGGATAACAGCTAGCTCTCTTGCTATAGCAAGTTCTGAATGAATAGCCTGTTTTTTTCTCATTTGCATTAATGAGAAAATTTCAGTTAATGTCATTAGAAGAAGAAAAGAGATACAAATAAAATCCAATAAGTAAAAATCTGACAGTTCTAAATGTAATTTAAAAGTGTAAGTATAAACCTATGGTATATTTCTTATTAAAACATATTTTTGGTACCCTCAGATGATATAATGGCTGTTACATCACTGGACTTCCATGCAGTTAACTGAGGTTCAAGTCCCAGATTTGGTGGCTTAAAACTCATGCTGGGCACATGTGTGTGCATGCCCAAAATCCTGAGAAGAGAATGGAGGAGAAGGGATTGCAGCATGGCCACCCCTCTGGTGGGGGAAGTGATTACTTGCTTTTAGACTCTGTCTCTCTGGTGAACACATATGACCTATAGCAAAAAAAAAACTATACACACACACACACACACACACACACACATATATATATATATACACATATATATGTGAATTTTTAACCTTAGCACATTTTTTCTAGCAGAAGAAAAAATGTTGAGTTGACTTCAAATGTTCCAGGTTTGTCCCTACATCTCACACACTACATTTACATGAATTTATATTTTCAGCTGTACTGCCAAGGTATATACACATACCCTCAAGATAAATCAATACATATTTTCAAATGTGATATTCTTATCTCCTCACAGCAAATATCCTGGCCCATGCCAAAGTTACTTCTTTTCTGGATTATAGCAATAGTCTCCTAATTGATCTTGCTGCTTCTACTCCTACCCTCCTACAGGAAAATTACAATATAAAGTAAACTTGGCCATGTTATTCCATGTTATAAGTCTTCTAATGTCTTCCATATCATT
The DNA here is from genome assembly GCF_000334495.1 of Tupaia belangeri chinensis. Classification (NCBI taxonomy): domain Eukaryota; kingdom Metazoa; phylum Chordata; class Mammalia; order Scandentia; family Tupaiidae; genus Tupaia; species Tupaia belangeri. The sequence goes on from NW_006207163.1 coordinate 2,731,085, forward strand.
AGGTGTAAAAGCCAAAGTCTTACAACAACCAATGACTTATAAATCCTATTTTTCTCCCTTCATCACTCTCCAGCAGTCACACTGGCTTCTTGCTGATCCTTAAACACTACAGGTAAGCTGTTAAATCGAGGGTTTTGGATCTGCTATTCCTTTACCTGAAATATTCTCTCCTAGATATACAATTTCTGTCACCACAACATCACCTTTTTTGGTCTTCCATACCCATTCTACCTAAAATGATAAACTTCTCCTTAATACTCCCATTTCACTTTTCCTGCATTATTTTCCACTTACCACTATCTATCAGATTTATTAACTGCATAAGCCAATAGAATGTAAGCTAGTGAGATTTTTTTGTTTCAAGAAATCATTGAAACAAGTAAAGAGAAATGCTAAATTTTGGTTTAGTTCCTATCATGCAATCCATTTACAGTATCACAAATTTCCACACTTTATTTTTATGTATTTATTTAGTTTATATTTCCCACCTCCACCAGTATATCAAATATTTGGGAAGACATCTTGTCAGTGTTGTTCATAGTTTTCATTCATGAGCTAGAACAGTGCTGGACAAATCACATGTTTTAAAGAAATATTTGATGCATAAACATGTAAAAAGATGAATGTGACTGAGTTGAATATGATGCTTAAAAATCTTACTTTCGTGAGGTTAAGTCAAGTGTATTCACTATTTGATTTCTGAATTTTTTAAATGAAGTTAGTATTTAACCATTATTTTGGTAGCTTAAGCATGCTTCTAGAACTAGCTGTCAATGAGCTCAAGTAAAACCTGTTTATGTTAATCAAATGTTAGCAGATGTGGCAAATGACACATTTGAGAAGGTTCAACTATGATAGCTTGACTCAGTCACAAGAACAGTACTTCTGATTCAAGGACAATTCAATGTAGTTATTAAGCAGAGTCAGCCTATAGCTAACCTGCAGCCTACAGGTCATGTGAATAGGAAATAAATCCATGTAACTGTAAATCACTGAAATCCAGAGGTTTTTTGGGGACAAAATAGCCCAGTGAAAGATTAATACATCTTTCATGACTATGCTATGGAAAGAATGAAATTAACCTGAATAAGAATAGCAGCCTTCTCCCTCTGTCCTTGGATATGCACAATATCTTCTCGTTTTCCTTTCTTTAACATAGTCCAATCCTCAACGCAGGAATTTAGCAGGGGTCTTGCTGCAGCAGTATGTAGACTTGTAAAGAAGGGAATCTGTCTGCGCACAATGTAACCACGCCAGTGAGCCTGGATCACCACAGCTGCCATACTATTAAGAGAGGGAAAGAAAGCATTTCTAGTACTCACAATTGTCAAGTTGTAGATGAGAGGTCCTCGTAACTTACTTGTAGTTACATTTTAAACATGAACCACATAAAGCATTTTTAAAAACAAGACCAGTCTTTTCATTATAGTCACAGAGGAAAGAAAATAATATGTATACCTTAAAATCTGAGAGAAATGGGACAATGTGTTTGAGCAGGATGTGCTTACAAGGGAGTTTTATTTGTGTACTTAAAGGAGTGGGATGTGTCAGAGATTTTTGTGGATACTGGTTTGTGAAATGGGGGAAAATGCGACGATGTAAAAGACAAAAGTAGTAGTTAATGTTGATTTGGCAAGACAGCGTGAGACAGTTCATGGTGGAGAAATTCTCTTTGGGGAATAAGAATGGAAGCTTCCAGGAAAACCACTCTCTTGCCTCTGTGGTATTGCAAGATTGATCAGAAAGCTGTGGACTCACAAATTTTACCAAAAATCAAAGCTGTTCCTCAGCTCCAGGGCTACCTGCGATCCATGTTTGCCCTTACAAATGGAGTTTATCCTCACAAATTGGTGTTTAAATCTTTTGCCAAGAACCTAATTAAATAACTGATCATATCTATCTATCTATCTATCTATCTATCTATCTATCTATCTATCTATCTATCTATCTATAGTATATATAAAAAAGAATGGAAGCTTCCTTGTAAGAGGGAAGGATACTATCAGGTCCTTCCTGGCTTTACTTTTCTCCCTTCCCATGGACAAATACTGTAACTCTACTCTTATAACCCCAGTGGCAAATTCTAACATTTTCCCAGACCACATGTATTTGCCAATTTCAGGCACTGAATCAATCAGTGCTATGTGTTTTTCATATTCCCCTTAGCTTCCTGGAAACATCGGGAAATTTTGAATACAAATGAACATTGATTATAAGTGGGTTCTGAGTGTGTTTTATCATTTAATTCTTCCATACTAAAAATATTTTCCTCCTCAAAGAGATTATTGTCTTTCAGTACAGATACTTCCTTTCCCTATGCAGACATTACAATTATATTAGAATATTATCAAGGAAAGGAGTCAAAGTGCTAACTATTCTGCAGTCTCTCTTAGATTCCTGGTGTTGGCTTACAAGGTGTATGGAGATGAAAGGATTCTTAGCCTAAACAGTTTTCAGTAATATTATATTTGTCAAAGCCAATGAAATTTTCTCCTTTTCATACTATTTATTAGGTTTAAGGCAAAAGAGAAATTAAGTGATATAATGTACCAGACATGACTAGACCTTTTTTTCTCATAACAAAATGAGAGGGTCTTCAAAATATTAATAAAAAATGTTTATTATAAAAAAAACTATGGATTTTTTAAAGAGTTTTTTGTATGAAAATAATATTTTAATTCCATTTTTTCATGTACATTTTGAAGTCCCCTCATGTATTTGTGGGAAATTAGAAAGGAATGATACAACCACTTCCTATTTAGTATTGTCATTACTATCATTATCATATATTCTTGGAAGAAAAACGATTTTGGAATCTTACATTTTTTTACTATATTCAATATTTTGGTGATTGTACAGCCCAGAATTTGTCATTACGGTTTCTGTGAGTGGGATTCTTTTGATAGGAATACAGCTTGCATTGTTGTCTTCTCTCTTCTGACCTATTAATTTTTCCCGATTTCTTCTTTCCACGCTTTCACAAATGGAGGAGTTGCTTAATAGGGAGTGACTACAGCCAAAGTTCATCCCTTTCTCAGCAACATATGGTGAATCCAGCTTGCACTCATTTGCATAAGAACTGACAACATTACTTTGCAGTACCCCGTCACCGTCATTGTTTGTATGGGTCAGATGACTTTGCTGGACTTCTGATGGACCATTCTTGGTGATTTGTATGTCCCCACGTTCATGTGCACATCGGTATTCATGACTAAGTGTCATCAATGCCTTCAAATAATGACAGAGGCTTTCTGCTGTATCCAAGGTGAATTCATCTCTGGACAAATAAATTATGAGGACATTTGATAAGAAGAATTATATCAGCAATTATTAAAACTTGTATCGGTTTAGAAAATCTTGCTATAGGGCCTAAAATGAATATTAAGGTTGATTACAGCATTCAATATAAATAATTTCTAGTTGTTTATATAAAGATTGATCTCATTTTAACAAAATTTGAAAACATTTGTTTAGTTAATTTAGATCAGTCTGCCCAGACAAAATGTCTGGCAGTTTTAGGATCATTTTGACTATTGGTATTTTTGGGAACAAATGAATGAGAAAAATCCATGTTTTTACCACCATAAACACAAGAAATCATGGCTGCCTAAATTTGGAGAAGTTATTTATGAAATAAAGTCAAAAGTGCTTTCTACATTGACTCTTGCCACACAAAATATTTGTATTGGACGTTTAAACAAAGAACTTGTATTATGGGAATGTTTTTATTTCCATTTTTCTCTGAAAAAATAATACATTGCAAGGAGAATTCAAATACTTACAGACATAAATGGCTGAGATTATTTGAACAATTGAATTTCTATCTTTTTATGACTTGTGTACTTACTCAAACTTTCAGATTGAAGCTCCCAATAACAAATGTAAAGAATTCTGCACTCACACATGCCTTATTCTTATGTATAATTTATCTATCTTCCTTTATTTCCACTCTATTATTTTAAAAATTTTACTTATTTCAAATGTATATTTTATGGCTATATTTAATAGTCAGGTGTGATCTTAATTTTTTCTGAGATAATTATGCAAAAAATTTTTGAGAGGTTTTTGCTATTGAGCATGTGCACTAACCAGAGAGACAGAGAAAGACAGAGAAACAGAAAGTGAGAAATCACTTCCCAAGGGGATGGCCACGTCACAATCCCTTCTTCGTTTTCCTTACGGAATTTTGGGCATGCACACATATGCACCCAGCATGAGTTTTAAGCAGCTGGGACCAAAATTCAAACCATGGTTGACTATGTGGGAGTCCAGCAACAGAATCATTATGCCACCTGCTGGTTCCCAGCAAAACTTTTTAACAAAAAAATTAAATATTTAATTATAACAAATGAAATGAAAGTTATATTTATTTCCTAAAATGTAGAGAAAAATAGCTACTTCATATGTTCACAGAGGTAATTATTAGACAACAATATGGGTGCCTTCAACATACTTTTGATATTTTGTGTTTCACTAATTCTGTTGGTTATTATGTAGATAAGCACCAATTCAAATATTGGAATATCAAATGTTTATAGTTAGGTGTTGCTTCATGCATTAAACATATAAATTACAATCTACCTTCTATTTTCACTGCTAAAATGAAAAAAGTTGCATGATTACAAGGATTACATTTTAAATTTCATGTCAAAATTTATATTTTGATGAGGAATGCCAAGGATCACCTTTAAATACAAAATTGCACTTCACCCTATGTATACAGGAAATATTAGTTTAGATTTGCATGAAGATAAATGTAAATAACTCTCTTGTTTGTTAAAAGTAAACATTGTATGTAACAATTATTTTATATGTGAGATTTGTTTTCAGACTGAATAGACTACTAAAATATATAAACAGAAAACCAAATTACAGGGATTAGCAGTTAACATAATGGCTATGTCGCTGGACTCCCATGTAGCCGAGCGCAGTTTGAGTCCCGGACCCGGTGGCTTAAAACTCACGCAGGGCGCATGTGTGTAAATGCCCAGGATCCTGAGAGGAGAATGGAAGAGATGGGATTGCCACGTGGTCATCCCCCCCGGGGGTGATTTCTCGCTTTCTGTCTCTGTAGCACATGCGCCCTATAGCAAAAATCTCTCACCCCCCCCAAAAAAAACAACTTACATAAAATGAGCATGTATGAAAATACAAATAGCAATAACTTAAGCATATAATTTACTAATTAGGATTGTTTTAATTTATTTTCCTTCATGTAAAAGAAAGAAGTAAAAGTGGGGGGCACCTCCCACAGGGTCTTTATGTTCTTATCCCTGGAGTCCACGCAATCACGTGTGCACCTGCAGGCATACCTGGCATGTTGAGGTGGACTGAGCATATGAACCCAGAGCCTTCCCACATAGTCTCCACCATCATAAAACAATGCTCCCACTGCCTGTGCAACTATATCTGAACCAGTACTTAAATTTAAAAATTTGGAAGTATAATTATTTTCATAGTGCTAATAGAGTCATAATAAATGAAAAAAACATGAAGTCATTTATTATTTTTTATTTGCATTTTGTGGAGTAATGTAAATTTAGAAGATAAAGTCATAAAAATTTCAATTACAATTCATTCATTATAATTAACTCAGAATTCAATGTGGGCAATAAATTATCTTTCGTATTTGACTATTCTTTCAGCTTTTATCCTCTGAATATTTGCAAGTATTAAACTGCTTTTACACTCTGTGCTCTTAGAATATCTTATAATATATGAGTATGTATGTACTTTGATACATACCTTAGTACATTATATGTATTACATGTTATAAACATGTCATACTCCATTTTAACTATCTACCTAATTTTATACTAATTTATCTAATTTTTTCTTTCAATTACTTAAGTATAAACAATCTTGCCCTAAGTAATTATTTAATAAATTTATTATTGACTGACTGATAACTGCTGGAATGAATGTTTGCCTTCTATATTGAAGCTATCCTTACACTTTCATTTTTTTCTAATATTTTAGCATTTAAATATTTCATGTCAGATTTAAAAGAATTACTTATATAATTTTATTTATTGTTATTATTTTTTTCTAATTTGCTACACGGCACACACGCTCACCAGAGAGAGAGAAAAAAAGAGAAGGAGGGAAGTTGAGAAAGCAAGTATCCAGGTTCAGGATTCAAACTGTGGTCAGTCATTCAGGACTCTGGCATCTTAACCATCATGCCACCTGCTGGCCCCAAATTTCAACATTTTTAATTATGTTCAAATATATAAATATATTTCACAGTTTTATTTAAAAGGTAGGCTATTTCACAAACATAGTGTTCTAATCTACAAAAGCATGATTGAGTTAATCAGAATATTTTTAATCATATGTATAAATTATATTATTTCAAATACAAGAGAAACAAAAATCTTACCTTTTACCAGAGATATAGTTTTCTATTAGTAAATTAAATTCTTGAATCTGAGATTGACAAAAAAACAGGAAATGTCCTGATTCTTGTTGATAGTATTGTTCAGTGTGGCTTTCTGAATAAGAGTTTAGCATAACACCATTGAGGATTCTTAAAGAAGGTAATTTTTCAAGTAGAGGATGCCTATTAAAAAAAACAAATGAAAGTTAATATTCTTGATAAAGAGAGTTTATATCTAAAATAGCTATATGCCAATCACTTAATGGGAACACAGTGCATATCTCAAAAAAAAGATTGATGTTGCAGAAAAAGAATGATAGTTAAACTTGTTTTAAAAATATATAGTATCATATCACGTATAAAAGAGTTCTTGATATATATATTTAAACATTGCTTTTTAAAACAGAAATGGGAGATTCAAACATTAAAGCTTTGGCTAGAATTTAGTGCAAAATTGATCTATTATAAAAATAACCTTAAACAAATTATTTTAAACAGAAGACAATTAGATAATCTTTTTGAAAGCTGCAGTTTATATCCAAAGTACAATAAATTCTGGTATTTCCCTTAGTAAAATACAGTGAGAATATTGCTAAAACAAAGTGTTCAGTCATATTAAAATAATTTATTTAGTTAATCTAATGAAATTCTAGACATGAAGTCAACAATGCTTTTGAGATGTGAGAATTGAATTATTTTTCTTTTTTTATTTTTGGAGAGTTTTTTTGCTATATGGCACGTGCACTCTCCAGAAAGACAGAGAGAGAAAGAGAGACAGAAGGCGAGAAATCATCCCCCAGGGAGGATGGCCATGCCACAATCCCTTCTCCATTCTCCTCTCGGGATCTTGGGCTGGCACGCACCCGCGCCTGGTGTGAGTTTAAGCCACCAGGTCTGGGACTCGAACCGCAGTCAACTACATGGGAGTCCAGCGACATAGCCATTACACTAACTGCTGGTCCCGAGAATTGAAATTTAAGAATGAAGCAGCAGTCTTTATCAAGCACAAAAGAGAAGATACTCTGATTCCACGAAGGGTCCAGTTTTCTAAGATTCAGTTTTTTAAATTGTAAAACAGCAAACACAAGACTTTAAAAACTTTATGAAAATAGTCTTTGAGATTAACCCAAAGTTTTTCTTTATTATTTGGTACAAAACAAATTTCTGTCTCATATCTTGTCTTCCAGAGTTCTCTAGTCTTTGAAATACATATGTTTTATAAGAAAAATTAATAAATAGCAGCATATGCTATCAGAATTGCTAAATAAAAAAAGATATTATGGACCTGATGCAGTTATATTACAATGATTTGCTCACAGATTGTTGTCATTGGTTTTACATAAATGACATACAAAGCATGGTATTTCCAAAACAGTGGGAAACTGAATTTAGAGAGTACTTAGAAAATATTGGATTATCAGAAAAGTCTGACATATTTTTCTACGCAAAAATGCATCATGAGTTTTCTGATGACCCAATATATAGAGACATTAACATTCTATCCAGAAATCACTAAAGATAAAATACACACACAAACACACACAACTATATATATTATTGTTTGTTTGTTTTGCTTACATTTTTGTCATAGGGCACATGCACTTGCCAGAGAGAGAGAGAGAGAGATAGAGAGAGGGAAAGTGACAAATCACCTTCCAGGGGAGACCGTCATACTGAAATCTCTTCTCTACCATTCCTCCTCTTGGGATTTTTGGACATACACACGCACATGTCTGGTATGTTTTTCAAGCTACCGGGTCTGAGAATCAAACTGAAAGGCTGGCTATGTGGGATCCAGTGCCTTGACCACCATGCCATCTGCTGGTCCAATGAAGAACCATTTTAACCCAATAATCTAATATAATCCTGGAGGCAAAACATAAGGATTTGTTTGAACAGATTAATAGAAAGATAATATATTTTATCATAAGCCTATTTTATTTAATAAAACAAGTGTTTATGCTTTATGCATCCAAATTAATGAACATTCTCACATCTAAAAAGCATTGTTGACTTCATGTCTAGAATTTCATAATTATAACTAAGTAAATTATTTTGTTATGACTGAGCACTTTGATGAAGATTTAGAATACAATGTAGCTTCATTAGTAATATAATGATTAGTTGTAAATACGGATTGATGATCTCACTGTAGCCTTTGACTATTACCACCTTTAATAAATTCAAATATAATATGAACATAAAGCTTGTTTCTTGCTGCAATTGGCACAACATGGTAGCTGTTCACATCATAAACAAGGGACAAAATGAGGACTTTATCATCAAACAGTATAATTTGGACATAATTATTGATAAAGATATTATTATAATTTATAATTTTTACATGATGATATAATTATATAATTTTTACAATGTTAAGTATAATATTTGTTAAAGACTGTGGGTCAACAGGGCTTAAACTAATTTTTTTTAAGTTAGAGTCTCACAATGTTGTGATCCACCTGCCTTAGCCTCTTTTTCTTTAACTATTTATTCATTCTATTATTTTTACATTCAATCACTATACATCATTTAGATTGTAAAGAGAATTTACCCAATATGAAATACATCTCAGATCAGACCAGCTGAGAATACTATCTATATACATCATTATCGACAGGGAATAAACCAAGGCTTCCACACTTGGTTGTTATACTCAGGGCTTCACTATGCTACCCAGGATAACCTGAGCTCATTGTCTTCCTGTCTCAGCTTCCTGAGGATTACAGGTGCATGCCACCAAGTCTGATCTTTAGGTTGAACCAGAAATTGAACCTGGACCTCCCATCTGATTTCCACCTGAGGAGACAGTGTATTACCAACATGCACTACTATGGATGGACCAAAAAAGGCTTGAAACAGTTTTATGATACATTCATCAGCTTTCTACAAAAAATTCCCTAAAGATTTTAATCAGAATCTTTTGAAATTCCTTAGGATATAAAAATTTAGTTTCCTTGAATCTTTGATGTAACGATATCTTGAAATTTGTGATTTATGTAATCAATATCGAGATTAGTGTTTTATTTTAAACATTTCTTCTTATTCCTTTTTTTAAGGATCAAGTTAGGGGAAACCAGCAGAGAGTGCAATGGTTATGTCTCTGGACTTCCACATAATGGACTACAGTTTGAGTCCTGGACTCTGCAGCTTAAAACTCATTCTGGGCACACATGCTTATGTAACCAAAATCCTGAGAGGAGACTGGAAGAGAAGGAATTGTGGCATGGCCATCCCTCCTAGGGGGAAATTTCTCCCTTTCTGTCTCTGTCTTGCCAGTAAGTACAACACACTATAGCAAAAATCTCTCTCTCAAAAAAAAAAAAGGTTAAAAAGGAACAGTTCAGGCCTGCAAAATAAAGCACTGACTGGATTGGTCTGAAGTTAAAAATGCAGACTTTGAAGAGTTTATGATGAATATATTGGAAAGTGCTGCAACAAGTTGATTAACGTTGGACATGAAGTGTAGGAATGCTGTGATATCTCAACATTAGTTTTTCCAGCTGGGCTCTTCCTAGTCAAAGGCTGAACCAATATTTCATTTACTGAGAATGTTCTGATGAATATTCTGTCACTTAAAGAACCTCTATCAATCATTAATGAATAAAACAAATTCCCGAAGGGGATTTCAAACTGAACCTGTGGATTAAGTTTTAAATAGAAATTTCTTAGTACATCAGTTTGTCCATGTTATCACTGGCTAGACATAAAAGTAAGAAACCAATTGGGAAAATCTATAACTAATCCCTTTATTGGTATCAAAAGGTTATGTAAAGTTCATTGAAGTACACTGCCTAAAGTATGAATTGATCCTTTCATCAACAAATTCATTTCTGTAGAGTTTTAGATTATAAGCCCTTTAGATGAATTAATCTCTTTTTAAAATACTTAAGACTACATTAAGTCAACTGAACAAAGTAACATTCAACACATAAGATGATCAAGTTGCAATTATTCTAGTCCAAATACCTCATTCAAACACAGAAGTAATAATTGCCATGTAACTATACATATAAATTATATTTATATAATTATTTATTTTTTCATTTTATTTATTTATTTTTTTCATATTATTTCTTGTTCAATATTCTCTTTAACACTCAAAAATATATACTTAGTAATAGCAGTAAAATGTGAATATTTATGTTCATATATTTATAATATATTCCTGTCAATATATTTTGTTAGAGGCATATTTCATTCAATAATATAAGTGTTTATGGGGCCAGTGGTGGTACGGTGGTTAAGGTGGCTGGAATACACATTGCCAACTGTATGGTTTGAGTCATGGACTCTGTGGCTTGAGAAACATACTGGGTGCATATGTGTGATGCCCACAGTCTTGAAAAAGAGAAAGAAATGGAGGAGAAGGAATTATGGCATGATCATCCTCCTTGGGGGTGGAGGGTGCTTTCTCACTTTCTGTCTCTCTCGGCAAGTGCACGAATCTAGCAAATGTCTTAAAAACTTGTGTTTATGCTCCATACAAGCAAAATATTAAAATATAAATAAATACAAAAATTATTTGCTTTTTTTCTGCTTATTACAACAGACAATGCAGCAGCTACTGAACGTAAAAAGAGACAAGAGAGTAGGCTAGAATCATCAACATTAGAAAATTCCACAGTGGGCATATACAAATTTATTTAGTATTCTGGGAAATAGTTTACTTAAACTTGAGCAAATAAGTTACTATCTGAGAATGAGTGAGAGTAACCCTCCTAAGGCAGAAGAAAACAAAAATAGAAAGAAAAAGGCAGAACACTTACAGGGACTCACAACATAGGGTATTAGTTCACACCAGCCAAAGTAAAAGGCTATACATAAGAGGAATCTGGTAAAATGCTAAGGAAGTTGGCATTATAATAGCAGATTTAAATTAGCATTAGTCGGGACCAGCAGTTGGCATAATGGCTATGTCCCTGGACTCCCATGTAGTCAACCGCAGTTCAAGTCCCAAGCCTGGTGGCTTAAACTCACGCCAGGCGCATGTGCGTGCATGCCCAAGATCCCAAGAGGAGAATGGAGAAGAGATTGTGGTGTGGCAATCCCCCGGGGGGGGGGTGATTTCTCGCTTTCTGTCTCTCTGTCTCTCTCTGTCTTTCTGGCAAGTGCACATGCCCTATAGGAAAAACCTCTCAAAAAAAAATTAGCATTGGTCTAAAGATTTCTTTGGAATTGTTGTAATAGAACTTGAAAACAAGATTTGAAAGTATCTCACTGGTTGCAAATAACTTAGCACTTGTACTTCAGACATAAAAGAGATGTTACTTAAAGAAATACAACAAAAGAATTGACAATATAAAATTTGAAATGACTGAGATATGACCAAATTGACTAGACATACAAAGAAGTAGAAAATATGATACAAAGTAAGGGGAAAAAAAATAGACTCAAAAATGAAAGATTATGGAATAACAGATAAGGACATTAAAACAAATATTATACATATTTTAAATATATTCAAGAATGTTCCAGAAAACATGAGCATGATTAGGAGATGAACCGTATCCAGTAAAAAAAGAAACAAGGGCCACCGCATAACCCAGTGGTTCAGTGGTTTTGTGAGCTGGATGCCACATGCTGACCACACTGTTTGAGTTCTGGTGCTGGTGTTTTGAAAAATATTCCAGGTGAGTGTAGGTGCATGCCCCAATCCCAATGAGAATGAAAAACGGAGAAGTGATTGCGGTGTGACCATGTCCTGTTGATGAGTGCTTATTCTCTCCTCCCTCTCTTTCTGTATCTTTCAGGCCAGCACACATGGACTTTGGGAATTTAAATACACATATAAAATCTTTCAAGATAAAAAAACACATGAATTATAGAATGAAAAAATAGTCAGAATGGGATTAACAGAAGAATAGATACTTAAAAAATATGAGAAGACCTGAAAACATAGCAATAGAAACTATTCAAAGTAATGCACATGAAGGAAACAAAAAGAACAATAAATATAGGAATAAAGCAACCACAACTTCTGCAATAATATCAAGTGGCCTACTATAGTTAAAAATGGGGTCCAGTATGACAGACAGTAGGAAAGAGGCAGAAAAATATCTGAAAGAATAAGGGACAAAAGTTTTCCAAATTATACAAGAACTGTAAATGTACAGATCAAGTGCCTTAATAAATCTCAAACAGAGAAAAAAATCAGACTAGAGCACATCAAAATCAAATCACTGAAAATCTGTTATAAAGATTAAATCCTGAAATCATGCAGAAACGAAAGAACAAAGACTGTAAATGTGCAGATCAAGTGCCTTAATAAATCTTAAACAGAGAAAAACTAAATAAAATCAGACTAGAGCACATCAAAATCAAATCACTGAAAATCTGTTATAAAGATTAAATCCTGAAATCATGCAGAAACGAAAGAACAAAGACAATGTCAGTAGACTTCTTATCAGGAAAGACTTAGAGTGGAGAGGCATTTTGAAAATATTGAAATACTAGAGAGGGAACTGACTGGAAGGGGCACGAGGTAATTTTTAAGGTGAAAAATATTTAGTATCTTAATCATTACACAACATTCATACTCAAAAGCAAAAAATGATGGAATCTACAATATTATCACAAAATAATGATAAAAAAGATACTAGTCAATTTAAGGGACATTGCATTAATCTATTATGAGAGTTTTGAATTGAATAACCTTTGTCCTAGTAAAAAAAATTATTAAAAACTTTTGGTATACGGGCCAGCAGGAGGTGTGGTGGTTAAGGTGCTGGACTCTCACATGGCCAGCCCTTTGGTTTGAATCCCAGACCAAGCAGCTTGAAAATCACACTGGGCACATGTACACATGCATGCCCAGAATCCCAAGAGAATATAGGAGAAATGACTGCAGTGTGGCCATCCTGCCTGGGGGTGATTTCTTACTATCCCTTTCACTGTCTTGATGTCTCTCTCTAGCGAGCATACATACCCTATAGCAAAAAAAGAAAAAAAATTACAGAATATTTTTCTTGGTTTATACATAGATATTAAAGTATTCCAAAGAGAGGCAAGAATTCACACATTTATAATACATACTTTTTTTAAAAAAAAAAACAAGATGTAAAAATGTCTTTATTTGCATAGAACATAATCATGTATGTAGAAAATCCTAAACTATAGCAGAATTATTAAATGAGATAAAAGGATTGCAGAATCCCAGGTCAATATACAGAGTCAATTTTATTTCTATATATTAGCAATGAAAAATTAAAAAATAAAATTGAAATAACAAGTCCATTAACAGTGCCTTAAAATAATAAATATAGTGAAAAATTTGCAAGATCTGTATACTGATAACAAAACATACTTTTAATAGACACCAACTTTCTGTTTTCTTGTTTTTGTTTTTGCTTTTCAGGTTTTCACTGGAAAGAGGCAGAAACTAAGAGAGAGAAAGTGAGAAATCACCCCTGCAGTGGTGATGGCCACTAGAGAGAGACAGTGAGAAGGAAGTGAGAAATCACTCCTAAAGAGGATGGCCATACTGCAATCCCTTCTCCTCCCATCTCCTCTCAAGATTTTCGTCACACGCACACACGCCCAGAGTGATTTGGAAGATGCCAGGTCCAGGATTCAAACCACAGAGTTGGCCATGTGGGAATCCAGTGAATTAACCACCATGCCACCTGCTGGTCTCCTAACTTTCTCTTTTAAGAAAATAAAACAAAGCTAAATTTCTGTTGGAAAGAAAGTAATTAAAATGCAAGCTATGTGATTTAGATGAATTACAAAAAGTAATTTCTATAAATGCAATATCTAAATTAACATCATACCACATGTATTATATAATTAATGATTTGAAGAACAATTATAGTTTAAAATTTGCATTAGTTCACACATGTGCAGAAAAATTATTTTAAGTTCAATACATTTTAAAAATTATTTTTATAAACCATTTTGAATAATATTTAAATTATTTTTATTAACTTTTCCTAAGTAAATTGTAGCCCTAGAACAATCTTTAGCAAATTGTGCTGTTTGCAAATATAATAAAGGGTGTTCCTAGGGTGAACCAATGCTTCTTTACCTCCAGTTTACTTCTTGAAGCAGTGGGTTTCCAATGAGAGACAATTCCTGGAGAGAATGGCATTCATCAAACCACTTAATGGCACCTGTAAGATCTACAGAAAACAAACAAAATCATTGTGCAGGTATCACAGGAAAAGAAAAAAATAAAATCAATGACCATATTATTTGTTGGTTAGAAAAGCAAAACTTTTATTCCTTCTGCAGAATACTATATAGTTTAAAAATCATACTGTTACTGGGACCAGCAGGAGGCACAGTGGTTTAGGAGCTGGACATCCAGATGGCCGACTTTGGTTCGAGTCCTGGGCCAGCAGCCTGAAATTCATCTCGGGCACATGTGTGTACATACCCGAGATCCCGAGAGGAGAGTGCAGAAGGGGTTGTAGCATGGCCAACCCCTCTGGGAGATAATACCTCACTTTCTCTCTCTTTGTCTCTCTGGTGAGTATGTAGAAAAAACCTCTTAAAAAAAAAAAAAAAAAAAAAAACTGGGATGAGCAAATGGCATAATGGTTACATCTCTGGACTCCCATGTAGTCAACCACAGTTTGAGCCCCAGTCTCAGTGGCTTAAAACTCATATCAGGTACATGTGTGTTTGTGCCCATAATCCAGAGAGGAGAATGGAAGAGAAGGGACTGCTGTGTGGATATCCTACCCCTGTCCCCAGAGTGTGATTTCTTGCTTTCTCTGTCTCTGTCTCTCTGGTGAACACGCATGCCCTATGGCAGAAATCTCTCAACAAAAAAAGATAAGTTACCAAAAAGTACTTGTTTTACTTGGTTTAATCTTTATTTATCAGGGAAAGGCAAACTTAAACCTCAATAAAACAACCAAATGAAAATTAAACACTCTCTAGAATGGAGCAACTGGAATTCATACATTCTTGGTAGAAGAATTAAATGTTACAGTTACTTTGGATAATAGTTTGTCCATTGCTTTTTAAGTTAAATGTGTATATTAATTATATTTTTATATATTTACCCAAGAGAACTTAAAACATAAGTGTGCAGAAAGACTAGTACAAGAATGTCCACAGGAAATTTATATTTATGGTTGCTTCAAATCACAATCAAACATTAATCAACAGGGGAATGGAGGAGAAGGATTTGCAGCATGACCATCCCCCCTGGGGTGGGAGGTGATTTCTCACTTTCCCTCTCTCTGATTCTGCCTCAGGGAGGTACACACATCCCATACCAAAAATAATAAAATAAAATAAAATAATTAAATGAAAATAATTGTGATATTTGTCTACTACTTCTAAAATAATATGAAAGTGGGCCAACCAGTGGCATGACAATCAGGGCAATTAGATCCCACATGGTTAATTACGCAGTCCAAGTCCCAGACCCAGTGGCTTGAAAAACATACCAGATATATGTACATGCCCAAAATCCCAATAAGAGAGAGATGGAGGAGAAGGAATTGTGGCATGATCATCTCCATGGTCATCTCACTTTATCTCTCTTTCTCTTCCTCTGTCTCTCTTCAGCAAGTGTATGCACCCTCTGGTTAAAAAAAATTAAAGTAATATAACTTTTAAAATGAAAAAAACATTTTAATTGAATTATTTTGGGATGCTATATTATTTAGGTTTGTTATTTATATATAAATAACATCAATGCATGTATTCACAACAACTCCATAACATATGTTGGAACAGAAATTCAATAGTGTATTATTTTTAAAAATTATATATTATTCTAAACTTACCAGAAAGACAATTGTTGCTGACATCTAGTTTTTCCAAGGAAACAAAGTGGAAAAGTGGCACCATTTTTGTCAAACTGAGAGTAAAAACACAATATTCATAAGATGTTTATTTCAGAATTCCCTCCATATTACTGATCCAAATATATAATAAAACTTACAAAATACAATGATATAGTTATATGCAATTGTATGCAATTACATATATAATTGTATCATATAATAAGATCATAACATTAACTCTAAGTACTTATTAAAAATCCAGTAATTATAGGATTTTTAAACATTTATCAGCTAAGGAAAGATTTTATACTTTTACAAAGGAAATTATAATGGAATCTCCAATTCCTCTCCCAAATATCATGGACTTTGATACATATTTGCTATTTAAATATGAATGTGTGTGCGTGTGGTGTGTGTGTGTCGGGGGGGTGAGTGTGTTGGGGAAGTTGTTCTTATTATTTTGTTTTGCCTTAGTATAAATCCAAATTTACAGTGAACTTGTATTATTGATCTTTTCTTCTCCCAGGAGCCAACATTATAATCTATACTTTTATGGTACAAAGATAAAGATAATTTATTTTCTGTATTAAGCAGAAAAATGAATCAGCATCACTAGTTTTTTTTTATTCTAAAGTGCTTTGTTTACTAGATTAAACATATCATAAACATTGTAAGTACATAAAATACATTGACTTAATTCTAAACTGGTAATATGCTCAGAGTATAAATAAAATGTCAAAGAATAATAATATAAAACATTTTATATCAATAGAATAAATATAAACTTAGCAAAAATAAATTGATATTTAAAATTAGTACTTTTAATATTAATATCAATAGAATAAATTTAAACTTAGCAGAAATAGACTGATATTTAAAATTAGTACTTTTAATATTAATTATGTATATAACAATTATAATAATAAACTCTACTCCTATTTTAAAATTTTTAAATAATTTTCTAAGTTACCATTGTCATTATAAAACTGAACTCATGTAAAAAAATAAGTGATATTCCAAATATATACATCATTGGAAACCCTAGACTCATGTAAAAAAAATATGTGATATTCCAAATATATACATCATTGGAAACAAAAGCTATAAAGACAAATTAACCTCAGTTTGATTTGCATTTAAAACCAAGACAAGCCTACTTGTACTCTAACATAATATCACATTACAGTAGCTAGTGAGAAATTAGTCAGCTCTTTTGAATCTTTACAACACAAAAATCTCTTTGCATAAAATACATTATCAACAGAATTATAAAAGTCTTCTAAATTAATTTCCCCTGTAAATGTTGGAATTCCATAACTATTTAAAATATGCTTTGCCTAAAAGAATATTTTTAGTACCAAAAAATAAAAAAATGTGCATTAGTTCCTACTTCTTTTTCTTTCTTTTTTTTAAATACTGTCCCTCCAGTGAGGGAGGGTTCTTTATCTATTTATTATCTTTCTATGAAATCTATGTCATTATAAAACAAAAATAAATGTAAAAAACCATTATTGTAGGGTCAAAAGCTCACAGGATAACTCTGAGACTAGGAGTCCATGGGATCTGGCATAAAACTAACCTTTGCATTGACCCTGACTCCTCTCTTATACTATCCTGTTCTGCGTTAGCAGAGAGAAAAAAGATAACCACTGATAAAAAATGGACTAAAGAATAAGGCTAGAAGATCTCTATTGCTGATCTTAAGGACAGTATTATTATTCATACTAAGCCTATATGGTACCACTTCTTAAAAATAGTTGGAGAAAGTGGGGTGAAATCCAAGGTAATAAAAAATGAGAAAATACTCATCATTACATTTTTGCATATACTTCATTATTTGTACATGCATCCTATAATAGCAAAATTTAGTGAAATATTACATGAATATTGAAGAAGCAAACAACAGAAACAAAACCAGAAAGATGGAAAGAAAAGAAGGAAGGAACTTATCATGTTATTGATACATAATGGATTTAAATATTAGTTTTATGGCATTTTCTATTTGAGTGTGGTCTGAATCATTGCTGCAAGTAATATATAGACTCTTCAAGAAAATACATAATTTTAATATAGCATGAATGTATTTAAGAACAAGAAAAGTCTTGTTTGTGTTTTACCTTTAATGTAGTTCGAATGCTAAATCTTTGCCCTTCTACTTAAATGATTTTAAAGGAGTAATAGCCAAAGGCATATTAAATCTTTCAAGTACAACATTTTATTTTTCAGACTATCTTGTGTTTTTAATCAGTAATGTTCTATGGTGTCATATAGGTTATATGAAGATGTCAAATGAAGATAACCAGTAATATTTTAGAATTAAAATTGATAACAATTCTTTTTACAAAAATTGACCTAAGTAAAGAAATATGTTTGATTAATATTTTTGTGATATTGAAATTTTATCTTCTTATATAACCATGCTTTTAAAATGTTTTTTTTTCTTTATTTCAGTCAAGAATACTGGCTATTCATTCACCTTTATGACTATTCATTAAATGGTAGAAACCTAATAGTAGAATCCTTTTTTCAAACTTCTAGAACATTTCCTTTTACTGACATTCTGTGTATATTTTTTTCCAAGAAAATTCAAACCAGAAAGACAAAGGACATTACTGAAAACCTAATACCATTTGACCTTGTCACATTAGCCCTGGGCATTAAAAAGATATAAATTTCAAAGACGACAAAAAAGTAAAAGATTTGTACAATGAACAGTCAATGGGTGATGGTTTCCACTTTCTGCTCCTACTTAGAGTATCAATGGAAGTAGAAAGGCTTATGAAGCCAGAGAGTCATCCAGTTAGAACTCCGCTGAGTCAAACTTAAAACAGTCACATGTCCTAATGAAAATTTAAAACAGAAGTCAGGATGAAACAAGTATTTCAAACAATATGTACTAAGTATCATTCTTTATATGTATTCCATTTGTTGGGGGGAAAAAAGCATATGGGCATGTAATTTCTTCCTTGTGATGAAAATATTTATCAAAAATTAAAAGAAAAATATATACAATTTAAAAGCCATACCAACCACAAATCCAAATATTACATTTATATAATTCTCCTCAGGTTTGCAAATTGTTCACATTCTCTTTGGATCATCATTAAAATCCCACAAAATAAGTAAGGTAGGTATTATTATCCCTTTTACATGTGGCGGGGGGAGGGGGGGAACCCGAGGCTCAGAGAGTGAGAAGAGATTCACTCAACATCAACAGATGGGGAACCCCAGGCTCAGATAGTGAGAAGAGATTCACTCAACATCAACAGATTGCTAAATTGTAGATTCAAAATTCAAACTCAGAACTGCTGATTCTGAGTTTTATTAAATGTGACATGGTTCTTAAAAAGTCCATATATGTGTAAAAGCAGAATGTAACATGGATAATTTCTACAGTTAACAGTCATAAGCCAGTTGTGGAAAATGCTAAAGGAAGTATTAGACTACATTAGGAAATCACTTTGCTATTCTATTTTCAACTTTCCTCTAAATGCCCTCTCTTCATTTCGGAAATGGTATCAGGTCACATGTGCAAAGAGCTTTAAGAGATTCACAAGACTATATTCAACTATAAGTAAAGTATAACTAAAAATTTAAAACAGCACATGTAATAATTCTACTTTATTTTGTTTAGATAAGTTAAAACAACGTAAGTTCTTTTTATCCTTGAGACTTCTTCAAGGATAAGGACATGTATCACTCATTTTTGTATCCTCCAAACAGCAAGCTCCATCCCAATATACAAATGTTGTAAGTCTAGATATACAAAATAATAAATAGAATCATTTGGGTTAATTATCCCAATTATCATTATTGATTCAAAAAGTTAATGCTCTATTTAATATAATACACCCTTATATTAGGGTTCATATGCACAAGTCATATCAGATTAATAGAGCAAAAGGCTATTAGCTAGAAATTTTAATTTTTACGAATAGAGTATTGCTTTGATGATTTAAATTGTCCAAAGAAGGTAGACATTATTTTTCAAAACAAGTGTTTGCAATTTAAATATTTTCTCACCTGCTTAAATATCTTTATTATCAAATGTGTTCGAGATCTATTTCTATAAAATATGCTAGGTATGTCAATTCCTGAGTGATTTACAATATGTGCCCAAAGCATAGCTGAATATTTCATTTCAAAACTGTATTTATTATATGCAAAATATTCTGAAAAGATTCAATGAGTTTATGAATGGCCCAAATCACGTACACAGTGATATGATAAAACCAGCTCTACTAACAAATGCCCTTTTAAATGCAAATCAACCCCCATATTGTAGCTCTGATTAAAATAATTAGAGAGGATTTTTTAATATAAGTCAACATTTCAACTATCAGAGGTTAATAGGTGGAAGTTATATCATTTAGTGCATACATGCTCAAATGATGAGTACTGCTGTGGTAGAGGTTGAGAGATAATTCCATATGTTTTAGAGAAAAAATAGGTACATATATAACAATCAGGTTGTCATTGTTCACTTCTTTTATAAGCATTATATAACTCAAAGAAGCAATCTCTTGTCAAGGATGGTTCCTTTCCCTTACTCCATGTGCCTTTGATGAACAAATTAATCATATTAGAGTGGATTGGTCTCAATGAAATATTAAGCAGAGAGAGAAGTACACATATTGTACTTCTGTTTTGGCTTTAGTTATTTTCTGCAAAGATCCAGATGTCTGGTGGTCTCAAATAGATCATCTAAAGCAGGTACCCATTTCAATTTAAAGTTAAGGTATTTTTTTAAGTGTTACTTTATATCCTCAGGGAAATCAAATTTAAATCCATTTTAACAGTTACAAAAAGACATGCAAGTTGAGAGCAGATTAAAAATCGTTCTTCCAGGACTTAATAAGTACCATTTGAGAGAATGAGACATCCTTCTAAATTAAATTAACTACCTCCTCTATTTTCCAAGGACTATGTTCTTTACAAATATAAACAAACTTGCCCTCTGAGATTTCTACAAGTGCATCTTTGAGAAGAAATAAAATGAGGAGCACAAATTGACAATTAAAACTCTACTAAAGTTCTATAGTCTACCAATGCATCATTTTAATTTTTAAAATTCTATGTTATCTTTATAACTTATGTCCTATGTTATTTTACTGCACTCCCACTGAATTACTGGAGAAACCCAAGTCTTCTAGTTTTTTTATAAGAACATCCTTTACTTGAAGCAATGATTCACTGCCTATATTGCTAAGAAAAGTACTATAGGGTTTTTACCTGTTTTGAGAGAGAGTAAGATTTTGTAGTAAAGGCAGCCAATATGAAGACAATGCTTCCACAGTTGAAATGCTATTCTCATCCAAGTGCAATTCTCTTAGAAGGACATGATTCTCCAAGGATGGAAACTGTATTTAATTTGGTTTATTAGTTTACATAAAGAAAAATATTTTTTTCATTTAATAAAATTGAAAAATATAAAATCTACCCAAACTGACAACAGATAGATTCCATTAAACGTCATATCACAAATCAAAGTGTAATACCACTCATCTTTAGGTTTAAATATCTAATAACTTTAAAAATTTTAATATTCTTCATAAAAGGTATATCTTATTGAAATATAATTAGAATTTCATGAATGATAAATCTATAGTATTTACATGGTGAAATATAACTGAAAAGTAATTGGTTGTTTTTATATTGTAACAATGTCAAATTAGATTTATTTATAAAATATTACAGCTGTTAAATAGTTCTTAAACAGAGAAAGTCTAAAATAGTTAAATATATGAAAAATCAAATCCAGCCTATTAGTAAAAAGGAACACAGAAACTGTGGAGCGCCCCCGCCCTAACATGGCGCCGAGAGCACCCAGACCTCTACATAAACAAGCCCATATTTGGTTATTGTTCCTGTTCCGGAACGCGTAGGCACTGCCTCAGCCTATCAGTGCTTGCCTGGTGGCAAAAGAGGACTGGTTCGGGGGACAGATATATAGGGAGCCCGGGTGGGGGACAGATATATAGGGAGCCCAGGTGGGCTGAGGGAAGAAGGCCGGGGAGAAAGGAGGGAGGCTGGGGAGAAAGAAGGAGGGAGAAGGAAGAAGACTGTAAGAAGCCTGGGGTAATAAAGCGTTCCGGAGACCTTGTCAGCGTCATCATTTGAAGCGACAAGAAACATTAAAAATTCCTTTCATACATAGAGTTGATATTTCTAGCAGGAGAAAAAAGTTAGAGCCAGATGATGACACAGGCAGAATGTGATGCTCTGTGAGGCAGACCCACACCAGAACGTTGACACAGACCTCCCCAAGTATACAAGCAAGTGTGTGCCCATGATAAAGTGAGTTGAGGCTGGGCATGGATCACAGTGTTGAGAGCCTATCCGGAGTGCCTCTCTAGCTCTCTTTCTCTATCTCACTCATGGACTAAATAAGTAAATTGAAAAGGAAGGAGAAAAAAAAAGAGAGAGAGAGAGAGAGAGAGAGAAGAAAGGTAAAGAAGAAAAAAAGAAAAGGGGAGGAGTGGGGAGGGAAACAGGAAGACTAAATAAATAAATTGAAAAGGAAGGAGAAAAAAAAGAGAGAGAGAGACAGAGAGAGAGAGAGAGAAGAAAGGTAAAGAAGAAAATAAGAAAAGGGGAGGAGTGGGGAGGGAAACAGGAAGGGGTAGGGCAAGGAGATAAAGGGTCCAGTCATTATGGCATGCTGGTCGATGCGGCTACTTGGAAGTCCAGGGCCACATGAGAGGCTCATGTTCAATTATTGACCCATCTTAAAAGATGTGCACAATAGCATGCCTATAGTTCTACCTACTCTGGAGACCACGACAGGAGGATTTTGACATAGGGAGACCTTGTCTTAAAATAAAAATAGAAAGGAAAATGAAAAAAAGGAAAGAAAAAAATTCAGTTAGATATTACCTCAGTTAGATAATTTCCCTGTAACTTCAATATCTGGAGCAATCCACAATTTTCAATGCCTTCAGCATCAGTAAGATGATTATGTGAGCAGTCCAGGTATATAATGGTAGGTGTATCACGAAGACCTCTTATACTAATTAACTGGTTGTGATCCACAATTAGTTGCTGAAGATTTTTCAAAGATTCTAGACCACCTGAAAAAAATGTTTTCTAAGATCACTCAAATCATACACTCTCCCAGACTCTAAAGGAGAGTTTCAATTTTTTTTTCTAAATGATTACACATGTGTATTCCCTAATACTTTAATTATAAGTGAAGCCAGTCTAAATTTCTCATGAATCTTATAAAATGTGTCATTTTAAAACTGGCATATGGGGGATATAATTTTAAATGACATAATTATTTATCAACTGAAAATTGAACAAAATTTAAAAGTATAGATAGGCCATTTAATGTTTTACTTTCATATAGTAGCAGAAAAAGGAAGAGATAGATCTTGTCTTTTTTTTTTTTTTTGCAATTGCTAGAGGGCATGTGCACTCCTCTGAGAGAGACGGAGAGGGAAAAAACACCCTACAATGGGGCGTAGTCATGCCACAATCCCTTCTCCTCCATTTCTTCATCATGTCGGAATTCTGGGCATCCTGAACCCAATGATTTTTCAACCTGCTTGGGCCGGCAGTCAGCCATATGAGATCTGGCTCCCTTAATCACTAAGCTATGGAGCTAGCATAAAATTTAGTTTTTAAAAGACATTTTCTAGGCTAACTAGTGGTCTAATGGTTAAGGGAACTTGATCCCACATGGCCAGCCAAATATTTTGAATCTAGAACCCAACAGCTTGAAAACCATGCCAGGGTCGTGTGTATGCATGTCCCAAATCCCAACAGAATGGAGAAATGGAGGAGAAGGGATTGCAACATGAGCATACTCCATTGCGGTGCCTTTTTCCTCTCCCTCTTTCTCTGTCTCTCTGTCCCTATTTGGTGAGTAGATGTAATCTCTGGCAAATTATAAACAAATACAAATGAAAATAATTTTTCATACTCCACCACAATGGAGTATGTCCCTATTTGGTGAGTAGATGTAATCTCTGGCAAATTATAAACAAATACAAATGAAAATAATTTTTCATCTCATTCCAGGACCTCTGAACTTAGAATCCTTGCGTAAAACTGTGTATAATGTTATAATGCCATTTTCTGGGACCAGCAAGTGGCATAATGGTTACATCACTGGATTTCCACATGACTGACGGCGGTTCAAGTCCCAGACTCAGAGACTTAAAACTCATGTCGGACACGTGTATGCGCATGCCCAAAATCTTGAGATAAAAATGGAGGAGAAGGGATTGCAGCGTGACCATCCCCCCAGGGGGTGATTTCTCGCTTTCTGTCTCTCTATTTCTCTAGCAAATGTACACTCCATACAACAAAAATTTCTCTCTCAATAAAATGCCATTTGTACACTCCATATAACAAAAATTTCTCTCTCAATAAAATGCCATTTTCCTACTGTTGGAACGTCTACCTTAGATTTTCAAATGAAGTAAGCACAACCATGTCAGAATCATCAAAATGCAGTATTACCATATTATTTAGATATTTCAAGATTTTCATGTGTGATTTCCCTTTTGACCAGATATATTAAAAATCAATGATACTACATGAAAAATAATAGATGAGGCTTAGAAACTATTATCTCAGTGATCATACGGGGAAAAAAACCTGAGAAAATTATTTAGATAGTAATGTATCAAAGACCCATAGAAGAAAAAAGAGACTGAATCCACAAACCAGCAGCTGGTTTGGTGGTTAAGGAAATGGACTCTCAAATGGCTAATTGCGGTTTGAGTTTCAGATCTGGCAGTCTGCTTTCTCACTTTACCTCTCTCATCATGTTAAAGGAAACTCACAGAGAATAGCAGATCAAGCAAACAATAGGAGGGTAAAAGAAGAGAAGGTATGAATAAAATAATATACCCTTTACAATTATGAAAAACATCTTTATACTAAACCATATAAAGTCAACAGTGTCAGGCACAGTTGCAAAGGCATGAAAGAGGTCTCCACTTTGAAAGTGAGGAGTGAATCCTTTTGTACTGCCCCTTTCCCTCACTCATTCTAACATGTCTGCTTTCTTGCTGTTCTTCAAATATGTTACACGTGCATCCACCATAGAGCTGTATATGTAAGAAACAACTCTCAATGTGTGACATATTAGACTTCACAAAATTAAATAAAGCTTACTAACCAATATCAAGTTTTAAAGACCATGATTTTCAATCAATACACAGAGAAGGTACCACTAATTTATTCAGCAATCTGCTGAAGATTCCAAAGGTGGTATGATTTCAAGCCTCAGAATACTGAGGAATATTTGGGACCAGCAGTTAGCGTAATGGCTCTGTCGCTGGACTCCCATGTAGTCGACTGCAGTTCGCGTCCCGGACCCGGTGGCTTAAAACCCACACCGGGTGCGTGTGTGTGGGCGCCCAGGATCCCGAAAAGAGAATGGAGGAGAAAGGATTGCGGCGTGGCCATCCCCCCTGGGGGGTGATTTATTGCTTTCTGTCTCTCTGTCTCTCTCTGTCTGTCTGGCGAGTGCATGCACCCAAAAGCAAAAACCTTCCCCCCCCCAAAAAAAAATACTGAGGAATATTTAATTTGCCACTTCTACTTTTACGAATCTACTATATAGTAATATGCAATATAAGTGAATTTAAATAAAATATAAACTAATATACAACAAATTTAAATAGGCCATATCATTTAAATTCAAAGAAATGGAGATGTTAAATATCCATTAATAAGAGAACAGTTAATGGAATATCTCTAAAATAAACACTCATAATTTTCAACATGCAGTCATACTGACAAGGAAGGTTGTCTAAGATATATTACCGTATGTAAAACCTAAGTAGAGGGCCAGCAGGTGGCATGGTGGTTAAGGTGCTAGATTCCCACATGCCTGACCACAGGTCTGGTGGCTTGCTTTCTCACTTTCCCTCTCTCTCTGGTGAGAATGCATGCTCTGCAGCAAATTAAAAATGATAATAGATGAAGTTAAATAATTCTTTAAAAAAAACACTTAAGTTGAATACATAAGCTTCTAGCTATGGAATACACTTAAATCTATATCTTGTTGTCTATAATGGTGTTGCATAGGATGAGATCTGAAATACTTCATAAGCAATTAACAGTGGTCACCAATGCAAAATGAGATGGAGAAGAGGTAGCATACAGACAGTCTCACTGCTTACACTGTGGATGTCTCTCTAAATTTTTTATTTTTAAAAGATAATGTACTTAAGTGAATTTTAAAAATATATTTGAAAAAAATCACAGCAAGTATTTAAAAGAACAGTTATTCTGTATTTAATTCTAACCTACAACAACAAAAAAGGTGGTGGGTGACTTGAACTACTGAAAAACTTGATAAATAACCTCTTGGCCTAGTGGTTAAGGGAGTTAGATTCTACATAGCTGACTGGTATGAATCTCAGGTTAGTGGCTTAAGAAACTTGTCAGGCATGTGTGTGTGCATGCCCAAAATTCTGACAGGATGGCAAAATGGAGGAGAAGGGATTGTGGTATGACTACACCCCTTGGGGTCAGGGGTGCATGTACACTCTAGCAATTTAAAAATAGGAAAAGAAAAGACCACGGTTTGAGTCCTGGACCTGGCCTTGCTTTCTCACTTTCTCCCTCTCCCTCTCTCTCTGTTGCTCTGTAGTCAAACTTAAAAAAAAAAAAAAAAAAACATAATAAAAAATGATGATGAATAAAAAAAATTCTTAAAAAAAGGAAAAACTTGAAAAACCTGGTGATGTTCTTTATCATAAAGGTTTGCTATACAGACACAGTGATAGAACATTGTAACTAAGAGAAAAGGCATATCTCTTAGATTTTAAAATAAAAGATTTAAAAGAAATGTAAGAAAATAGCAATGAAGGTGACTCAGTCTGGTCTCTAAAACATTGACCAAACTATAAGTGAGAAGGAAAGTGCATTTAAGAAAAGCAAATTATGATTATACGATTTAAAAATTAGCATAGTGGGAAAAACAAGAGAAAATCATCTAAAAAACACATAGAGCTGGAATCTGCCAACAACCAGGTGAATAAGTGTGGAAGCAGACCTTTCAGCTCTGTTGATCTTTGAGAGGATGGCAGTCCTGTGGTCAGCCTGACAGCAAGCTCATGAGAAACCCTGACCCAAAACTACTCTGCTAAGCCATTTCAAGATTTCTATTCCACAGAAAATGTCAGGCCATAAATGTCTGATTGTTTTAAATTACTAAATTTTGGGGTTGCTTGCTACACAGAAAAATATAACTAATACAGTGAGGATTTGATTCTGAAAAAGAAAAACATAACTCAAGGTAAAAGAAATAATGTTGAAAATGAGAGAGAGAGACAGAGAAGAGAAAGAGGCACAGAGAGTGAGAAAGGAACCTCTCCTCCCCCTCCCCCCCAGGGCAGATGGCCACATAACAATTCCTTCGCCTACATCCTCCTCTGGAGATTTTGGGCATGGATATACAATGCTCCATGTGTTTTTCAAGCCAATGGGTCCAAGACTCCAACCATGTAGTTGGTCATGTGGGGTACAGTCACCTTGACCACCAAGCAACTGGCTGGTGTGGAAGAACATTTTTAAAAAAATTTAATAAAAAAAGTTCAAAGATCATAAAACAACAGTAGTAGTTAAATGAGTAAAGCAAAAATAACTCCATGACAGAATTAATAAATGATTTAGAAACAACACTGGAGAGAATGAAATTAGAAGCTGAATTGCCCTTGAAAAGGGGACAATCACAAGTGTGAAGAAGTAAAAGGAAAGTGACATAGATGAAATCAATTAAACACTAATAGACATAACAAAAAGGTAAATATGACCAAAATATGGATCACCTATAACTGCAAAATCAGACTAAATGATATCTGAAATATATAAGAAACAAAATTTTCTAGAACTGAAGAAGCAACTTAATCTATGGTGTATAAAAGATATTACATTCCAAGAAAAACTTGCTTGGATGTACTGACAACAATGTTTCTGGATTAAGTTACTGATTTAGAAGAAAGAAAATAGTATTCAGGCAGAAATCGGTTATGAGGAAAGGCAAATTCAGTTAGCTTCAAAGTTCAGCACAGCCACACACAATACCATATATGAAATAGAGCAATGACTACAAAATACCAAGGGAAAGCATGACTTAAAAATAGAATGCACAGCCACATTCTCATTCAAGTGTGAGGCAACTGACAGGCAGTCTCAAATGTGAAAGAATTCAGGAAATACAGTATCCATTAGACCATCTTTGAAAAATAAAATTTGAAAAGAGCTAATGGACCATGTCATCCAGACAAGCAAGAAATGAAAGGAGCATCTGTACAAATAACTGGTCCTGACCAACTTGCATATGTTGCCACAGGATACAGACAGAGCAGGTGAATGACATGTAGCTTGGCATGAGTAACAAAAATTGTGGGGGGGGAAAGACTTGAAAAAGTATAAATATTCTAATTTATTCTATATTTTTAAAGTGGAATTCATATATTCTAAAACAGATTAATCAAAATCCAATGTCTTACTACAGTTTTGAACACAAGACATTATAATTGACAAAAACTGTAAAAAGCAGAGGAAGAAAGTTTAAATATAATAATAATCCTCAATATGAGAAAGCCAATAAGTGCAGTGCAAAATCTGAAGTTAAAACATTTTCAGATAATTCCTTGCTCTATTTAACAATGCTTTCATGAGCTTTTAAGTTTTATGTCCCATCTTTTTTTGTTTTGTTTTTGTTTTTGGGTTTTTTTTTGTTTGTTTGTTTGTTTGTTTTGCTATAGGGTGTGTGCTCTCACCAGAAAGACACAGAGAGACAGAGAGATAGAAAGAGAGAAATCACCCCCCAAGGGGGATGGCCACACTGCAATCTCTTCTCCTCCACTCTCTTCCTGGGATCTTGGGCACACATGCACACGTACCCAGCGTGAGTTTAAGCTACCAGGTCCAGGACTTGAACCACTCGGCTACATTGGAGTCCATTACGCCAACTGCTGGCTCCTCAAGTTTTATGTTCCATCTTAGTGAGTTATCTATAAGAAAAATTGTTGAGAACGAAAGTTTCCAACCAATAATTTTCGTGTGGATAATTTCTGGGCAACATAAGATGATTTTAAAATATATTAATATAGTTCAACAATTACTTATTTTAAAATCATTGTATAGTTAAAAAATTAAAATTGATGTTCTAGTTCAGTAATGGTAAAATTCTGACTTCATCATCTCAAAAGCACTACTAAAATGTTAAAGATCTGTATAATATTAGAATGTAAAATAAATGCCTAAAACATATCTCTTCATACGTACTCTAATAATCACAGATATTATTAGAATTTCTCTAACATTTCATTGCAATTAACCTAATTATTTATTTAAGTGCTCTCTAATTAAACTTTACCCTAAGTACATTCATTACTTAAGGAAAGTAGGCATCACTGGTTGAAGTTGTTAAAATATTCACCTCAAAAAATCATCTTATACTGATCAACATTTTTACTGGGGCATCAGAAAAGTCATGACACATTTTTGCATAGAAAAACAAAGAAAAATATATCATGGCTTTTTCAAGGACCCAAAATATATGATATGTCTCCTTCATATATAAACACATGTTTTTTTATTTTACATTTGTTAGAGTCTTAAATTTTCTATGTTCATTACAGTTTTATTTTCTAAACAATGATAAGTGATGATTTTTTTCTAATTTCTTGAAATAATAGACAAATATATGTAATAATAGCCCTCTTCTTGAGACCAGCAGATGGTATAATGGTTACATCACCAGAATCCCACACATCATACCCTGGTTCGAGTCCCAGACCAGGCAGCTTAAAACTCAAAACAGGTGCGCGTACAAGCATGCCCAAAATCCTGACAGGAGAATGGAGAAGACGGGATTGCAGTATGGCCATTCTCCATGGGGGGGAGTTGTTTTTGTTTTTTTTTTTTTCTGTCTCTCTGCCTCTCTCTGTCTTTCTGGTGAATATACATGCCCTACAGAAAATTTCTCTCTCTTAAAAAAATAAAAGCCCTCTGTCTCTGTCTTTCTGGTGAATGCATGCATGCTATAGCAAAAATCTGTTCAAAAATAAAAGAAAAAATGAGAATAAAAATAATAATTAAAAAAAAGAAAAGAAATAAGTTAAAAAGTCAAAAATGAATGTAGTGTCTTTCCCTGTGTGTGACATGGAAAGGCCTCCTAGGGGAAGTCTGGATACAAGTTAGGCCCTGGAACCCCTGGTATTATGGAAAGGAAGATGTGTTTTGACATCGACTTGGACTCAAAAGACCCAGGTCTAGGTCTTCGTGAATATTACCTTTGATAGGAAAGACAGACATTAAGGGAGTAACTAGAGTCGAGATGGGAGAGCAGTTACCATGGAAGTATAGGGGCTGTAAAGTACACAGTTTCATATCAATTGAAAGTGTACAAAGAATGAAAACTTCTGTAAGAATGGACAGCAAACTATTAGCTATTTATGAGGTGGGGTAACAAAGTTCTACAATTTTCTAAGATCTTTATGTATTACTTCATGTTTTATGACTATATTGCTGTTGATATAAAAATGAGGAAATTAAAAAAAAAAAGCCCTCTTCTCTCTTCTCATTGTGTCTTTGTGCTTAGAAAATGTAGTTAAAATTTAGGACTTTCATTAATTTAAGTGCCTTATTTTAAATTTAAAATAAATTAATTAATAAAAATGATTTTTTTAATTGCTAAAGGGCATATGTGCTCACCAGAGAAAGAGAAAGCACTCTCCAATACCCCAATGAGGTATGGTCACACTGCAATCCTTTTTCCTTCATTTTTCCATCCCGTCAGAACTTTAAGAACATGCACACATGCACAAGGGCCAGGACCCAAACCACGGATGGCCATGTGGGATCCAGTTTTATATATGGAGCCAGTCTCCATTTTGTTTTTTTGATACTGTCATAACCCTTATAAATAAAAGCTGTTTGAGAGACGTCCTTGATCATTTAAGAATGTAAGACAGTTCTGCATCCAAAATAAAGCTGTTTTGCTGATATCAAACACAGAAGACTAAGGCAGAAAGCTTTACTATAGATGAAAAATTGGTCAATTCAACAAAAACATATGATGGTTATAAATTTTCATGCACCAAACAGTATATCCTCAAAAATATTTTTTAAATATTCACTTTTTTATAAAAATTTGCCAGAGGGGGCATGTGCTTGCCAGAGAGAGACACAGAAAAAGAGGGATAGAGGGAAAATGAAAAGCAGCCTCCCACCATGGGAAATAGTCACTCCATAATACCTTCTCCATTTCTCCTTCTTTTTAGGATTTTGGGCACACAGATACACACACTCACACTTACTAGGCATGTTTCTCAGCCACCAGGGCCAAGACTCCAACACACAGTCAACTATGGGGGAATCCAGCCACCTCAACCACCACACACCATGGGCTGTCCCCCTTAAATATATTTAAAGCTAACTTTTCCTCCATGGCTATGCTAACATTATCAGTACTACACTTAATCACAGGCAGTATAGCGTAATGAAAAATGGACCTTGAGGGAGGCCGTCCTGGGTTTCAATAGCATAGGCCTGTTCTTAAGCAGCTGTGCGTGAACGTAGGCAGGTTACTAAACTTCTCTAAGTCTTACTTCTTTTATTTGTGGAGTGAAAGTAATTTCACTGATAGAATTATGCATAATACTTTAAAGCATTTTTTAATGACACTGTCACGTGATCGGTACTACAAAGGATAGCTGTTGTTGTTTCCCAACAATTGTTCTCAATAAAGAATTAAAAAGCTATAAATCTGTAGGGACCAAGTAAGGCTTCAGAGAGAGGAGACTTTGGAACTAAATCTTGAAAGAGGAACACGGTAGGAATATACATTCGAAAATGTCTCTGCACTGATTAAACAGTAATTTGATCTAGAATATGTATTTACATCAAAGGCAGGATCTAGATGAAAAAAAAAAGTTAAAAGTTGGTTATTCCTCTTTAAATCTTAAAAATGTTTTGGGGCCAGAAAGTGGCATGGCCAGAAAGGGGCTAGACTTCCACATGGCCAACTGCAGTTCAAGTCCTAAACCAGGCGGCTTGTTTTTTTCCTCTCCCTCTCTCTTTTTCCTCTTTCTCTGGTTAGCGCATGTGCCCTATAGCAAATTAAAATAATAATAATATTAAATAAATAATTCTAAAAAAAATCTCTTATGAATGTCTTACTGTCAAAAGAATAATAAGAACTAAGCAGGTATACCAATAGCAAAACTTACCTTGGTATACCATTAATTCCTCAACCTCTAAGTTTCTTGTTTCCCAATCAAAATACCTGATGCTTCTTCCACTTCTCATTCAAAACAAAACAAGCAATAACTACAAAAATATTAAAGAGCTTCTTTCAAATGACTTAAAACTGTAAAATGACTATTTAAATATCTTTGAGTTTACTGTTTAAATGCATTCTTTAAAAAGTTATTGTAAAGCTTGCTAGGTCCCACAAAATAAAACAAACCACGTATATTTACTCCTCAAAGGGTTCCTGTCTGTGGCAAATTAGCATTGGCCCATACTTGCTACAAATATCTATTTCAAAGAATTCTTCCCATTGAAATGAGCCAATACTCTAATACACATTTCTGTCACCGGAAAAAAAAAAAAAAAAGAACCCTGTAAGGAATAGCAAAATTAAAGATGTTAAATTAGGCTGGAGGTTTTCACTAAATAAGTATTTGGTAGAGGTACATCTCCTTCAGCTGTTCATTGATTGCTACATCTGACAATTTTTAATCCATGTGTTAATCCATATGCTAAATAGCATTTGAAATTTTTGTTCTATGCAAAAGTCCTTCAAGATTACACATGTTCTTTAGAAACAAGAATACTGAAACAGAAATAAGTAAATTTGGTTGTAGTCCCTCCATCCCATAAGTTAAATGAAAACTATGTGGGTCTGTTATTTCTATTTGTAAACTAAGGAGTTTACACTGGCAGAAGGGTAAAGTCCTAGAGCTTGACATTAGACATTGCATTGTATTTCAAAACTAAAAAGTAAGCTAGCACCATCTAGTGGACTCCCAAAAATCATTAAGTATATAATAGTGAAAAACATTCCTATGAGCGAAATGCTAGAACCTTATTTATTCCCCAACGACCTAAACCCAATTTTTGGAAGAAAGAATTATTCCAGGAACATTTCCCCTATGAGTCATGACATAGTAATCAAGCCTATGTGAAAATATTGAATTATTTCAAAAACTCTTCATATTTATGGTACTATTGTCACTTTTCCAGAAAGCAACAT
The DNA here is from genome assembly GCF_000334495.1 of Tupaia belangeri chinensis. Taxonomy (NCBI): domain Eukaryota; kingdom Metazoa; phylum Chordata; class Mammalia; order Scandentia; family Tupaiidae; genus Tupaia; species Tupaia belangeri. The sequence continues at coordinate 2,764,440 of NW_006207163.1, forward strand.
TACCTGGAAAATGAAGCAGCAAAATACACATACACACACACAACACACAATCTTCCTTGTATCTCCATCTACTTAAAATGTTTTCTAGTAACAAAATTAGCTGAAATTTATAAATCAGTCAAACGCCAAAATTCAAGAAATATTTTTTATGACAAAGTTTTCCTCAAAGAGAAAGAAACTTCATGAATGAGAAGACAAAAACTTTGCTCTTATGTATTATCATGCTATTTATCATTTTTACCCAATAGTCAGGAAATGAACTAAGACAATTTAATCAATGACTAGGATATATGCTCCAGTCAGAATAGTGATTTGTTTTGTTTATTGCCACATCCCAGCAATATTCCAGTACTGTAACCTAGTGCCTGGGAACTGCTTATACATAGTGATTGCTCAATAAACATGTTCATTAATAACTTTATGAATGAATAAGCCTTCAGAATACTACATTTGTTCAGAACACAGAGCAGTAATACAATATTGAAGCTATAACAATTTCAAGTATTAAATGTTCGTTTCTAAGTAACGAGGCAAAAGGATCAGGCAGCTTAAAAATTAGGCACTAAAGGCAGACTGCTGAGTTTCAAATTCTGTCTATCATTTGCTAGCTGTTTGCTTTGAGGCAATAACTTAACCATTCTGTGCCACATTTTTCTTACCTTGTTGGGAGGGGAAAAACAAAAGAAACAATAAAGAGTTCCTAGCTCATAGCACTGATTTGCAAAAGCAAATGAGTTAATATATACACAGCATTTAAACCAAATGCATAGTGCTAAAAAAGCTATTACTATTTATATTAAGTTATATTTCTCTGTAAAGAAAATTATAAGGCAATTTTTGTCATACAATAGGTATTTTTTCAAAATTAATTTAGTTTAGAAACATATATGCTAAAAAGTTAATAAAATCCAACAAAAAATGTGAGAAATGAAAAAAATGGAATGAAAAGTCACCTATTTTTCATTTGCTTTGACCATTCTAGAAAAAAAAAGCTAAGTTAAAAATACTAATTCAAAAAAGGAATCATTGCCTATTGATCAATTTTTAAACTTAGCAATCAGTGTGACAACATTTATTCAACAATTTTTCTCTATATCATATGCTGAAAATAAAAAATTTGCTAATTTTGCCTTAAATTTCAGGCCAAAAAAAGAAGTATATAATACAAAAATGATATCAAAACAAATCTTCAAGTGCAATTAACTCAAATTAAACTGAGTGGTCTATAAACATAGAAAAAGCTATTAAATTAATAAAAATATTAAATTAATAAAAGATATAATAAAATATTTTGTCTGATTAAAATTAATTCATTTTTAAAATCATCAGCCTAACATGAAATTGAGTTTAAATTATTTTCTGTATTCATAATATGCAAGAATAACTCCAGATCATGTTAAGATAATTTACAATTTAAAATTTCCTTCCAAAACAAACCCAATGATGGAGAAAAATATAAAAATTGTAAACAGTAATTTTTAAATTAGTATAAAATGTGTATAAAATATACAGAATATTTTTCTCCATCTACACAGAAAATAATCTGTATCTCTATATCTGTCAGCTTCTACTTTTCATTATATTTTGAATTTATATTTCAGTTATTACTGCTACCAATATTAATAAGGACAAATCAGTTCTTTCCAAGGCCATACCACATAATATATTTAAATATAAAAGGCAGTAACAACAATATGCTATTAACATCATTACTTTCAATTGATAGATTTAAAATTTAAACTATCATTTTTCTAAAGAAGAAAAATATCTCTTATTTAAATTGGTCATAACTATTTCACATTGTGCTTCTATTTCTGTAATTAAAAGTGTTTATTAAGAGTGGAAAACATTGAGTATAACTAATTTATAATAAATTGGTCTTAAAGAGAGTGACATAGTTGCTACCCTTATTTCATCAAATGTAAAGAAAATCAAATAAAATATGCAGTAATGTTTTCTAATAGAAAGAGTAATTAGAGTTAACTTTATATATAAACTACAGCAATGACTGTAGTTTAGTAAGAATTACGAACAAATCAAACTTGAAACTACAAATGTAAAATATTGTGATATTGCTTCCAATTTTATTTCACCTCCTTAAGAAATATTGTAGCTTGGAATAGTAATGTATTAACTTATAAACACAAATCCATCTTTGTGCCCTTTCATAAAAGTTCTTAACATCGATGCATCACTGAAAGACAAAAATCATGCTTTTCACTTAGCTCACCCAGAACTTTTAAGCAGTTCCTGAAGATGAAAAACAGACTTCCCACTGGTCTTCAGAAAATCTACATTCTCATGTATAATCTCCTCACACTCAATAAATACAGTGTTTTCATTGTACCCAACAGGCAGCAAAGAAGCCTTTTTACCTTGTTCGCTCAGTACTACACAGAGATACCTCAAGTACATCAATTAATAGGCAATTCTCACATAAATTCTTATCCCAGGAATTCCACCTCTTACAAAACATCCCATACAGTGCTGTTGGCAATGAAAATGGAAGCAAATGAGAATTCAAGCATTTCTTTGTACAAACAGCATTTTTTTTTTTTTAGTTTGCTTCAGTGCGTGCCAGCATAGTGACATACACTATCAATGCACTTGCCCTCATTCCAAAAACAACACAATTATTTCTATATGTATGTTAAAACTAGAGTTTTAAAATAAAATTTTAAAAATCTAGAGGATCAGCATTTCTATATGAAAGAAGTCATGGGTGGTCCCAAAGCAGCAGCACATGAACACATTAAAAATATTATATATCATATTTTCAAAAGTGTATCTTAAAATGTTTGCAGGACAAAACTGGCCTTATGAAAACGATACTTTTTTCCATATGAAAATAAAAGGGAAAAAATTACGGTGACCCTCTAGATCCAACTTTGACTACTGTTCAGAAATTCACAAAGAACAATAAAATTTAAAATACTCATAAATTATACTCCCAGTATAAATGAGAGATAAATTACAATCTGAATTTCTTTTTCTAAAGTGGAACAATAAGTATCCAGAACCAACACAATACAGTCTGAATTCACATTTGTGCAGAGGGAATCCTATGGAAATAGAATGGACAGGACGTAAGCATGCCCGAGTGCTGCAAGAGCCCATGTGTCATCAAGGGTTCCCTCTAGAAACAGAGGACATCATCCTGAGTGTGGTGACAGGATTTAGACCAAATATATAAATGAAACCAATAAATGCAAATGGCCATAGCCCATATGAGACAAAAATTTTAAGCATGGATCCAAAAATAAAATCTATACTGTATGAAATTAAATACCAGGCCCAGTTATGGTAGTGCATGCCGGATGCTACTGCTCAACAGGCAGAGGACACATGGAAGGCCCAGGTTGGGTTTCCAGTCCACCGAGAAAAACAAAACAAAACAAAGCAAAAAGCAAACATTTCCTCTTTTTTAATTGCATGTGTAATATTTTTGAAAACCAACTGGCAATAGATTAGCAAGAAAGCTGCAATATGTTTCAAATAGCAGAAATGGCACAAAAGTTATTTTCTGGCTATCATGCAGCAAAATTAGGAAAAAAAAAATAGACTTCCCATATGGAAATTTGAAATTTTAGGTAAAGGATAAAACAACCTAAATCACAGAACACCTGTATACTATCAGAAGCTATGGACGAAGCATTGTTCAGAGGAAAAGTTATACATAAAAGTATTGATCTCAACAAGAGTGAAAAGTATTTTAAAAATTTATTTAACTCGGGACCAGCAGTTAGCGTAATGGCTATGTCGCTGGACCTCCTACGTAGTCAACCGTGGTTCGCATCCCGGACCCGGTGACTTAAACTCACGCCGGGCACGTGTGCGTGTGTGCCCAAGATCTCAAGAGGAGAATGGAGGAGAAGGGATTGCGGCGTGGCCATCCCCCCTGGGGGGGTGATTTCCTGCTTTCTGTCTCTCTCTCTCTCTCTGTCTATCTGGCGAGCACATGCGCCCTATAGCAAATTCTCTCTCAAAAAAAAAATTATTTAACTCAAAAAATAGAAGAGGAAAACAACAAAATAATGAGAAGAACAGAAGAAAGTGATACTATCATGAATTATGAAGAAACTGGTAGGAATGCAAAACAGGACAACCCAGACAAAGGGAGCCTGGCACTACTTCCCTAAATTACAGAAACCCTTTGTCTCAACAACACGAAATGAACCTAAAGACATATCTGATAAATCATGAAATTAGATGGGTGGTACAATACTCATTGTCGCAATGTAAAAGATTGGAAATCATCAATATCCATCTACGAGGCAACAATGGAGCCAACTCTGATCCGTCCACACCATGCAGCATTACGCAGCCACGGAAATAAGAGTTTAAAGAATTCTATAATATGTTTTATGTGAAAAGAAACAGTATATGTGGAACATTTATGAAAAAATTGGCATAATTTTTCTTAGATGTGTATTTATAGCTTATATATACATATATAAGTGATACACATATACATATTGTATGCATGCTATAAAAATGTGTATTACACAACATTATGCATAAAATAAATAGGGGAATACAGTGAACAGGAGTAGAAGTACAGTCTCTTTGAGTATGTTTTTTTGTTTGTTTGTTTTCTTTTTTAAGAATCTTTTGCCATAGGGTGCATGAGTTCAATAGAGAGAGAGAGAAAGAGACAGAGATAGTGAGAGGAAAAGTCTATGTTTTTTTAAATGTAACTCATTTTGTATTCATAGATCTGTTTTAATGTATCATAAATAAAACAGAATCAAATGGGGAAATGAACTGTTTACCACATTTGTAACATAATTACAAAGATACAATACTTAAAATTATTTTAGAGCATATTACTTTAATCACTTCTCTTTGGAGGATATAAGGCATGGACAAGAGAAATGCAAATAAATATTAAAATTATCCTAGTTTACCGTTAGCAGTAATATTGATATTGCTGTTTTGAAACTATGCTATGAATAAGATATAAAATGATTATGCTAATGTTTCCATAAACTAAGGAGTATAGTGGAAGATAAAGAATACAAACATTAAGTTAAAAAAGTAAATTTGAGTTGGAGATATTCTTTTTTTTTTTTTTTTTTGGAGAGATTTTTGCTATAGGGCGCGTGCGCTTGCCAGACAGAGAGAAACATAGAGACAGAAAGCGAGAAATCACCCCCCAGGGGGGATGGTCACGCCGCAATCCCTTCTCCTCCATTCTCCTCTCGGGATCTTGGGCACGCACGCACATGCACCCGGCGTGAGTTTTAAGCCACGGAGTCTGGGATGCGAACCGCAGCCGACAACGTGGGAGTCCAGCAACATAGCCATTACGCTAACTGCTGGTTCCCGAGATATTATTCTTTTATAGCTTCACTATCTCCACTTCAAAGTCACAGGACAAGGCCAGCAGATGGTTTAGTGGTTAAGGTACTGGACTCCCACATGGCAGACCGTGGTTCAAGTCCCAGACCTGGAGGCTTGATACATGGTCAGGTGTGTGAGCATGCATACCCAAAATCCCAAGAGAAGAATGGAGAGATTGCGGCATGGCCATCCCCCAGCAGGGGGAGGCAGGGGTGGGGTGATTTCTCACCTTTTCTCTCTTTCTCTTTTTCTGGCTAGTCTATGCACCCTATAACAAAAATCTCTCTTACAGAAAAACAAATTCATAGGACAGGACAATTTGAGGGTTAAAAAGAATAATAAAGCAATTGGCAAAATATTCTAAACCTTAAAGTTCTATGAGCACATGCCTAGAAATGCAAAAACAAAGTAAAATAAATAGAACAAAAAATACACTGCTACTACTAAAGGCACAAAGGCCACTAAGATCTTACTCTAAAAACTTGTCAATACAAGAGTAAGCATTGGGCCCTCCAATGGTGCAGTGGTTAAGGTGGCTGGACTGCACGGTTCAAGTCCTGAAACTGTTGGCTTGAAAAACACGTTGAAGTATGTATGTGTACATGCCCAAAAATCTGAAAGGAAGGAGAGATGGAGAAAGGACTGTGGTGAGACAATTTTCTGTGGTGGTGCTAGGGGAATTTCTCACCCTCCCTCCTCTCTCTCTCTCTCTGGCAAACACATGTATCCTCTGGGGAAAAAAAAAACAGAAACAAAAATAAAGGAACAAAAGTAAGTATTTATTCCTGTAATCTTTCTAGAAATGCTTTCAAAATAATTTTAGCTACTGAAGAATTTCAGTGTAAACTACATGGTGAAAATGATCAAATTAGAAACCTCACATTTTACATCCCTTGTTGTATTAATTGATTCAGGCCATATTATCCAAGTTACCAAGTCATTTTGGTTGTGTTTTGTTTTGTTTTGTTTTGTTTTGTTTTGTTTTTGCCAGAAACAGAAAGAGTAGAGAAAAAGAGAAAATGAGGAATCATTCCCACAGAGGGGCTGTTACACCACAATCCCTTTCCTCTGCTCTGTGCTCGGGATTTTAGATCTGCACACACATGTGTGCACAGCCTGATTTTCAAGCCAGAACTTAGTAGGCCATGTGGGATCCAGCCACTTTCATCTCTGGGCCACCCGATGGCCCTAATCAAGCCTTTGAGCTAATTTCCATTTACGAAAATTACAGGGCAATGTAAAACAATCTTAATGATATTAAATAAATAAATAAATGGGCAAAAACAAAATGGGGGACATTACATAAGACCATTTATACAGGTATACAAATCATTGTCATGGGGGAAAAAGTAGGAGAATCACTATAGAATTAAAGAGACTAAAAAGACCTACATAAATAAAGTTACATGCTCATTGCATATTTTATGATTCAAATAAACATAGATACTTTTGAAAAATTGTATTAATTATTGGTTAAAAATCATTATTAATTTTATTAGTCATTATAATAGATTGTGTTTAAGTAGTAAAGGACTATTTTATTAAAAACTGTCTCCTGAAGTATGAAAAATAAAATTATATGACTTCAGGGATTTGCCTTAAAGAGAAAAATAAAACATATAAAAAAGCAAAGATGAGGCAAATGTAGAATACATAGAGTCTTCAAAAAGTACATGAAAAGGCATATTATAAAATAAACTATGTGCAGATTTTAGTTTTTTTGTGCCAAAATAAACTTGCACTTCAATTTCATTTTTGCACAAAATTTTTGAAGTTCCCTTTTATAAGTAATGGGTTACATGGAGTTTCAACATATTGTTCTACACTTGCAAATGCTTGAAATTTTCTACAATAAAAAAAGAAAAAAACAACCTACACAAACAAATAAGACTAATAGAACCTAAGTAGAAATATGCATAACCACAGAAAGCAGGCTTTCTTCATTCTGCCATCCCACTCCCTGATAGGATTTGTGTCAAGTTCCTAATTTTACTTTTTTGTTTTTGTAGGGGTTTTTGCCTTAGGGTGCATGTGCTGTTCTGAGAGAGAGTCAGAGAGAGTGAGAGGGGAAGTGAAACAGGGGATGGCCATGCCACAATCCCTTATCCTCCATTCTTATCCCGGGATCTTGGGCACAAATTCACATGCTCCTGAGTGAGTTTCAAGCTACCAGGTTGAGGACTCAAACCACAGTCGACCATGTAGGAGTCCAGCAATGTAGCTGCTATGCCATGTGCTTGCCCCAAGTTTCTCATTTTTGACAAATCTATATCTCTTCACTAACTTTTCCTACCCCCAATTGAGGTCCTTCAGGATCTCACAATGAATTAAATAATGAAAAATAAACCATAGTAAATAATAAATACCATAAGATTGTTTTAAAAGTACTATGTAAGAAACAATACAGAAGTGAATTAATGCTTAATTTCAGTGAGTGGAAGAAAGTTAGGTAATAAGTGAGAGCAAGAACAGAACACTTTTTCATAAAATTTGACAAGAAGTGGTATAAGAGATAAGGCAATGATAGAACTCAGTGTGAGGTAAAAGAAAAGCTTAAAATAAAAAGAAAATTAAAAACTCGAGAAGCAAGAGATGGCATGATGGAGTAAGTATCAAAGAGAGTTGATAGGAGTATTTATAGAAATAAAAGGACTTGGGACAGCCTATATCCTGGTAGTTAAGGCAACTGGATCCCACATAGCAGTCCCCACAATTTGAGTCTTGGATCTGGTGGCTTGAAAATCATGCCAGACACGTGTGCAGGCCTGCCCAAAATCCTGAAAGGAAGGAGAAATGTACCATGCCCAGTAGGGGTGCTTTCTTGTGCTCTCTCTCTCTGGTAAGCACATCCTTTGACAAATTAAAAAAAAAAAAAAAAAGAAATGGAAAGAAAGAAAGAAAATAGGCCTGGACTTAAATAAGAAAATACTTTTTGTTTCTGAGTTCTATGGATGATAAAATACGAGAAAGGAAGTTGATACAGACACATGGACATCCAGATATGGCGATGGAAGGACCTAGAAGTTTAGATAGTTTCAGCCTGATGGATTCTTTCAAATAGTATTAAGATCCTTATCTGAAGAATTAAAGATGAGTATAAACAATGTACACAGTCAAGGAGAGTAGTGGGGAAAGTTTATCAGGGAATAGATATAACAGTAACTGAGAACTGTTTAAATCATACTACAGCCCATAACATATTGTAGCACTAAACTGAGGTGTTAAATTTCCCAGTGACGCTAGATCACTACTGGTTAAGAGAAAAGGAATGTAAATGAGAAATAAGGAGGCTAACAACAACTACCCATTTGCCCGTGGTGAAAACATATTACTTTAACATGCATCGAAATCACCTTTATTTTTCTAATCTAGATAAAAGATTTAATAATTACAGCTTGAATGAAATATGTAAGTTAGTGATGATAACCTGTTTTTTTAAAAAGAAGTAACAGACAAAATATAGCCATGAGGAAAAAAGTTTAAATATTAAAATGCCATTGATCTCACCAATTCTAGTGATTTTGTTATGTGAAAGTTCAAGACTTTGAATATTGGTGCATCCATCCAAACCATGAAAAGAAGTCAACTGATTTCTATTAAGAAGAACAACACGGAGATTTTCCAAATTTTCACAACTGATAGTCTCAATATGGTTTTCCTAAAGCAAGAACAAATGTAATTAGTTTTATTTTGATGGATTATTAAATATTTAAAATTTACAAAAGCAGAAGGATGACATATGATCTTCAAATGAATATCTGAATCTCAAACTCCTAAGGTGACCATGGAAACAATTACATTATCTGGTTGGAAAAATATATTAAGTAATATAATAAAGAATTAACTAATCATTAATTTATTTGTTAATATTATTTTAAAATGTAGAAAATGTAAAGCATAATATGACAAAACATTTCAAACGCTCTAAATGGATGGAATGGGAATGTCTACTGTAGTTAGCTAAGCCCTGTCCCACCATTATTTGTCAGTGTATGGAGAGGGTAAACAATTTTTCATTTTACTTTGCAGATCTCTGAGTTAAGAGGTCTCCACCTCAGTGGATACACCCAAGTAATTATACCTGAGGTGCTTCATCTCCACCTGGATCTTATTTAGATTAGAATATCCTATACTTTAAGTCTAAACCTGTTGCCATGTTGGTGAGACTTTGAGGTCTTTGTGATTTGAATGTATTTTCCCATGTAGGAAGGATATGAATTGTTAAGAGCCAGAGGGAAGACTGTGATAGACTGTTACTTTGGTAGCCCTAGTAAACCTTACAACCCAATAGTAACATATCTGCATAGTCTTACTCCCACACAAACTGCAACATGTTGCAGACAGATGCTTGATAAACACATGCATATTGTAGCTTGTCCTTCTGGAACTCTCACTACTGTAATCTGGCAGCCTAAGTAGGAAAAGAAGCCCAAACTAGCCATGTGAAATTCGAACCTCCCAGACATCCCTGTCAAGGTACATGCCATATTGGTGAAGACATTATGGATCCTACAGCCCTAGATTCATCTGACTACAATTACCTAAGAGACCCAGACAACACAGTATAAAGCTGAGGAAATGCTCAGTCAAGCTTTTAATTCATAGACCACAGAACCATGACCCAAATAAGACTATACTTGTTTTATGCTACTAGGTAATGTAGTAGTTTGTTATGCAGCAAAAAGTAACAAAACCAATAACCACATCATCTGCAAAAAAAAGGGGACTAATTTCCAGGTCATACCACCTATTCATCTCCCTTCCTGATTCTCACAAATTTAGGTTCATGATCTCTTTAGATAATGAGTTAAGGCTTATTTTAGTAATCGGTTCTTCAAAATTAGTACCTCTGAAATGTAAACATGAATCCATTCCTATTGATTTGTATGATAAATAACAGTAGAACAGAAGACATACCTGTGCATCTATGTACTTAAGTTTTGTGCAGTTACTCAGGCCGTGCAAGGAAATTAATCCACAGCGTCGAAGAGATAGAAACTGAAGATTTATACACTCTGCCAATGTGGAGAGACTACAACCTGGCAAGTCTTGAAACGTAACTGTTGTAACCTAGAGAATTCAAAACAACTGGGGTGGATAACTTTATTTAACAGTACTACATATAAGGTATATTAGCCTTCTAAACTATTCAGAAAATTTTCCTAAAAGAGTGACTCTATATATCGAAACCCACATTTATTAACAGCTCAATTTGAGTTAAGCTATCTAGTCTCTTGTTTCCCGCAAAAGATGATAAAATGCTGCAATTACTCATAATCAAAGTTCAGAAGTAAAATACATAAAAGCAATATTATAATCAACTATTATTTCACTCCCTGGCTTTTCACCAGATGCACCTTGTCTTTCAAGATTACTTTAAAGAAAAATGCTCTCAGCATTACTTTAAAAAAAAATTTGGGGAACCAGCAGTTAGCATAATGGCTATGTCCCTGGACTCCCACGTAGTCAACCACGGTTCGCGTCCCGGACCCAGTGGCTTAGAACTCATGCCGGGTGTGTGTGCATGCGTGCCCATGATCCTGAGAGGAGAATGGAGGAGAAGGGATTGTGGCATGACCATTCCCCCTGGGGGGTGATTTCTCGCTTTCTGTCTCTATGTCTCTGTCTGTCTGGCGAGCGCATGCGCCCTGTAGCAAAAAAAAACTCTCAAAAAAATGTATTTATTATCATTATTATTTTTCAGCTTGCCGCAGGGCACATGTAGGCACATATGCTTACCATAGAGAGAGAGGAAAGTGAGATAGTAAGCTGCCAGGTCCAAGACTTGAACCACATCCGGGACGGAGCATGCTGGACCCATGCATACTGTGATTCAGGCTGGCTGGGACTAGGCATAGATCGCATTGTGAAGACCCTTTTGGGGGATGCCTGTCTCTGTCTTTCTCTTTCCCAAAAAACTCTCTCTTATAATAAATAAATGTATAATCTTAAAAAAGAATTCTATGAGAACTATGCCATAATAATTGAACCATGCAGTACATATAACATCCTATAAGTATTATAAAGTTGTGAATCATTCCTTATTACAATACATATAACAAAACCAGACATATAGAATCTGTGGAATACTAAGTTGTAAATAGTATTTTTTTCTGTATTTCTTCAAACATGTTGAAAACTACACATGTACATCATTTCTTATCACTGATTTATTCTTGTGGACTCAATACATTGCTTTTCTTTTAAGAAACTTTTTGTTTAATCTTTTAGTCTTTATAACTAAAGAAAATTCAGTATCAAAGAATATACTCAACTTTATGACAGGTATATTAGAACTAATACTTATACTACACTATTATATACTTATAATTCTGTAAGACTATGTTAGAGAGGCCAGCAGATGGTGTAATTGGTTACATCGCTGGACTCCCACATGGCCGACCATGGTTCAAGTCTCAGATCTGGTGGCTAGAAACTCATGGCAGGCATGTGTGCATGCATGGCCAAGATCCTAGGAGGAGAATAGAGCAGAAGGGATTGCAGCGTGGCCATCCCACCTGGGGGATGATTTTTCACTTTCCCTCTCACTGTCTTTGTCTCTCCCTTTCCAGCGAGTGCACATGCCCTAAGGCAAGAACCTCTACCCCTCCCCAGAAAAGACTATGTTAGATAGAATTTTTTTTAATTTTATTAATTGTCATTATTTTATTTTATTGTTTCGAAGTTGACCAGAGATAGACAAAGAGAGAGAGAGAAGAGAAGTGAGACAGCAAGTTGCCAGGTTCGGAATTCAAACCATTGTCAGCCATGTGGGAGTCCGGCTGCCTTAACCACCATGCCACCTGCCAGCCCAATAGAATTATTTTCAAAACGACTGTAGAAAAGCATTTCCATTTATTTATTTTTTTACTGTATTATTAATTTTCTTTCCATGACAAAGAGAGATGCAGAGAGAGATAAGAAAAGGAACTCCCAGGGTCATCACACTGCGATCTACCCCTATCTCAGCCAGCCCAGATCAGCTACATGCAAGAGCCTGGCATACTCAGGGAGGTCATAGGACATGAAGCCCGGACCTTTTCCATGTGAGTCCAGTTGGGTTAGTGCTGCACCATCACTTGGACCCTATTTATTATTTTCTTTAAGACAGGGTTTTGCTGTGGTGCCCAGGACACCCTTAAGCTCTTGATACTTCTGCCTCAGCCTCCTGAGAAGCTGAAATTATAGGCACAAGCTACTGTGCCCAGCTTTTAGGTTGGACTTGAAATCAAACCCGAGCCTCCTACATGGTCCCAGCTTATGGTGCACAGCATCTTAACCTCGCACACCACCACGGCTGGACCTTTTCCACTTCTTAAACTCAAAAGGTCTCACCTGAATATGATGGTAGAATACTGATAATATCCTGGTTCTTTAATATAACTGAATCCATGCACTGAAATAACTATGGGATTATCAGAAAAGTCATGTATTTTTCTATGCAAAAATGCATTATGACTTCCATCAACCCAATACATAAGCCAAATCACTTCACAATAAGAATATTTCCGCAATGCCACATTGAAAATCTTAAAGCAAGTTTTCCATGTACATAACATGCACTTAAAAATTATTGATTTTATAGGAAGAGTAGTCTGGTGTATACTGTATTCAAAACAGAGTCATAAAAATAGTCTATTAAATTATATACTATTGTTTTAAAAGATTCTTAGAAAAGTATAAAATTCTTAAGTGCAGTAACTCCTCTACATTTGGAACATTTCCTATGCATTAAACTAAATGTTTCAAATTTACATATTTATATATGTGATGAGAGGATATAGGGGATATAGGGAGGATTCAATCTATTTCTTGGGGATATAGTTTCAAGGGGATATAGGGAGGATTCAATCTATTTCTTGCTTTAAATAGCAAAAGCAATAATTCACACTTTCAAGATGCAATTTTTTAAACAAATTTCATTTTCATTTTTTTCAGAAAGTATATTCATTGGTTCACATAGGATGACTTCTATGTATTGCCTATTTAATCTGCACACAAACAGATGTAAATTCTGTAACTGGAAAACTGACTCTGCACTTAAAAATAAATCACTATTTAGCATTGAACACTTAAAAACTGAAATTCGATAATTACATCTATATAGTAATAAATACTACTCAACTTTGTAATTTATATTATTCTGCCTGATTTAATAACATGCTACTTTCAATATCTATATAAGCAAATTTAAATTCTAGTTATTTATTATGTGGCAATGTTTCTGGCTTAATTTCATTATGACATGGTAGTAATGACTGCTGCAGTATCCTCCTTAGTAATATACACTTTTGAATATAAGGAGTTGTATAGTATTTCATCTTCCTTCTTATTTTTTATTATTATTCATACATTAAATCGCTATACATTTCTACTATGAAGAGACTTTACCCAGCATGATATACACCTCAGTCCAGCCTAGTTGAGACCACCATACACATCCTCATCAACAGATAATAAATTTTACCTGTGTCCCACAAGTGTCTTACCTCTCCATTCACCCCCCCCAAATTTCCTATGCTCTTCCCCTCCCATACTGTCTTTCCACTTTGTCTCTAGTGTCCATTACATTTTTAATACTTTTATGTTCTCCAGTCTTTCAATCTCTACCACAGAGTGCAGACAGTTGGTATATGTTAAGTGGAGACATCTGATGTCTCTCTTTCTTAGCCTGACTTGCTTCACTCAGGAACAGAACTTCCATATTTTGTCCACTTTCTATCAGTTTCCAGGGCCTTGTTGTTTTTTTATGGCTGAATAGTATTCCACGGAGCATATGTGCCACAAATCTTTCAATCCATTCATCTGTCCATGGACATTTGGGTTGGTTCCATGTCTTAGCAATCATGAATAATGCTGCAATGAAAATAGATGTGCAAGTGCTTTTCAAACTGAATGCTCTTCTGTACTTTCGGGAGATACCCAGGAGTGAAATTGCTGGATCATATGATAGTTCTAGTAGAAGGTCTTTGAGGAACCTCTATATCATTCTCGACAGTGGCTAGATCAATTTACATTTCTACCAACAGTCTAGGAGTGTTCCCATTTCACCACATCATCCCCCAGCACTTATCATTTTTTTTTTAAATTTTCACCATTCTGATTGGGGTTAAGTGGTATCTCATTGTGGTTTTGATCTGCATCTCCTTTACAATGAGGAATGTTGAGCATTTTATCATGCCTTTTGGCTGTTCCTATGTCTTCCTTACAGAGTTGTTTATTCAGCTCATTTTCCCATCTTTCAATTGAGTTAATCATTTTCTTCCAGTTAAGCTGCTTGAATTCTCTGTGTATTCTTGTTATCAGTCCCTTATCTAAGGCACAGTTAACAAAAATTCTTTCCCATTCTGAGGGTTATCAATTTACTCTAATTATAGTGTTCTTTGCTGTGCAGAAACTCCTTAATCTGATGTAATCCCACCTGTCTATTTTGGGTATTACTGCCTGTGCTTTGGGGGTCTTGCTTAAGATGTCTTTGCCTACCCCAATGTCTCCCAGTTTCCCTAGTGCTTTCCACCAGTAGTTTTATAGTTTGTGGTCTTACGTTTAGATCTTTGATCTACTTTGATTTGATTTTTGTTAATGGTGACAGATAGGGGTTCAGATTCATCTTTCTGCAGGAGGATACCCAGTTCTTCCAGCACCATTTGCTAAAGAGGTTTTCCTTTTCCCATTGGATTGACTGGTACCCTTTGTCAAAGATGAGTTGGCTGCATGTTTTGGGGTTTATTTCTGGAGTCTCTACTCTGTTCCATTGGTCCTCGTGTCTATTTTTGTGCTAATACCATGCTGTTTTGATTATCACAGTTTTGTAATGTATTTTGGGGTCAGGAAGTGAGATGCCACCTACTGCAGTCTTCTTGCACAGGATGGCTTTAGCAAAATGGGGTCTTTTATGGTTCCAGACAAATTCTATGATTGTCTTTTCTTATTAAACATTTTTAAGAAGTCCTGTGACTGGAACCAGCAGATGGTGTAATGGTTTGCTGGACTCCCATGTAGTCGAGTGCAGTTTGAGTCATGGACCCTGGTGCGTGTGCATGCATGCCCAAAATCCCAAGAGAAGAATGGAGAAGAATGGGCTGTGGTGTGGCCATGCCCTCTGGGGGGTGATTTCTTGCTTTCTGTCCCTCTCTGTCTCTCTGCCAAGCACATGCACCCTCTAGTAAAAATCTTCCTTAAAAAAAAAATCCTTATGATATAGTAATGCATTCTCTACTCCCATTTAGATTTTCCCCCTAAACATATGAGATCAAAATTATTTATTTATTATTTATTAATACATGCTTAATCATAATCACATGTATCAAACTGCTTATGCTCAATAATAATGGTCAATATATAGTTAGTAATTTTAAGTACTAATCACTACAGAGTCAATGTGAAAATCAGCATTTGGAGCAGAGTAGATGTTGGCTAAATGTTTCTTAAATAAATGAATGAAGTTCCCTGGCCTGTGGCAAAATTCAAATATATTTATATTGTTTCTTTGGAGGATGATATAAAATATTTGAAAAATTTATATTTTCAGGCTCTCATGATTTGTGAATAAAAACTGTTCTACCTATAGAACCTCTGAGTCATTCATTTTATTTTAATAAACGATCACAAGTCTGGGACCAGTAGATGGTGTAAGGATTATGTTGCCAAACTCCCATGTATTCGACCATGGTTTGAGTCCCTGATCCAGCAGATTAAAACTTATGCCAGGTGCATGTTTGTGCATGCTCAAGATCCTAAAAGAGAATGGAGGACAAGGGATATTTCTCATTGTCTCTCTGTCTCTTTTTGTCTCTCTGGAGAGTTCATGTGCCCTATATAGCAAAATAAAAACCTAAAAAAAAGTCAATTTTTCATTTAATGATCTATATTTTTCCAAATCACTGAAGATTATTGTATATAAAAGGACCTTCACCAGCTACATATATTTGAGATATTTCATTCTCAATTATTCTTGAGTTCAAGCTGAGGACTATAAGTCATCTCTGATAAACTGTAATTACAAAAATAGAAAAAAATAACTTCATCTTTAAATTTTTTGCAGAAAAATGATCCAATCTACTCTTCACAGAGAAATAATACTGTTTTAAAAACCAGCTGCTGACCAGCCAGTAGCACAGTATTTAAGGTGCTGGATGCCCATGGCCAACTGTGTGGTTCAAGTCTTAGACCTGGAGGCTTGAAAAAAACACAGGCATGTATGTGTGTGGGCCCCAAATCCTGAAAGGAGAAACGGAGGAGAAAGAATCGTGGCTTGACCATTCCCCACAGAGGAGTTCTCTCTCACCTTGCTTCTCTCTCTCACACTCTCTGTCTCTCTCCAGCAATTGCATGCACATTGTGGCAAAATTTTTTAAAAAATGAAAATAAATAAATAAACAAACAAACCACCTGCGAAGAGACCAAGTCCAAGGTATGATTAAAGGCTTAAATGAAACTAGCGTCAAGTAAATATGTACCATCCCAACAGCAGCTCATTACAATTTACTATGAGTAAAAGAAATAAGGCATCTTGATCTAAAAGTTAATCAGCAGCTAAAACGCCATCAAAGCAATATTTTAAAAAATCCTTAACCGTTTACGCAGTTGTTGTCATTGTAAACAAGTTACCATTAGTAGCAATATGCCTAAATAAAATACAAACTTTTAAAACACTAAAAGGAGAAAAAAAATTTAATTCATTATCTAAAGTCATTGTTCTTTAGTTATATCCTTTTGGATATTACTGCATTTCAGTCGTGGGATGGTCCAGGGTTTTTAATTTTATAACTTCTTCCATGAAACAGGCTATTAAGAAGCCTTTAAAATTCTATTTGCTGGGCCAGCAGATTAAGGCTGCTAGAGCCCACATGGCTGACTGCACGGTTTAGTAGCGGATCTGGCAGTTCAAAAAACATACCAGATGCAACATGTATGTCCAATGTTCTAAATGAAGGAGAAGACTGCAGTGTGGCCATCCCCCTCAGAGGGTGATTTCTCACTTTCCTTCTCTCCTCCCTCAGCTCTTCCCCCTCCCCGTGCCTCCCCCTCCCTTCCCTTCCCCCCAACTCATTTGCGCTACAGAAAAGTAAAAATAAATAAATAAATAAATAAATAAATAAATAAATTCATTTGTCTTTTTCTTTCATTGTTTGAGTTCTACACTTGATAAGTGACTATTACACACATTAGGGGACATGAACCATGTCCTTCAAATATAGTATTTTAAGACTCAACAATCCTTTCTAATATTATTACTCTTTCTAGTTTATGAAAGAGAAACCTGAGGCTGAAAAAAGACCAAGCACCTGTACAAGAGTATATGGCCAGTAAATGACAAAAATAAAATTATAACCCAAATCTTACTCAGCACAGGATTTGTTAGTAATTTATTCAATGACATTCAAGTAATTTTAACACTAATTTCCTTCCTAATCAATACACTCTAAACTATGAAGCTAGTAGTAATGTCAAGACAAGATTATCATTCAGTTGGATTTATTTATTCACCCAATGATCCATCCTCTTATTCATCTAAACCACAATCAAACAGCGGAAAACACTATATGCCTAGCGACATGTAGTGGAAGACAAAAGGAAGCCCTGACGCATGACTTAAAGTCTCAAAGTGAGAGAGATTCATATAAGCAAAATGAATTCTTTACTGCATGAAATTTCAAAACAGTAGTTTTCTCTTCTAAATGTTCTCTATAGAAGAGTCTTCCAAAGCTGGTAGTGAGGGATCAGGATTGAGACAAAGATGCAAAGCTAAAATATTATAAAATCAAAGCAGGAACGGTCAGTAGCAATAGTGAATGAAAACACCACGATAAGCCATCTGCCTCAGTCATTTAGAAAATTTGGAAACAAAAGATGATATTTGATAACACTTAACATATATATGGCAGATCCACAGGGAGTTTTCATCTGTATACTGTATATTTGATGCTTCAAAGAAAAATTAAAATTCAAAATAGTTTGTTTGAATAGTGGTGAAAGGATTATAGGGTCCTTTAGAAAAACTGCTACCAAAATTAGTCTATGGACTAGAACCATCAGTATCATTTAGGAATATTGCAAAAATGCAGAGCATTGGGTCAATTCCTGGAACTACTGAGAATCAGCATTTTAACAAATCCTCAGGTGACCTGTATACACATGACAGTTTGCCCAGCATTGCTCTAAGAAGCAAAACAAAGGGGCTGGCAAGTGGCGTGGTGGTTAAGGGTGCTGGACTCCCACTTGGCCAACCATGCTTCAAGTCTCAGACCTGGTGGCTTGCTTTCTCACTTCCTCACTCTCTCTCTGTCTCTCTCTGACCAAACTGGAAAATAACAATGATAATAATAATAAATAAAGTTAAATAAAATAATTCTTTAAAAAAAAGAAGCAAAACAAAGAGAGTTAAATTTCATTTTCTGTATCTTGCCAAGTGTGGCAAAGAAGAAACAGAATGGATTAGAGAAGAAATGCCAAATAAAAAAAGGCTCATACAGTTTAACTGCCTCAGTGCTCTCTGCATGGGAAGAGAGACCTATGATGAAAGGGGTGAAACTACCATTTCTGTAACTTCAGTTTTACTTTTCAAACCGCCACATTATAGGCATGACACTGTCACTCATGTATATGTCTGACAGATATTCATTAAAAAAATTAGTTTAAATAAAATAACAGCCAATGTCACCATATCAGAAAGTCTACAGCAACACCTTGGGCAAAAGGAAAGTAGGGAAAAAAAAAAAAAAAAAAGACATTCCAGAGACAACATAGCTTAAGGGGAAAAAAAATAAGGTAAGAGCAAATGAGAGATTCGACGTGTAGCCCAAGACATCTGATGGACATAGTCTAAAAAATGAAGGACACTTCAAAGTATAGGTCCTCCTTCTTGTTTCTTATATTGGTCCTTTGTACTGCAGAGAGTTCTTCTAGATTCCACTGTTTTAATATCCTCTCACAGAACACTCTGAATTTATATCTATGGCAATGGGCAAGATTCATAATAATGCACTTATCTGTGTACTCCATAAGGGCAAAGACTAGGTTTTCTTTGTTTTTATCCCTTTAGACTAACAATAAATATTGATCAATCATATTGGACAGATGATTATTTGCTGAGTGAATTAGTAAAATAATATGTATATATCTATCAATATGAAATTTTCTTTCACATTTGTCTATACCCAGAAACTAAATTAACATTTTGAATTTGACTTTCTGTTCTTTGCTAAATATACTTATTTTAATCATAAATCTTTCCTAGGATCACACTACTCAAAATATTCCTAAAAAAATAAAATATTCCTTTCTGGTTTTCTGCCTGTTTTGTTAGTTATTAAGCCTTACTTTTGCTTGCCGCTATTATCTCCATAACCATTGAAGATTAGTAGCATTTGATGACAATCATTTCAAATCCTATCATATATGAAAATTGTAAGTATGTATTAAATGTATTATTTTTATATGCAGCACAATCATGAATCACATGCCTGGATAATTATGCTTCCAT
The DNA here is from genome assembly GCF_000334495.1 of Tupaia belangeri chinensis. NCBI lineage: Eukaryota > Metazoa > Chordata > Mammalia > Scandentia > Tupaiidae > Tupaia > Tupaia belangeri. The sequence goes on from NW_006207163.1 coordinate 2,784,268, forward strand.
AGATATACATCACAGAGTCTTAAATAATGTAAGCCCTTCTTTGAAAACAGTGGTCATATAGAGAAACCCAACTCATTTCAAAAGGAGCCACTAGATGGTGCTGTGGCCTAAGTCTGAAGCAAATTTACAAATGAATATCAAATTTGGAGTTTCTTACTCTAATTCTAACTCTAAATTCCCAGATACTTTGACTTATAGATGCTTAAAAATGACAAGACCCTTGAATACAATCTGCAAAGTATTAAAAAATATAAATCAAAGTGTGTTAATAGTGCCTCACTAGGGAGAAGATGCCCTGAATAATTTGAGTTGCTTTTTAAAAAACTATTATACATCACCTCTTAAATGGGGCACTATATCATTTGCATTATCATTAATAAGAGAGTTTTTACTAATATTTGAAAAGTTAAATTTTAGAGAACTAATTGTAATTAAATGTGAAAAACCATTATAAAATTAGAAATACCTGCTGTAAAGTATTCCAAGGACCATATCGAAGAATTTCTAGTGTGTTCAAAGGCGGCATCGTGTCGGCTGGACACTTGACAGTTCTCTTTATTTTAACAATTTTCTTTTGTTGATTTTGCTTTAAAATTTCAAACCAAGGTTTAAATGATTTCATCCAAGCTAGTCTCTTTTCTTCAATAGAAAATGGAAGTGCTGACTCTGGTACAGAGCCAGTCACAATATTTTCAGGTTGAGCTCTAACGTCAAGACATTTTTCTGGAATTTCTGGAATCTCAGGTATAAGAGAATTTCCTTCCTTAGAAACCAAAGAGCTTTTTGCATTATAGCCATCCAAGTTTTCACAAGGGCCATGTCTACCTAAACCATAATCTTGTTTGTCTGTTTTGCCTTCTATATTTATCATGGCATCAGTTGTGTTAAAAATCATGCCAGTATTCAGAGTGTTGACTTCCAGGTTCTCTTCCATTTCTTTGGATTTTAAATCACTTTCTTTTTCTTGTAGTATTACATTTTCCCCTCTATGCTGAGAATTTTCTAATGTTAGTGGCAGTGGCTTTTGTTCTGTTGAAATAAATGAATTATTATTCTCTTCATATAATGAACCCTTGTATACTGGCATCTCTTCTTTTTCTACTTTATCTAGCTTTTTCTGTTGATTATCTTTGGCTCTTTTCTGTACTTCATTATTTTTCACTCTACTGATTTCTTGATTATGTCCTAATGTTACTATGTGGACTTCTTGTCCTACATTCTCATTTAGGGCATGTTCTGTGGTTTCCTCTTTTTGTATCTGAGACTTCAATTCTTGCAGCTCCAACTGTTCTTTCACATTTTCTTTTAGAATTGGGTTTTCCAATTCTGTTTTCTTGTCTCTATTTTCATATTTTGTTTCTTGCAGGGCCAATTTTTCTGAACACTGCCTTTTTGATAGGTCTTCATTCCTTTCTTCTAGTTTTAATTCTGTCAAATTTGCTTGGTTTGATATTGATTCTTTTAATTGTACTTGCACTGAGTTTTTCCATACAGGCTGTCTGTCTACATTTTGTATCTTATTTGATTCGTCAACTAGCCAAAGGGGAGCATCTTCCTGCTTGTTTGAATTCTCATCCACTAGCTTTCTGACTATATGGCCCTTATTCTTTGATATATCTTCAGCAATGAAAAGTTTCACATTAAATTCTCCTTTCTTTAATGTACTACTTATTAGCTGTTGGCTTGAACTGTCTCTTAATTTTAATTTTTCCTTGATTAGCAGTTGTTCTATTTCTTGTCTCAAGATGTTCTTTTTTTCCTCATATTCTTTTTTTCTCATTTCCATCTTCTCTTGCTTCTGCTTCTTAATCTCGTCTTCTAACCTTTGTTCCTCCTCTAACCTTTTTTGTTTTTCTTCTTCTCTCTGTCTTATATATGCTTCCTTTTCTTTCCATTCTTGTGCTTTCCTTTTCTTACTTTCTATTTTTTCTTTTATGATTGGGCCATATTTTTGGTAAGCTATAAATGCTTTATATTTAGCTTGAATTTTTATGGCTGCATTATGCTGCAGTTCTAACAAACGCATTTTTTCTTTTTCCTGTAGGTCTTTAAATTTTGTTCTTTCCTCTTCCATTTGTAAATGCAAACTTCTTATAAATTCCTGAAATAAAGTATGTATTAGTCAGCATAAACAAAATGTGTAATTTAAAAAAGTATTATTTAAACTTTAGATTGAAAACAAATACTAAAGCTGAAATCATAATGAAGTTACTATAAAAATTCACTTAGAGAGGGGCCGGCAGGTGGCCTGGTGGTTAAGGCTAATGGACCCTCACACAGCCAACAGCAATTCGAATCCTGGACTTTTCAGTATGCTTTCTAACGCTCTCTCTCTCTCTCTGTCTCTGTCCCCCTCTGGTCAAATTAAAATAAATAAATAAAGTTAAATAAATAAATAAATAAATAAATAAATAAAGTTAAAATAATTCTTTAAAAAATTCACTTGGAGGAACTAAAAGCACTAACTTTAAAGGATAATAATTGGTTAAATATTTAGGAGATTGGATCATGCTGATAAATTGATATTCTAATATAATGGTCTACTATATAACCAAATATCAATTTGTTCAATATAGAACACATGTGAAATCAGAATGGTACTAAAATAAAGCAAAGGAAACTAGAAACCAAAATTCATACAGGAGAAAAGGACTTCATAGTCTCTGGGGTGGGAGTTCTGAGAATGGAGACTCGGAGCTAACACTAGGACTACAAAAGCAGGAATTACTTATATTTTTGAGACATGAAACCAAGGAGACCAGTTAATCCGTTCATATAAGCAATAAGAAGAACCAGTCTACTCACACATCTTATCCCTTCTTAACTATCCAGAGAACTGGTAAGTATAGACTGCATTATGTGAGATAATTTGGAGTTAGGCAAGAAAATATAAATGTCACTAGAATCCTAAAACAAAAATAAACAGCTCAACAAAAATTCAGCAAATGTTTAAGGGAAATGAACACAAAAGATGTGGGACTATGCATTCAACAAGCAGAAGGAAGAACCAATTTTTTTAGAAAAGAGAATTATCATACTAGGTAAAATCTTAAGTAATAATACTTTTTTAAAAAATTGATTCAACAAGAATAGCTTCATATGATAATAAAATGCAAGTGTTAAAATTGAAAAATGATTTGCTGAAACAAAAAATCAAAATGGTGTAATAGCTGACAACAGAAATAAAACCTTCAAAATTAGATGTTTTCCAAACACAACATACAAAACAACAAAGATACTAAATACATGCCAGAGACGGTAAGTGTAAGACAGATCAACAAAGAAACTACAACATATGACTATGTGGATATACAAATAAAAAATGGAAAAAACTGAAGGAATGAAACAATAGAAAAAATATGTTTTCTAAACCGCACACACTAAAAAACACAGAGTTAATTTTAGACAAAAATGACACACTTCAATAGATGTTAGCAATACTTCATAACCCCAAGGAAACTCCATGAAAGCCAGGAGTATTTTATTTCAGTCACTGCAATATCTTTAGCAGAGAAGTGCCTGGCACATAATATAAGACCAATAAATATGCGTGAATTAATGTATAAAGTTAAAAATCCTACAGCTCCAAAATATAAGTAATAAGCATATAATGTACAATTGTAGATAGCACAGGCAAAATAAATAAATATATTTTGGAGTCATATTTCAAATAATTAAAAGTTAAGTGGTAATAAACTTGAATTCTATACATAAAGAAATTAATCATTAGGTTTTAAAGGAAAATAAAAATCTTTTAAACCATGTAAAGATTGAGAAAGTTTACCATGCAAAAAATGTTTTTTTGGTAAGTATTTAAGTACATACTCCAGGAAATAAAAAATGAGCTCAGAAATCAAGAAAATACTTCAGGATTTTCAAAGAACACCAACAAGCAAAAAACCCATAACACTTAGTATTTAAATTTTTGGTGCCATTGTCTTCTTCCATTATTTTACTTTCAAATTAAGCTATTAATTTTACTATTGGTCTTTCTTGGGTATGTTATCTTTTCTTTTGTGTTCTTTTTTTTTTTTTTTAAGCTGGATGCTTTTTTTTTTTTTAGAGAGATTTTTGCTATAGGGCACATGCACTTGCTAGAGACATAGAGAGAGATGAAGAAGAAGAGAGAGTGAGAAAAGTGAGAAATCACTTCTGTATCACAAAGAGGGTAGGCAACACTGCAGTCCCTTCTATTCCATTATCCTTTTGGTATTTTCGGCATGCACACACACAGTGTGAGTTTCAAGTCACTGGGTCTGGGTTTTGAACCACAGTCAACCATGTGGGAGTCCGGTGCCTTAACCACTACTCCACTTGCTGGCTCTTAGATGGATGCTTTTAACACTTTTTCCCCCCTCTGCCTTGAATTTCAGTAACTGTACTATTACATTCTCAGGTATTATTTTCTTAGTACCTATCCTACTTGGAATCATTAATCATCTCTGAATGTCAGGCTGATACTTTAAAATAATGTAAAACCTTTCATATTACTTGTATATAAATTTTATATCTCCATGGTACGTTTCATACAATTCTTATGCTCTTTTCTGTTTTTTCCATTTTCTGTTTCTCTGTTTTAATTTTGGTTACTTTCTATTGATCTTTGTTTTACTAATGCTCTCATCTTCTTTGTCCAATCCACTGCCAAACTCATCCACTGAATTTTTAATTTTATATATTGAATTTGTAAACTCTAGAACAAATACTTGATATTTTATTATAGAGTTTTACGCTCTTTTCACATTCCTATTAGCTATTTTGTTCATGAGTTGACAGTTATTAGGTATATTAATGGCTCACTAAATTCAACATCTGTCGAATTGATTGCTATGATTGTCTTTTCTTTCTCTTATCATTCATATGAACCTATTTTTTGAGATGCCTAACCAATGTTTTAATTTAAAAATGTAATAGTAGAAACCTACTTTCTCTGGAGTGTATTTATATAAATAAAAGATTTAAAAGAAATGTAACAATGGTTAGCTCCATAAGAGGATTTTATCTCATTTATATTTGTAATTACTTGAAATAATTTTATATAAGAACTGTAGTGTCAATAAATAAATCATCATAATCTTCTTAAATTCAAAGATGTTATTCAACACAATTATTATAATTGCCTTCAGGAAATACAGTAATAACCTTTCATAATAATCTTCAAACATAACAAAATGTTCATAATAGTATCATTCAAACCTTGGAAAGTATTTTGATATTACAGTTTTATACTAACACACTCACTGAGCCAGTTAAATTTCACTTTCAGTAGGTTCTATTTATAGAGAGTTCCTGAAGATTAATAATCTTTTAATGATGTTGGGCCTGGCAAGTGTCGTGGTGGTTAAGGGTGCTGGACTGTCCCATGACTGACCATGGTTTGAGTCCCAGACCTGGTAGTTTGCTGCCTCTCTCTCGCTTGCTCGCTCTTGCTCTTGATCTTGCTCTGTCCCTCTCTTTTGAAATTAGAATAAATGAATAAATAAAATTGAACTAAATCATTTAAAAAATAATCTTTTAAAACTGAAATAAATTACTAATAATTATACAGCAGCTAGGAAATATATTAAAATGCTTGATTCAAGCACAGTAACATTGCAAATGAGGAAAGATTAATGTGCTGATTAAAAACAACAAATAGATACCTCATGCTGTTTAAATTTATCTTTCCACATCTTTTCTTCTTTATGGAGTTCATCATTCATTTTGTCTTGTTCTTGCTGAACATGCAATAGTAAAATAGTATTATATTCAAATATCAAAGAATATTATGTTAATCACATATGATTCTCACAACACGCATTTAAAAAAATGGTTAAAAATGACAACACACCTAATGGTTCTGGGTTAGTACTGGAATAGCAACTTTAACCTTAAACTAAAATATCACAAAAAAAATATATTGCTTTCTATTCTGAGGATGTAAAGATGTTTGCACTTGGGAAAATTGTTCTATTTATTTGAATATATAAAGTCATCTACTAAAATGGACTGACTAAAACACTAGTTGGTATTGCAAACATTGCAAATAATAAGGTTTGTAAGATGGATTTTGCATACAATTGTTTTCACTTCACATAATACCATTTAATTGACATAATAAATCAATCCAGTCAGTTCTTTCAGTAACTCTTTATTAGCACATATCTTTTGAGGCTCTGCAGAACAAACCAAGTTCAGTAACATGCAACCTCCTTTCTCAAAAACTCTATATGGGGAACTATCATAAATTTACACATTACTACAAATCTAGCAGAATAAGTTTATCATTAAGACAAGAACTATAAAGGATCATGATTGCAAGGTGTTTTATAATTAGAGGGTGATGAATGGTTACAGGCAGAAGATTATATTTGAAATTATTAGATTTTTCAAAAGGTGACACACATTGTTGGCATTTGCTAAGTGTTTTGAACTAGAAAAATAATTAAATAGAATTAGCCAAAGAGAGCCAACAGGACACGAAGAAGATGAGTGAAAAATGTCTTGAAATATCTATGTAAGACTCAGTGAGGGTCTTCTGTAGACAGGGTTCAGGAGTGAGAACAGATGCAAACAGCATAAATGTGAAATTTCTACAAGTTTTCAATTGAGCAGATAAAAAGGAGTTGATATAAAAAACTGGGGAACATTATCTGATATGAGTGGTGAGAACTTTTGATGGCATTTAAGCAGAGAGAAAGCTATTTTTTTTTTTTTTTTAATTTGAGGGATGTCTTCAAAGTTCATGGAAAATGTGTACTATGAAACCCTAGGGACAGTTCTATGGTAAGGTTTTAGGTAGCTAGATCCCACACAGCCAACTACACCATTTGAGTCTCAGACCTAGTGGCTAAAAAAAATACACTGGACACCTGTGCATTTGTGCCCAAAACCAAAAAAAGGGGGAGAGATGGAGGAAAAAGGATTATGGCATGACTATTCCCCGTGACTACATATAAGGACAGAGAAAAAGAAGTGTAAAATGGATATTAAGAAGGAATAGTCAAGCATGTAAAAAGACAATCAAGACAAGTGTGATCCACAGAAGACAAAGGAAAGGCAAATTATCCACAATTAAATTTTTCTTCACATAAAATGCTATAGATGCCAAACTTAGAACAGAGAAAGAAATAAAAAGTCACTAAATATCTTTGCTGCCAGCAGTTTGAATCAGTGAGCTGTTGGTAGAAGAAACCTAGCGGGTTTAGGATTGTATCAGAGGGGCCAGTAGGAGGCGTAGTGGTTACGGCTCTGGACTCCCACATGGCACAGCGCAGTTCAGGTCCCAGACCTGTGTCTTGAAAATCATACTGGGCACATGTGTGCATGCTTAAAATCATCCCCAGGAGGAGAACGGAAGAGAAGGGATTGTAGCATGGCCATTCCCTCAGAGGTGATTTCTCCCTCTCCTCACTGTTTCTGTCCTGAGAATGCACTTACCCTGGGCAAAAACCATTAAAAAAAATTGTATGAGAGATGAGGAAGTGGATATAACAAAAATAATTATAAGAAGTCTGTCTGTAATAAGTAGAGCTAAAGAGAAGCTAAAGTAAAACATAAGAACAAAGGTGACTAGAATTTTGCTTTCTTTTATTTATGTTATACATTGAAAATAGTTGAACTGGTTCTACAATATTATAATTCCTTTTATTTTTTTTTCTGTTACTCAGGAAATAAAATGTCCTCAACATAGAGAACTAGAATATCCTGACCTGCCTGAATTGCCCTATGCTAATACTCTCTATATGGAACACTCAGACTAGTAAATTTTGATTTACATATTCAACATAAACATTACCTTAATTAAAAAAGAGTTCTGTCCTACCTGCTATCTACATATTTCAAGGTCTTGATAACCCTCAAATAGTCCCAAAATCTACCAGTTTTTCAAAATGGCACTACTATTACCTGACTGTGTGGATCCCCTGAGGGAAAAACAAGCCCAAGACAAACACAATAGAAATAAAAGACAGAACCCCTTTACATAAAAAAAATTTTGTTCAATAAATTACTGCAATTGTAGAGATAGGGCATAGACTGTAACCTAAATGGCAGAACCACTTGAATAAATATGTTTTCATAATGTGTCATATGACAGACCATACAGAAATGACAATGACTAATCAAGAAAATTCTGTTGCCATTTTCTGTAATTAAAATGGTATAAAAAAAAGCAATCATTTATGTTGTAAATTTCACACTCAGTTATGACCCTTGAAACTTCATATACTCAAGAGCCCCACAAGATCTAAAGTAGTATCTGGAATTCCAATGAATTTCAGTGAAAACTAATCAAGAAGTCCACATTAAATGTTGCTCACTCAAAATCAATTGTTTCCACTATCAAGAATAGCTAAAAGCCATTGAACCAATTTCAGTCCATACTATTATTCAAATATCAATATTCTTCAGATGTAGCTACTGACTCAAAATATGTATGAAAAACTAAAACAAAAAAGCTTTACCTTCTGAATATTCTCTAATTTCTTCTTTTCAACTTCAAATTGTTTCATCCAGCAATGTCTCTTTTCTTCTTCTTCTTGAAATTGCTTTTCTTCTCTATCCCTCTGAGCTTTGAGAGTTTCCTTCTCTTTGTCTTCTAGTTCTTTCTGTTTGTCTTGCCAAGCCTCGAAAGACTGTCTACATCTTTCTTCCACTTCACAGTATCCAAAATTTACATCAGCATCATCTACATTCATTAAAAAAAAAATTATTATTCTTAAAATCAAATCTATTAAAACTGATCCAGTTTAAAGTTCAAAAGAGAGGACACATCAATATATTGCCTGAGTAAAAATAAGTAATAATATGTCACAAAAAAACCCTTGAGTATATGTGAAAATTCCATCACAGACAATAAAGAAGTTTCATAACTTGTCTTAAAATATTCCACAAAACTTAACATAAAATATAAGTGTGAGGGTGTGTGTTTTGTAGTTAAGGGATATATTATAGTTAAGAGATGCTTAATTAATTCAGTGCTAGTTAGATCAATTGCAGTCAGACATACATGTAGAAAAATGTTAAGTGTATTTGAATCAAGTTAATTAAGAAGACATAAAGAAAACCGTGAGAACTAAAATTAAATTTCTACAGAAAGTCATATTAATTTTTAAACATTGTAATTGTGTTTTTCTAAATGTTAAAAAAAGAACATTTTCTCCATTTCTTTCAAGCAACTGTGGTCAGTCACATAAAAATTATCAAAAATATCATCGAACTATTTAGCTCACCTGGTAAAACATATTCATCCATAGGCAAGTCTTGACAACCAGGTTCAGGAACAAAGTCAGGACTGACACAAAGAGTTTTACTTCTCATAAATTCTTCTTTTTCTATTACAGATAATATCTAAGGGGTAAAAAGAGCACCAATAACTAAAAAAATAAAGCTATCATTTTGATAATATATTAAATATTTATATATATTAATAATTTTATTTACTCTAAAGCTTTTTCAAATATAAATCTAGAGCACATTGATAATTATTCTCCTTATGATGAATAAAAATGTTTTTTCCCATTCAAGCAAACTATATTTTACCCTCTTTATATTTTTTAGAACTCTAATCAGTCCTTAATATTAATACAAAATATTTTATTAAACTGTTTATCATTTCAAAATGATTCTATCATACTAATCTTCTTTTCCTCCTAACAGTTCTTTCCTTCCCATAATGACTATTAACAATACAAATTATTGATATATTCCATTTGATAAAAAAATAGAACTATTCTTTATTTTAACTTGAATTATAAATAAGTCATAATTTCAATCAATACTTTTTTGTAATCATATTTGTACCATACTTTGTTGGAAAGATATAGGATATGTATTACAATGAAGTAGCAGTATAATAATTTAAAATTAGTATTTAAAATTTGCATGTTGAACCTCAAGACAAAGAGGAAGAGATATGTAAGCAATTTTCAAATTATGCTAAGCATATTTAAGAACAGGAATAAAGTTAAAGAAGAGAGAGGCGAAATGAGATGTAAAAGTGAAATCCAAGATGTGAATTGTGTAGAAGAGACTTTCTCTTAAATACATTTGTGGAGTTTTACTCTTGCTTTTTTAAAGAATGTTTTATATATTTTTAAAACTAATTTAAGCTCTACGTTTAAAATTTCTATTGAATATTTAAAGTCTCTCCTGAAACACAGTACATTCCTAAATAAGCTAATAACACTACACTGTTTTATTGCTTTCCTCAGAGTTCTTAGGGGAAAAAAATGTATCATGCAATATAGTTCTCTTTTATAAACATTAAAGTCCCCCAAGTACTGATGGCTGAAACCACTAATTTTTGTTTTAGAGAGATTTTTCTATAGAGCACATGCTCACCAAAGAGACAGAAGACACAGAGATCAGAAAGCAAGAAATCACCCCCCCAGGGGGGGATGGTCACATTGCAATCCCTTCTCCATTCTCCTATGAGGATTCTGGCCATGTGCATGCATGCACCTGGTGTGAGTTTCAAGCCTCTAGCTCTGGAATTCGAACTGCAGTTGGCCATGTGGAAGTCCAGTGATGTAACCACTATGCCATCTGCTGGTCCCAGATTACGCTATTAATATTTTCAAAGATTGAAATTTGAGTGGCTTTAAATGATATATGTTAATGAAATCATAAAAACAAATATTGATTTCCTTAAGGATAATTATTTTTTAAGTTTCTAAATCAGTTAACTTAAAATCAATGAATTATCATCATAGGAAAGAGGAAAAGATAATTGTCTAATTGATATTGAGTAGTTTTAGTCAAATACTCAACATATACCTTCATTAATTGTTTTGGATGCTCCTTATGTTCAGTTGCTAATCCTATTCTTAAATGCAAATGATTATCAGAAGCTGCTCCATAACTACAACCTAGAGAAAGAAAAATATAACTTTAAATATTAGAGTATAACATGTCAAAATCTCAAACCCTTTCATAATCCTTTAATCTTAAATTCTAAAAGAGTATGTTCTCAATCAGTTAAGAATAAATCAAAACAACAGAATATAATGAAGAATAAAGAACAGAGGAAATTTGTCATCTTTATTGTTAAAATGAAAGTAATGCATTTCTAAAACATTCTAGCTCCTTATCATTTTTCATATTCCAGACAGAAGTTGTGGTTTTTTTTTTTCTTTTTGACATGTGTGTGTATGTGCATACAAAATTATGCTTTGCTGGATATTGAAATGGCATCTTGACTAGAAATCAACAAAGGCTGAAGTATACATGATACTAACTAGCAATATAATCTAGTACAAGATACTGAAAACACTTTAATAAAAGCATTAATTAAGGGCTGGCTCCACAGCCTAGTGGTTAAGAAAGCCAGATCCCACAAGGCTAACAATAATTCAAATCCTGGCTCTGGTGGTTTGAAAAACATGCAGAGCACAAGTGTTCAAAATCCCAATGGGACAGAGAAATAGAGAAGGGATTACAGGCAGACCATACCCTACTGAGGGATGCTTTCCCCTGGCAAAGTGGTAATTCCCTGCTCAGGGAAGGCCAGATCCCACATGGTGACTGCATTTTGAATCTCCAGCTTTGTCAGCCTGAAACGTGGATGGCAAACACAAAAGTGACCAGAATTAAACCAGCCTAAGGACTGGTTAGTATAATTGGAAACATAAAGAAGATAGTAAGGAGAAAAAACAAAAAAGAATAAGCTATTGTAAATACAACAATACTTACAGGACATATTATATTAGAGATAAATATAAACTCATGTACATAGCAAGAGATAAGACTGTCAAGCATTTTAGTCTCCTTAAATATTATTTACTCATATTTCTAAAAACGTTATCTGCTAAGCATATGAAAACAGTACTTACTTAATACATCAGTATCTTCCAAGTCCTGAAGAATCAGCTCTTCAACAGTTTTACTCTTGTTCTTTATGATGTTAATACAGTGAAGAACAGACTCTGGTAATTCATCTAAATCCTACAAATTTGAATCAAAGAAATTGTGAAAATGTTTATTATGAAAATCATGACAAATATTGTATTCATTCCACACTAAAAATTTGAGAAAAATATGTAAATGAGGTTTTAAAAAAGGGTTCCATACAAAAAGTATAATTCAGACAAATATATTAGGTTAAAATTTGCTTTTAGTTTTCAGGTGTATGTAAAGAAATAAATGAAGAGTTTTCTACACGTCATCTGTATTCACTTTATTAGAGGCAATTAGAAACCCTGATAATCATATATATTTTTAGATTAGTCCCTTTTACAAATAATATTAGAAAATATTAATAAAACTTGTAAGGTTTCCTCTTCAAAACATTTAATGTATAAATAACATCTTTTATAATTATTTAATACATTCCAAAACTTACTCCGTGATTATCAAACTCAAATTCAGTCATATTTATAAGGCTCTTATAGAATGCTTACCAATATAATTGTAGAATGCTTACCAATATAACCAATGTAAACCAATTTGTAAATTTTCTAAATTGTTAAATATGTTGACATTAATCTACAAAATTTAAAAGTAAAATTCTTTTTTCCATAAATATATCTAGTTGAAAAATATAATGCAAAGAAATCATTCTCAAAATATTGAAGCATCTTAGGAATGATTATAGTAACAATCTTGAAACTATATCTACATAATTATAAAACTTCATTGAGAGACATAAAATATGATATAAATGAATCTATATAGATATTTCTAATAAAAAGACATTACCTGTATCTGATTTCATCTAATAAAATTTTTTTTTCCTGCCACAGAGTTCCAATGTATTAAACTTACAATTTTCCATCAGTTTTCTTCTCTCTAGGCTAATAGAGAGATAAGGATGAACATCTTTTGAGGATGAACATCAGATGATAAAAATGTTACCTTTCCCTTTAGTACGATAGGAAAGAAAACAAAATTCTGTCATAAAGTTAGTCTCAAAAAGTGTTGTATTGAAAATATTTACAAAAATATCAGCCCAACTCTTTTGTCCTCTGACCTGCATTAAGATTTCTATTTCTTCTTTAATTAAGGAAACTGTTAAGATAGTTGGGCTCTAGACATTGTGTTGTGAAATAATATTTAGAATTCCTAAATCTCTCATCTCAGTTAATAATCTCTTCTCCTGGTAATAATATTTAAATGGACTCTGAATGATAGACATACATTGTCAGATATTTTAATTAGATCAGGAGAGCTTGAAAATTCTATTTTCCTTTCTTTATGAAAAGACATAATAAAATCCATGATTCTGTTACATGAAGAATTTCAGCATTTTTGCCTCATTTAAAACTCTGGATAAAAGATATAATAAAAATATTAATCATTTTAGAAGTAGTATGTAGGTTTTATGCAATCCTAGATAAAAATAAAAATAGAATTACCTTTTGAAATCCTACAAAATATTTTTCTTGAAAAAAACTTAGTTAAGATGATTTTGAAACAAACTATTTGATATTTGGTGCATTCAATATCTTAAAATGTAATAGTAAAATAGAACCAAAATTAATGGAATAATTTAAAATACAGATATCCTTAAACAGATCGGGCATGTAAAAACAAAACATACTCAAAAGACATATGAAAAATTGATTGAGAAGGGACAGATTACTCAACAACGAATGATGGAAATATTGTCTAAATATGTGCAGAAGATTTTCAGATTAGGTCTACATTTCATATCATTCCTGAAAATAAATTCTAATTAGATTAGGAATTTTAGTGTAAAAGGATGAATCCATAAATGAACTTTGTAAGCATAAGTATTTAACACTAGGGAAGTTATCTGTTGATATTGTACATGATAATATTAATAACTGGACCAATATGCACTATATTCTCTCTGGAAAATAAAAACATTTTGTAGACTGTAAAGATGTACAGTGACTAGATATAAATTTAAAAATACTATATATAAAAAATTGGGGAAAACACACACATGAAAACCTAACTTTTTTCCCAAAATGTATTTTTATGTGCCTAAATGTTTAATCTTAATTTTTTTCATGTAATCTAATCATATTGAAATGTGATCCTAAGGTACATAAAAAATTAGATAGCTATACAAACCAGTCTGAGGAAAGTAATATTTCTCTTGAAAATACTACTGCTGTTAAAAGGTTCAAAAAATGCAACACTTAACACTTACTCTATCACTATCATCACTCTGGGTTTCCGATTTCGATTCACTCTCAACCTCATCTTTTTCCAAGGAGGAAATGCTGATTTTATCCAATTCAGCTTCTATTTCTTCTTTGAGTTTTGCATCATCATCATCTTCCATTGTTCTTCATAATGAAATACAGAAAAAGAAAGAGGGGGACCAGCAGATGGCAAAATGGCTATGTCACTGGACTCCCATGTGGTCAACCGCGGTTCAAGTCCCAGAACTGGTGGTTTAAACTCATGCCGGCCACATGTGCATGCGTGCCCAAGATCCCAAGAGGAGAATGGAGAAGAAGGGATTGCGGCGTGGCCATCCCCCCAGGGGGGTGATTTCTCACTTTCTGTCTCTCTGTCTTTCTGGCAAGTATGCACACTCTATAGAAAAAACCTCCCCCCCCCCAAAAAAAAGGAAAAAAGAAAAACAAAGAGTTTAGTACGTGACTAAAAGCTATTGGTTTCTCAATTTGTCATACCAATAAAACATGTTCAATGTAAACTTATCTTTCAATTTTACAAATACTTATCACACCTTATTATGCTTGCATCATATATTAGAGAGTGTTGTTTAATCTCTCCATTAATTAACTCATTCTTTTTTAATGCTCCACTACAAAATGATCAACTCTAATATTACTCTTATTTTTTTATAGTAAAGGTACATGGAATAGGTTGGTTTATCTTCAAGAATCAAGAAATTTCAAGATATAACTCATTTTCATGGGCAAAATTAATGACAAAATAACTTAGGACAGAACACAAGTTTGGAATAATGTCTATGTATGGGGAAATACATGACTATTTTCTAGAAATTAGCTCAAAGTTCTGTTAATTCCACCAGATATAACCACGTGCTTTTGCCAACATAAAATATTCTAATGATGGATAATAAACGGCATATAACCTCAATATTTATTTTGTTTAAATCCAGCTTGTAATGTGGGTCAAGAAATCTATTACATCACTATTCCCATCATCATTACCTCATCATCACCATGACCATTATTAAACCTCCATTTAGTGAATGAGTACCTGTGATAAACCAGGTACTAAATGATACCTGTGTAACTAACTGATCATCCTCAGAATATTTTAACAGGTAAAAGGTTATCATAGCCATTGCATATATGATAAACCAAGGTTTGAAGAGGTTACTTCACTACTGATGTCATTACGCTAATAAGGCATAGAGACTGGATCCTAACTTGTAGATGCTGAATCCTAAGTCTGTGCCCTTTCTGCTACCAAGTGGTCTCCAAACCCAGCCAAACTCTTAATCTGTCCAGCAATCCTTCCACAAATTCCTCTAATCCAGCAGTCTTCAAACTGCAGGTGATGACCCTTAAGTGGGTAAAAAAGATTAATTTACTGGCTCTTGATCAGCAAGTTTTAATAAAAGAAGAAAACAGGAAAAGTTAAATTAAAAACGAAACTATATTTTCTAAACTAAAGGTTTTTTTAAAAAAAAAAAAAAAAAAAACTACTAAACTACAGAGTAGTTTTAAAAACTGCTAAAAATAAGGAGTGTTTGGGCCAGCAGATGGCATAGCAGTTATATAGCTGGACTCCCTCATGGTTGACTATGGTTCGAGTCCTGGACCCGGTGGCTTGAAAATTAGGCCAGGCTTGTACACGCGTATGCCCAAAATCCTGGGAAAGGGAATGCAGCAGAAGGGATTGAAGCATGGCCATCCCTCTGAGGGGATTATTTCTCACTTCCCCTCTCACTCTCACAAGTGGCTTAAGGCAAGTACCGCTACCCAAAAAAATAAATAATAATTGTTTAAAAGTTTTTCATTTCAGTTATGAGTTCATAAACATGTGCAAGAACTGCAATATAATGTGTATTTTTGTTATTTTGTTTTTGTTATTTTACTGGAGGTCTCTGTTAATAAATGTTTGAAAAATATTAGTCCATTATCTTTTTATTTTCCATGTCATTATTCCAAATTTACATTCTTTCCTCAAGGCCCTGGTTTTTCCATTTCTGTCTTCTTGTTCTTTTCTCCCTTCCTACTTCCCTTCAATTCCCCTTTCCTTTAACTCCATCTTTTACTCATTCATTTCAAAATCAACTTTTTAAGACATCATCAGGCATACTCACAATAGTCCTAGGTACTATGAAAACAGATTAAATTAGACATGTCTCATGTTCTTATAGAGTTTACAGTCATATTAACAAAGAAATGAAACACCCTCATTTTCCTATTTATTTTCATAAAATCCATTCTTACTCATCCTACTAGGAAAGGAGCCCTTCTTCCTAATAAGGTATAACCTTCTACCTATGCTCTGAATCTGACACCTGAACCGTGTTCCAACTGCTATTCCTTCTGTTTACTGCCTCATCATGTATTTTTATTCTTCTGGTCCCCTTCTATGCATAAACATTAGTATGTGCTACAAAAATAAAATCTGACTGCTTCTGCTCTAGCTATAGATATTACATATCTTGCATTCACACATAAGCAATATCGTCAGACTGATTTCCATATATTGCTTGAACTCTTGGGCATTATTCCAGAGAAACGAAAACTTAACATTCACATCAAAACTTGTACAAGAATGTTTGCAACAACTTTATTCACAGGCCAGCTGGTGACGTGTTGGTTAAAGCAGCTGAATCTCACATAGCTGACCCCACGGTTTTAGTTCTGGACCCAGTGGCTTAAAAATCACACTGGGCACACGTGCATGCACACTCAAAATACTGAAAGGAAAGAGAAATGGAGGAAAATGGATAATGGCATGAGCATCTCCTACAGGAAGGGGAAGGGGTGCTTTCTCACTTTCCCCCCCCCTCTCTCTCTCTCTCTCTCTCTGTGTGTGTGTGTGTGTGTGTGTGTGTGTGTGTGTGTGTCTCCAGCAAGATCATGCACCCTCTGGCAAATTAAAAAAATAATAGCAGCAAACAGAAAAAATGAACATGTCTCTCAAAAAGCGAATGGATATACAAACTCTAGTATATCCATACCATGGAATATTATTCAGCAATGAAAGGAACAAACTATTGAAACATACACAAGTGCGGACAAATCTCAATGAATTTCCAAGGAACTATACTGATAGGAAAAAGCCCAAACCAAAAAGTAACATATGATTCAATTTACATAACATTTTAAAAACATTATTTTATAAATGGTGGACAGATTAGTGGTTGAGAATTGGGGTGAGTAGGGAAGGAGGGAGATAGTTTTGGCTATAAAAGTTCAACACGAGGAACCCTAGCAGAGTTAGAACTATTCTGTACCTTAATTATGCCAGTAGATAAATAAACTTATTCCTGTGATTAAAAAATGTACAAAAAAAGGGACAAACAAGTGGCATGACAGTTAAGATACTGGACTTCCATATGGCTGAAAGCAGTTTGAGTCCTTAATCTGGTGGCTTGAAAATCATGCTGGTCACATGTGTGTGCATACCCAAAATCCCAAAAGGAGAATGAAGGAGAAGGGATTGTGGTGGGCCATCCCTCCTGGGGGGTGATTTCCTACTTTCCCTCTCTCTGTCTCTCTCTGTCCCTCTGATGAATGCAAGACCCTATAACAAAAATCTAAAAAAAGGAAAGAACAGAATATGATACACAAATGAGTACTAGTAAAACTGGAGAAATATGAACAGTATCAGTGAATTGTATCAATGTCAATATCCTGATTATGTGTGAAGACATCTAAAAGTTCATAGAAAAAAGTGAACTTAAAGTATAATTTTTTTTTTTTTGGAGAGGTTTTTGCACTTGCCAGAAAGTCAAAGAGAGACAGAGAGACAGGAAGCGAGAAATCACCCCCCGGGGGGATGGCCATGCCACAATCCCTTCTCCTCCAGTCTCCTCTTGGGATCTTGGGCAAACACGCACACACGCCCAGCATGAGTTTAAGCCACCGGGTCCGGGACTTGAACCGCGGTCGACTGCATGGGAGTCCAGTGACATAGCCATTACGCTAACTGCTGGTCCCTAAAGTATGAGTTTATTTCAATACAAAACAATGAAATCCATGCACTTTTTTTTCATAATATACATTTCCCATAAACATTTTGAATACCTCCCTCTCACATTATACCATAGTTTACAAATTATTACCATTGAGAGACATTGTACAAAGTAAACAAGGGATATTGCTGTATATTTTAAAGTATTATTTAATTGTATTCATTATTATTTTAATTTGCCATAGGGCACGTATGTTCACCAGAGAAAAACAGAGAAAGTGAGAAAATAAGCCTCCAGGTCCAGGACTCAAACTGTGGTTGACCATGTGGGAGTCCAGCACCTTAACCTCCATGCCACTGGCTCTACATAATTTTTCTTAAAATTGGCTATTAATCTACAGTTACATATATTTTTATAATTTCTTTCTTCCATATATTTGTGCACGGACACAGTGTTTTTTAGACATAGAAATGCCTTTCTGGAAGAAATTGGGAAATTTTAAACTTTCATTTCTACACTTTTACATTAAGTGACTATTTTTTAATTATGAATGAGTACTACTTTTATAACTTAAAAGAATATTTAAAAATACTCCAGTCAACAGGTGGTGAAATAGTTAAAGCACTGAATCTCTCATGGCTGGGTGCTAGGTACAAGTCCTGGAACTGGCAGCTTAAAAATCATGCCAGGTGTTGAGACCAGCAGATGGTGTGATACAGGTGCTGGACTCCCACGTAGTTGGACTCCCAAGGAGTCAACCTCATTTCAAGTCCTGGACCCGGTAACTTAAAATTCACGCTGGGGGCAAATGCGTGCATGCCCAAGATCCCAAGAGGAAAAGGGATTGCAGCGTGGCCAACAACCCCCCCATCCTGCCCATCCCATGATTTCTCACTTTCTTTCTCTCTAGTAAGCACATACACCCCATAGCAAGAAAAAAAAAAGCCAGGTGCGTGTGTGTACATTCCTAATATCCCAGGATATTGGGAGAATGGAGAAGGCAGGATTGTGGTGTGGCCATGCCCACTGGAAAGTGATTTCTCTCTCTCTCTCTCTCTCTCTCTCTCTCTCCAGGGAACACA
>NW_006207163.1:2803423-2812619 GCF_000334495.1 Tupaia belangeri chinensis
CAACACAGACGCTTATTGGTAAAAACAAAAAAAAAAAAAAAAAAAACCAAAAAACCCTCAATTTTATTATAAACCCCACTCCAAAGAAACACACACAAAAAAACGAACAGAACCAGTGCAATATGTGCTCACTCATACTGCAATTTAATTCAAAGTGTAATTCAAAAGTTTTGTGGGTGGTAAGATTTTTTTCTAGTAAGCCTATAAAGCAAAACGCATAGGTCTGTACAAGTGTGTGTGTGTGTGTGTATGTATATGTATATGAGAGAGAGAGAGAGAGAGAGAGAGAGAGAAGGGTGAAGAGTCATTTCCTTCACAAGCTCCTCTCTGCTCATCTACTGGTGCCTTATTTATTTATTTTATTTACCCGTGCTTTGGATCAGTCCTGTTCAGCTCCATATTTAAGCACATACACAAGTATAAGTTTTCTAGTAGCAATTTTTCTTTTCAGGAAAAAAAAGGGTAAAATTAATTTTAATGATATTTAACCCAACATACCAAAAATATTATTTCAACATGTAATCATAAAACGTATTAAGATCAGTGTAAAAACCTTAAATTCTTGTTACACATATTAATTCCTCAAAATGGGGTGTGTATTGTACACCTGCAGCACATCTCCATTAGCCTTTCAGGTTCTAAGCAGCTCCCTAGCCAGTGGCTATCCTACAGGACAGTGCAGCCCTGGAAGGATCCCACTGTAAATAGCCTGTAATCACTTACTACAAAAAGATAATGAACCAACTGGAACCAGCTACGAAAGTGGGAGAACTTACGGAACTCCATTCTTCAACCCCTGTTAAAAAGGAAGGAATGTGATATACTTTATAACATATCCCTAAACTATACATTTAGAAAGGGAAGGGGGAAAGAGAAGGACGAAGAAAAGAATTGCCACTTGGTATGCGGGGGTGTTGGGGTGGGAGCGCCTGGGGCCAGGGAAGCCCCCCTAGGTCCTCAGGATGGATCCTTAAGTTTGGAGTGAGCTACCAAAATCTCCAGAGTTCAAGGGAGTTTCAGGCTTCCCACGCCCGCGCAGCCACCCGTCGCCGCCCGCAGTTTCTCCGAGGACAGCCGCCGGGTTCGGCCGGCGTTATTAAGGCTCTGCCTCGCCACCCTCAACCCGAAGCCCGCGCTTGGAAGGGCGAAAACTCACCCCCCAGCCACGAAATCCCTCGGCTGGGCTGGAGGACAGAGCCCAGAGCCGCTAAACATAGCGTAACCACGGCAACAGCCAATCCCAGGGAAGCTAGACGGGCCTGTCCTTACAGGTGCCCCGGAAGGACAAATTATCCTGAGTCTAGCTAGGCATGAGCGCTGCATCTCAGGGGCTGACGAGAAGCTTAAAGTTTGTGTCCAGGTGGGTTTTCGTACTTAAATAATTTTGGAGACTGCTTAATGAAGAAATGTCCTTTATCATAATTTCCTAAGCAGAGGTACACTGGCCTTTGTATTATTTCTCAGTTATCTGTACTGATACTAGGCATCTCTTGAATGTTGAGTTGTCCATTTGTAAATTTGTTCACTCCACAAACCCCTAATTCTGAATAGCAATTTGTGGGACCTGGAGTAAAGAAGTCAGCATGTTGTTTGCCTTCCACTATAATTTCTTTAAAAATAAAAAAAAAAAGAAAAGAAAAATAATCAACTATCAATCAATACCCACCAAAAAAACCTCTAACTGAAGGGATGTGTGGCATGAAAATATGGAACTGCTTTTTTCAGGAATTCTTTTATTGTTCAAATATTTATGGACATCCACTATCTTAATGTATGGTCTAAAGTTTTAAGAACATGTCATGAGATTTAATGTTAACTTTAAAATTCTTCAAAATTTCTCCCATGGAGAAAAGATAGAGTACAAAACGTGAACATTTGTTTTAACTAATAACAGATATTTCTGATCTTAACTTTTTGAAAGAATTCCAAAAAGTCATTAAGTCCCAGGAGGAAGTGGTCAAGTATAATTATAAAAGATACATACCATACAATGAACTAAAAGTAAACATTTCATTGAGCCTCTGAAAGAAAATAGAATATTTCCTGGTGACAATAAAACTGAATTGCACCAACATAGGAACTAGTAAGACACAATGAGAAAACAGTAGACTTTTGATATAAAAAACACATGATAGTGCCTTTTCAGGAAAGGTAGTTTTTTTTTGTTTGTTTGTCTTTTTTTGGAGAGGTTTTTTCGCTACAGAGCACCTACGCTCACCAGACAGACAGAGAGAGACAGAGAGACAGAAAGTGAGAAATCAGCCGTCCGGGGGGGTGGGGTGGGGAATGACCACACCGCAGTCCCTTCTCCTCTGTTCTCCTCTCGGGATCTTGGTCACACATGCACACACACATACGCCCTGCGTGAGTTTTAAACCACCGGGTCCGGGACTCGAACTGTGGTCGACTACATGGGAGTCCAGCAACATAGCCATTACGCTAACTGCTGGTCCCTAGGTATAACTAATTTTGAAAACCCTATATAAAGTGCTTTCCTTCATAAAGCTTTTTTGTCATACAAATTGATAGCAGAACAAAAATATTGACAGTCTGGGGGTCCAGCAGGTGGTATAATGTTGGAGGCTTGGACTCCCACATGGCCAGCTGCGGTTCGAACCTGGACCTGGTGGCTTGTTTCTTCCTTTCTTCTTCTTCTCTCTCTCTCTCTTTGTGTCTCTCTCTGGTCAGATAAAAATAAATGAATAAATAAGTAAAAACAAATGAATCTTTAATAAAAAAAAGCAAGTCAGTCTGAAGATAAATAAAGCTATTGTCAGAGATCTCTTATATCCTTATGTTACTTTTTATTACTTTGGAAGAAAACTGACAACTCTGTAAACCAATCATAATTTGACTTAATATTACTAATAAAGAAGGAACAAAATGCAAAAATTATCTAAAATAGTTACAGATTATACATAAATTAAACTTGAAACTTTTGCATATATATGGTGTTTATCAGAAGTCCATTTAATTTGCAGACTTCCTAGAAATAATAGCACTACATTGAGGATGTTTGTTTGCCCATGACCTTTTTAACTGATTAGGTATTTTTTTTTTTCTTTCAAATGGTAACTTCATCTCATTTAAATTTAAAAACTCATTCGTGGATCTGGTTGATTTATAACCTATTGCCCTAAAATACACATTTTCTTTCAAGAATGCATGTTTATTGAGTGAATGAAAGTATGTGAAAGAACTCTTTGTTTTCTGTTATCTGATAATAATATTTCTTTGAAAAATGTTAATTCAGTGGTGGAAGCACTTTAGTTCAATAGTACATTTCAACACCTGCAGTGACATAATTTAAATATCTCAGGATATCATCATAGTCTCAAAAGGGTTTCATAGCAGATTTTCCTTGTTTGTTTTTTTAAAGACAAGGTGTTTACAGAGAAATACTGTGTCAGCATAGGGTTCATAGTGCCACATATCAGATATTGAGGCCTTTTCCTCTCTTCCACTTGGTGGGTGTCACAACCTTTAGGTTCCCTCTCTGATGTTCTTTGTGCTCCTTCCTTGCAGTTGAAATGACCACCTGCCTCTAAGGAAATTCGGAGTTTATCATCTTCCACAACTCCCATTCCATTCCGCATCCTCACATGCATCCCCACTCCCACCACCCCCCCCAATATAATTTTAGTATTTTTATAGTAAAATGTGGTAGAATGTAATTTACAGCTAACATTTAGGCAGCATTGGCTATGTGCTTTACAAGTGTAATCTCATACAACGTCCCTTTGAGGTGTGTACTATATACTATAATCTACATTTGCAGAGGATGCCACTGGCGAAAGGTTATCTAGAGAGCACTTTCTATCTCTGAGTCTAAATCTCAGCTCCGCCACTTATTGACTAGTTGACCTCAGGCAAGTTGTTTCACCTTGCTCTCTTTCCTCACTGGCAATACTGGAGATGCTGATATAATAACGCCTAATGTGCAAAGTTCTGATCAGGCAAATCAATTTAAGTGATGCCTTGTATGATATGGGATGATGTTGGGAGCTTACTCACTTAAGCTCCACAGACTTGGGTTCAGGCTCTTTGGTTCTTTCGAAGGGCAGTTTGGGCAATTCTGGTTCCTACTATATCTCTCATATCCTGATACTCTTTGCTGTCCCTGCTGCCATCTTGCAGTTTTGAATACATTCATCTCTTATGAATTAGTACATTTGCTTTGTAAGGTTTCCCTGGTCTTAGGTTTCTTTTCAAATTTGACTTCTACATGCATGCCGAATTACAACTCCCCATTATCTTCAGGGAAAAAAAAAAGGAAACTTTTTAGCTAAGCACACATGATTCTTCATTACTTCTATTGAGTCGCTTTCTCTAGGCTGACCTTCCATCTTATGTCACTCTGATGGATCCCTCCTTACATCTCACGGTAAAGCTTGGGAATATTTTGTTTCATCTGTCTTGAGCGCTTCCTACCTCCACCCTATTTCATCTGATTAGGGCCTTCTTAATCATCCTTCCAGAATCATCTCAAATTCTCTGTGACTCTTCCCTTTTCCCTTTCATAGCCCTACTCCAAGACATAATTCAGAATTGGACATAGATTTTAATATTTGACTTCTTGATGTGTTCTGTCTTGTTTCTTTTGCTATTCCCAACTCCTTGCCCTTAGAATGAATGTAAAAGTAATAACAAGTAAGTAGTTTATTTAACTAGTGAGCAATAACACCTATGAATAGCTGAATTATTCTAAGTTGTTTGGCCATGTAGCTTTGAAAAATATCTCTGCAGTTGGACCATTAATTAAGTATTCATGTGCTGAACCACGAGAACAAAAGCACATCAGGACCTTATTTGATCGATTTTAAAACAGTCTTTGTTTATAGAAAAAGAAAATATAGTCCTTAGATACTGCAAATATGTACAATAAATAAGAATGGCAGCCACTTACTGTGTATCCTTGTGTTAGCACATCTCTATTGTGATAGACATTGTTTCCAGTATGTGGGGCTTGTGGCTGAAAAGTTGAACACATGACACTTCTTTACCATTCAGAGTAAACATGCCAAGGGCTTCCTTGGCCAGTTGCTTGGACACCCAGTTTGTTGTGTTCTGTTTTCCTGAGCTGCTGTTTTGAAACTGTAATGTACATCTTCCTTTATGACTTTGGCTGTCTTTGAGAATACTGAATTTCATACCTTTTTTGACCTCAATATTATGTAACACCAATCTAGAAATGTCTTCCTTTATTGGTTGTCATGAGATCATTTTGTAAAGGTGTGCTTTAAAAGTCAAATTTAAAGAGAAGTCAGAGTCAAACATCTGCTCGTTTTTTTATCTCTAGACAGTTCTGACTTTTTTTTAAGTTTTATTTTATTCATTATCAAGAGCATGTGCAGAAGAGAGAAAGAGAGATGCACCCTCTAAAGGATGATGTGGTCATGATCACGTCCCTTAGCCTTTCAGCTCATCAGGGTCTTGGGTACCCACACATGTGTGCCGTGTGTTTCAGGCTGACTAAGCCAAGGATCCACACCCACAGTGACCATGTTGCTCCCAGCATTGTAGTTCTGTAAGCTCTCTCCTGACTGTGCCATAGAGGCTGGGTCCTTCTCTTTCATTCACTGCCATGACATTGGCTCTCTCGGGATGACTCCCAAGTCTGACTCCCTCCCTTTTTGACCTCAATATCAACTCCTGGCACTTAAGAATGAAGGTAAAAAAGTACTAACAAGTAAGCAGAGTTTATTTAACTAGTGAGGAATATCACCGATGAATAGCTGAATTGTTGGAGCATCTATCCATTTATCTGCATTCCAATTCCAGTGCTTTAGGGGCATAACTACATAGATAACCCATTGCCAGTTGAAGCTCAGGTATCAAAATAATAAACTTTTCTTCCAATATTTCCCCAAAATTTTCTGATTTCCAGTGATTATGCATTTATTTTCCCATCCTCCAGGTATCCTTCTAACCATCTGTCATTCTTTCTTTTCCATAGTAAAGCATATTGATAGTTTATCCTAGCCTTCTCCTTCTCCTTAAGTGATCTTTTAAAATAGCCCTTTCCTAACTTCCCTCCCTGCCATTCACCTCTTTTCTTCGCCCTGGGAACGTGGCTGCCTGTACCTACAGCTGAGTGGTATGTGTTCAAGGCTGTGCCTCTGGAACAGGAGTAGAAGGGAGGTGTGCAGAGTCTACCTTACTTGCCTGAGAGATGCTTGCCTGAGTTTACTGTCATCTTTTACTTTCTGCTAGGTATGAAAGATGGCACCTGGAACAAATTTGGGAGCCGCATGCTAAATAGGTCAGAGCTACCCTCAAGTTCTAAGATGAGCTCTTTTTTTTTTGGAGAGGTTTTCGCTATAGGGCGCGTGCGCTCGCCAGACAGACAGAGAGAGACATAGAGACAGAAAGCAAGAAATCACCCCCCAGGGGGGATGGTCACGCCGCAATCCCTTCTCCTCCATTCTCCTCTCGGGATCTTGGGCACGCACGCACACGCGCCCGGCGTGAGTTTTAAGCCACCGGGTCCAGGACGCGAACCGCGGTCGACTACGTGGGAGTCCAGCGGCATAGCCATTACGCTAACTGCTGGTTCCCCTAAGATGATTCTTAAAAGAGAATGAGCCACCCATTTCTGACTGAGACAGAAGTAAGCTTCAGCGTATTTCCATACTTGGATCCCATAACAAAGCATTTTGACTTGTCTCTATTTAAGACACTCATTATTACCACATCAGCACCCAAGTCCCTGCTTTTGACATTACACACCAGAGTTACTGCGGAGATTTCTGGTTCATTAGTCTCCATTCTCTTTCTCAATCACAGGCAAACAGAGGCCGAGACTTTGGGGCAGAGTTCTTGTTCAGGCTGTTGGGTAACAGCTTTGTCATATGGTACCATAAATAAAACTGAAACAAAAATATAGATCTATAGGGCATTTGGAAGAAACTGAAATAAAAACATGTAGTCTTTCTAATTGTTTCCCATTAAAATGTGTCAGGGATTGGAGGAATTCGGGAAAAAGACTCTAGACAGACACCAGAGAACTCAAAACCGGAGGCAGGAAATGAAGCCTGCAGACACTTCTTAGGCTGGGAAGAAGAACACTGGGAGTTTTTAGGAAGAATGTGGCTTCTGGTTAAAGGAGAGAGGGAAGTACATAGACTGTAATATTGATATTTCTGATTTCTCTGCTTTTCTGTACTTCCTTCAGCTCAATAGACAGACTGGTTTATTCCTAATTAGGAACAAATAGCTTCAAATTACACTTATTAAATCTGTTTTCACCATGTCAATTATGCACTGCATATACTAAAATATTGCAAACTGCAATACATATTAAAAATATGAATTGAAATAATGAAAGAGAAGAGAGAGAACCCAGAAATAACCAAAAATAAAAAATTAAATCTTCATGTCCAATGGAGAAAAAACTAATGGGGTTAGTGTTGATTTTTCCATAAAAGCTTTAATAAAAGTTGCTACTTAGAAAATGATTGTTAATGAAAATGACCTTAAGTTAATTTTCATTCCTTATAGTTTACACCAAACTAAACTGTAGAATAATTAAATACTTAATTCATCTAGCCTTTTGTTTATTTAACAAATGTCTCTTGAGTACCTACTGTGTGCTAGTCTTGGGAGTTATAAGATAGACATATAAGACCTACTGTCTCCACTTGAATACCTCTGATTTTAAGTGGAGAAGAAGACAGGTAAATGAGAAAATAATGCTACCACTGATATGTTATACAAATCCCTTTTTGATTTTGACTGTTAACTAAAAAACCACAGACACATGCTTATTTTAAATGTAGATGCTGCCTAGCCAAAAAACATGTAGATACAGGTACAGGTTAAAGAAATCTTCAGCTTGCTCTTGTATGGGAGATGTTATACCAACAACTGTTTTGAGAAGAAAAATGTGAAAAATATAGGACAGAAGTAGGGAGACTTATCTAAATTTGTTATTGTGCTGAGTGTTAACAGTGAAAGTTATGGTTATCTTTTTAGAATCATCACTATCCAGAGAGAAAAGAATGCTAAGAAAAAACAAGATATTAATTTTTAAGTACTTTCTTAATCTCATTAATGGAGCTTTCATGGTAAGAATCTTCATAATTTTTCAGTAGAGAAAATATAATGCATTTTTATAGACAACTGCTTTTACAAATAAGCATTATCATTACCTGTGTTTTTTTTAGATTCTTGGACTTTTATTTATTGGATTTGGTGCATGGCTTTTATTAGATAGAAATATTTTAACACTGCTGGGTATGTATCTATTTTTTTTTTTCTCGCTCAATGAAGTGAACAAAGCATTTCCTTTTAAATGGTTACATATGTGATTTATTCACCAGGTGGCAGTATTTCTCTAAAATTCATTGTGTATCTTCTTATGTTTCCTATGAAGGGTAACTTGTTTCTCTCCCTTATGGTCTTGTCAACTAATTCTCACTCCTAATCCTAAAGTATTTGCAGAGAAAAACTCCTGCCAAGATAGTCAGAAACTTATCCTGTGAGTTCTGTTTTTAAAATCATGTACTCAAAACACTGAATGGAATCTTAATTAAAATGTCAGGATCTACAGCATAGGAGTGAGTAGGTAATAAAGAGTGGAAGACAAGATCAGGGAAAAAAAAATAATCACACACAAAAATGAAAAAGTTATCTGTTGATGAGACTGTATATAGTAATCTCTTTGACTTGTCTAATATACACCGAGAAATCTAATATGCTGAGTAGAACCATTTTGTATGCTGTAAAGATGCACAGAGATTAAATGTAATGTAAAAGGGGAACCAGCGGTTAGCATAATGGCTATGTCGCTGGACTCCCACGTAGTCGACCACGGTTCGTGTCCTGGACCCGGTGGCTTAAAACTCACGCCGGGTGCGTGTGCGTGCGTGCCCAAGATCCTGAGAGGAGAATGGAGGAGAAGGGATTGCGGCGTGACCATCCCCCCTGGGGGGTGATTTCTCGGTTTCTGTCTCTATGTTTCTCTCTGTCTGTCTGGCAAGCGCACGCTCCCTATAGCGAAAATCTCTCTCTCAAAAAAAAAAAAAAAGAAAAAAAAATTTAAACAATTCTTTAAAAATATTAAAATAGGACCTAAAAACATAAAGATAAAGTGTTCAGTGAGCACAATGCACAGGTAGAAAAGGTACTAAAAGACAGTTCCAGTTTAATATTACTGAGTAAAACCATCTTTAAAAATATTTTTTTAGGGGCTAGA
>NW_006207163.1:2813536-2840288 GCF_000334495.1 Tupaia belangeri chinensis
ATTACCAATGTAAAGGAAGACCAAAAAAAAAAAAGATTTTACAATCTAGAATGGAAAATAGCCAGTTTAAAGCAAAAGATGTTGGGAACTCCCCTCTTCTTTATCTATAATTTTAATTCATTGACCTCTTTTTAAGTAATTCTGCCCTCTCTATTGGTAATAATTCACCATTAGTAATAACATGATGCCATGTAAGTTACTATTTATCCTCTGCCCCTGTAATGGTCTTCTATAGCCTTTTGCTCTGATTTTTCTCAGTTATTTTTCAAGTCCTACTGAAATATTTTCAAATGCAAATTTAACCACATAACTTCTCTATTAAAAACCTTTATCTGGTTCCCCATTGCTGTTATTTATTCACATGACAAGTATTTTTTGAGCATCTTCTACATGTCAGGCACTGCCCCATGAGCCAAGGAGACAATAGTCCACAAAAAACATAAATAAAATTTGGGAGTCAGCAGGTGGCATAGTGATTAAGGTGCTGGACTCTCACATTGCTGGGTGCGGTTCGAATCCTGGATGTGGTGGCTTGAAAATCACTCCAGGCGCAGGTGTGTGCATGCCCTCCAAAATTTCAGGAGGCGAGTGGAGGGGAAGAGATTGTGGTTTGGCCATCCCCCTTAGGGGGAGATTTCCTCACTTTCCTTCTCTCTGTCTCTCTCCAGTGAAAGCACACACTTTATTGAAAAAAAAAAAAAGTAAAATGTCTGTCCTCATAGACCAATTCCAGTGAGCAAGACCAGAAACACGCAAAGTGCTTATAATTTCATCCTCAAACCCCTCAGCTTCAACTGCTTCAAATTATAAGTGCCAACAAAACAGAATTTTCTACATTGTGCTATTGTATGTTTCATAAATGCTTCAGCCATTTCAACCTGTGTTTTTCTAATTATAATTTAAAATTAAAACAGAAGTGTTACCTTCTCTAATAAACTGCTGAAAACCTTCCAACTTCCTCTTCTTACTGGATTAGCTGCCTCTGTATCCACTAGTGGGCTAGGAAATGTTTAGCAACCATTTTGGGGTGCAGGGTCTTGATTCATGGCATTTGCACATTCACATAGTTTAAATACTCCCACAATGACTGATTTCAAGGTGCCAGTGTGAAATCCCTTGGCCTGCAGATTTTGTGAGAATTTGGTGGTTGGTTTTAACAAGCCCACACAAGCTGCCTGTAGCACACCACTTCCTCCACTCCTCTGCTGTCACATCTAATTCATTTATTCATCTTTTTCTTAAACAAATATTTGGTGAGCATTTACTCTTCTAGTCGGTACGGTGGCACTAAACATTCACCAGTTAGTTTGTTGGCTATACTTGTTCTTGTCTGAAATGCTTGACCTAAAGTGTTTCAGATTTCAGAAAATTTATTTTCATATATATGATGAAGTATCTTGGGGATTGGGACTCGAGTCTGAAATCAAAATCCTCTAATGTTTCATATACACCTTAATACACATAGCCTGAACATTTTATATGTATATATTTTTTTGAGAGATTTTTACTGTAGGGCGCGTGCGCTCGCCAGAGAGACAGAGAGAGACATAGAGACAGAAAGCGAGAAATCACTCCCCAGGGGGGATGGTCACGCCTCAATCCCTTCTCCTCCATTATCCTCTCAGGATCTTGGGCACGCATGCACACGCTCCCGGCGTGAGTTTTAAGCCACCGGGTCCGGGACACGAACCACGGTAGACTACGTGGGAGTCCAGCGACATAGCCATTACGCTAACTGCTGGTTCCCTTATATTTTTTTTATTGCAGCATTTTAACTATGACCCATCACAGAAGGGCCCCACACCCTCATGTGAATTTTCTACTTGTATTGTCATGTTGGCACTCAAAAAGTTCCAGATTTTGAAGAATTTCAGCTTTCTGAGTTTTGGATTAAGGATGCTCATCCTTTAGTCTCCAGCACTGAGAGCTTACTGTCTAAGTGAAGAAATACTAAAATATAGTTTGCAAAGAGTCATGTCAGCAATGAATTCCAAATGTACACAAAAGAAACCTAACCCACATATTGTGTACTGAAGTTTTTTGATGAATGCATAAATGAGTGTTTGAATATAGATACAGAAAAAAATTGTTTTCGCTCATAGAAGAAAAGATAATGATAGAGAGGTATCCTGAGATTGAAGACATTTGCTATCATGTAAGCAAAGAAAAATTATTACTGAAAGTAAGAGGTACTAGAATGTGGTAAAAGACTTTTTAAAAAGGAAGAATCTTCATATTCAGCATTTTTTAAGGAAATATTGAGCTGCTACAATTATTATGATATGGAAAACAAAATATCTATTCATAATAAGTAATTTTATGGTTTCCACAGATGGAAATCATCACTTCATAGTATATGTTTCTCAAATTTTGACTGGAATGGGCTCCACAATCATTCTTCTTTGTCTGTTGGGTTATTTGGGAATTCGCAACAAAATCAGATGGCTCCTAATTCTGGTATGTATTTCAGTTCAGTAGCTTGAATTTGAATCTTAGATTGTAAGGGGCCAAGTTATACAAATAATCAATACTGATTTGTGTTTCATGGCATTGCCATAGAGTCATATCCTTGGAGGTAAACCAAATGTAGCACTCCTCTCCTAAGAAACTTTTTCAGATAGGATTTTCTTTGCGAGTTTCCCATGGATCAGATCTGGACCTCAGCACCTGTCCATTTAGGTACTTAATTTTCAACACAGACTCAATGAGAATCTATCTCCAGGGTGAGGTATAGTTAACCAAACGTGAGAATATAAAGACTATAATTAGGAAAAGTGTATTCCAATCAGTGAGCAACATAGCTCACCAAGGAAATGAAAACATGGTCTCTGCTCAGCACATTTCTCCCTGTGGGCATTCCATGAGGAAAGCTAACTTATAATTGAGCCTCAATTTATTATTTAACAAAGAGAAATAGAACCGATCCCTATGTCAGGCATGGCTGAGAGGGCCAGACTAGCTAACACACTGTCTCTCCCTAGAAATGTAACATGAAAAGAGAAATTTTAATCCTGAGTATACTGATGAACATGAACCACTGTACTTGTGGCACTATGGATCATAATCCTCCCTCAGGCAAAATATGTCTTTTAATATTTTCCTCAAATCAGATTGATTTTAATTCATAGCCTAGCAGATAGGAATTTCCAATGTGTATGTTTTGTTCCTTAGAAGAATACAGAGTCTTGCCTTTTCTTTTTTTTTTTTTTCTTTTTTAATTTGCTAGAGGGTGCATGTGCTCACTGGGGAGAGACATACTCACACTCAGAGCTAGAGAGTGAGAAGTCACTCCCCCCATGGGTAATAGCCACACTGCAATCTCTTCTTCTCCATGTATCTTTTGGAGATTTGGGGTTTGCACACAAATGTGCTCTGCATGTCTTTCCAGTTGTTGGGGCTGGAACTTGAACTGTGCCCTCAGCCACAGGGGATGCAGCTGCCTTAACTGTTACAGCACAGGCTGGCCCAAGAAATTTAGCTTTTGTGTAATACTGAAAGTCTGGATGGTCACTGGTTATCAATCCATAGTGGTTACCACAAATGCATTCCCTTGATTCTCCTGGTACCTTTTTTTTTGGGGGGGGGAGGTTTTTTGCTATAAGGCGCGTGCACTCACCAGAAAGAGACTGAGAGAGACAGAGAGACAGAAAGTGAGAAATCACCCCCTCAGGGGATGGCCACACCTCAGTCCCTTCTCCTCCATTCTCTTCTCGGGATCTTGGGCACACACACACACACACACACACACACACACACACACACCACACGCTCGCGCGCCTGGAGTGAGTTTAAGCCACCGAGTCCAGGACTCAAACCGCGGTAAACTATATGGGAGTCCAGTGACATAGCCATTCTGCTAAATCCTGGTTTCTTCTCCTGGTCCATTCTGCTGTTTGAATGGCCTGGGGTAGCAGAGGTAGGGCTGTTATTCATCCAGCGTACACCAGTGCAGGTATACCAGTGCCACCGGTTCATGAAAGATTAGTCATAGCCATTACCTCGTTACATCCCTGCAGTATCCCTTCCCTGAGATGAAACCTTCAGACCTCCCCAGTGACAGCTAATAAAGGAGCCATGCCTGACATAGGGATTGGATCCTGCCTATTCATCATTTCTACTATTATTTAAATATTCATCCAACACAGGCATTTTAAGCAAACCTGGAAACCATGTCTCATTTCATTCTAATTTTACCACCTCACCAGGACAATGTCAGGAAGTGCTATCTCCCTTTGCTTTGGGAACTCAGAGACCTCAGCATCAGTCTCAGGATCTTTTACATCTAAAATGAGACTGGTTCACTCCTCCTTATCTTCCAATGCCCACCCTATCTTCTCAAATCTTATTTTTCTCTCTTTCCAGGACACTTACTATAATTTTCTCACTGGAGTCTAGATTTTGAATGTCAAAAATCAGGAGAGAAATGACTGGCAGGAAAACCTTGATTTCTGTCTTTACACATTTCCATTTGGGCCAAGGAAATGCAGACACCTCTACTACTTACTGTACTGTTGGAGATCAGGGGGAGGAACAAAGCGGGGTGGAAAACATCTCACAAGTGTCTGCCTCCTGTGGTTCAAGTGTTAATGGCATCCTAATGAGAATGTCTGGTAGACACTATTATGACAATATCCAACAGGTTAGGGCCCGGAGCCAAACATCACTGTCCCTTCTAATACTGCATGCTTTTTGCCATCATGAACCTTTTGCTATTCTCCTCTGAACTTTCCTGGTGAATACATTTTTTTCTTTAACAAGAATAACTCATACAGTTTATTCATGAACAAAGCTTATGATCCTAAGAGCTGTCCATGGTTTAAAGGTAATTTTACATATCCCTGCTATAAGACAGTAATGCTTTTGTTTTATACAATTTTTCTTGCCCCTGCTCATCTCTTACTAATGTAAGAGGAAGTTTAACTTGGATTTAGAAATGATGTAAATTTAAACATCTAAATATATGTAAAGATTATTTTTGTAATGTAGTAGCATGGAGAGAGAAGAGTCTCTTTTTAGACCGAAAAGATGCTGAGACAGTTTCAGAAGTCTCTGAGTTCCCAGAGCAAGAGGGGCTAGCATTTGTTTTCTGACATTGTCTTTACATTTATTTATAAATTTTTGTCTAAAAATCAGAAATATAATTTATGTCGAATAGAACATTTTACATGGATATTTTAAAGTATTAAATGTTTAAAATGTGTGCTATTAATAACAATAAAGTATTACTAATATTTTGTTTAGCAAATAGACTACTGACTTTTTAAATTGTGAATTATAGATTATATATATCAATATGCACTGCTCTAAAATAAGACTATAAATTTTAAAATGGAACATGGTCTAATAGATGTGAAAATTATTTTGTTTGGCTTTGCAGAGAAATATTTTTAGTTTTCCAATAAATTGTCTAACTATACATATAGAATTAAGATGTTATTGCAGTTATTTTTTGTTGTATTAATACTTTCTACTCTCTGCATGATGGAATAGTTTACACAATAGCTCACAAAAGTACTGAATTCTCTAGCTGAGTCAAATGGTTTGCTAAGTGGAGGTCGAGATGATTGGATTTTTCTCTCTAAAAGTTTTATACCATAATTAAGATGGTTTCATCCACAACTCCATTAGACCAAGAAGTCTGTTTGAGTTTTCATACAATACTGTTACTTCTTTCAATCTTAATTTTATCCAAATATTTGTTGACTTTTTTCTTTGCCTTTTTATTCCAGTAATTTCACTTGTATTTATTAATGCAGGAAAGTTCAGTGATATCTAGCTATATTCTGTGTATTTTAAGGCTGAATGTTTTATATGATACTCATTATCCCATAATTGCAGCATCTTTTGAGTTGCCAGAAAAGTCAGGATACATTTTTTTTTTTTTTTTGCATAGAAAAACATAGGAAAAATACATCGTGACTTTTCTAACAACCTAATAAGATATATATTAGGGGTATAGCTGTCATTTCTTTTTCTTTTGTCTTAGTATGCAGTGCTGCTTACATGGGCATTTGGTGTTCAAGTTGTACTTTCAGTACTCATCTTCACAAAGAAAGAGGAGGTACGAAAAGTGAATCCTTATCAATACATCCTTTTATTTCAAATCTACAGAAAATTGAAACCTTAGATATTGACACCTGAGAGCCCATATTACATGCCAAAAGTAAGTGTCTTTGAGAGAAGAATATATTCAGTAGGAGTACTAAAATTCTGTTTAGGTTGGGGCCAGGGGTCAGATTGGAAAAGTAGGCTATAGAAATTTGTCTTTCATATTTTTCTGAGGGTTATAAGAAGAAATGTAGAATACTTAGAAATTCATGAGAATAACATTTTGCTTCCTCCCTAATCATAAATAAGCCTCATATATTCTTATAGATCACAAAGAGCAAGATTAAATGCTTTCATACTTACCGAGATCGGAAAAAAAAAAAATACGAGAAAGAAACAAAACTCTTAGAAATAAGGAGAACATAGCAAACTGACATTGAATACTCTTTTCTAAGGAACAACTGGGAAGTGTTACTATAAAATTTTCACTGTTCATACAATTTTCAACAGGTTCACCAGCTATGGCAAAATAAAATTGATTTAGTCATATCTGAGTATGGATCTAAAGATAAGCCTGAAGACAAACCCAAGTGGATGATTCTAAATGCTTTACAGAAAACAGTAAGATGACATTAGCATAAAACTGAAAATTAGATGTCAAAGGTCACACCGTGGGATAAGGCAGAGAACAGGTGGGGACAGAGGCTGAGAGGTGGTGTTTCTTATAAAATGTGCAGAACGGTATTGTCCCTACTTACAGGTTTGAGATTTATCCTCTTGTAACTCCTATCTCCTTTTGGGGGATTAATTAATGTTCGTTTTATCCTGATTTTACCTGGATAAGTATTTTGCCAACTGGATGGTCAATCTTTGATTAGCTTTTGCCATGTGGGATGGTCATCTTTGCTATACTGATGGGAGTAAGTAAGCAGCAGTCCCTGTTCTCAGTAGAGTAGCAGGGTGGTAGCCCATTGACCCCAAAAGTCAGGATTGCCATGTAGTAACTCTGTGATCCTGGACAAGCAACCCCCAGAGTTTCAGGTTCCATATTAATAAAAGGGGCATAATAACCCTTATTTGTGGTTGGCAGGAATAAATGAAGTAATATGAGAAAGAATATATACAATAGCAAGCCTTTGGTCTGGGACATGATAAATAACTAATAGTTGATAGCAAATGTTACCAGGATTATTATTATTATTTCACAGTAATTCAGACTTTTCTTTTCTTTTCTTTCTTCTTCTTTTTTTTTTTTTTGTAGAGGTTTTTGCAATAGGGTGTGTGCCCTTGCCAGAAAGACAGAGAGCCAGAAAGCCAGAAATCACCCCCCAGGGGGGATGGCCATCTGCAGTCCCTTCTCCATTCTTCTCTCAGCATCTTGGGCACACATGCACACATGCCTGGCATGAGTTTAAATCACGAGGTCCGGGACTTGAACGGCAGTCGACTACATGGGAGTCCAGCAACATAGTCATTAAGCCATCTGCTGGCCCCACACAGTTCAGCCTTTTCTAAGTAGGCATAGCAGAAGGATAAGAGAACTAGTATTGTCTGCCAAATGACTGACAGAAATAAATCAGTACCTGGAACATAGTAAGTGCTCAGTAAAGAAAACAGCAAACATTTACAAAAGTGCTTTCACATATTGACTCATTTAATCTTCCTAACCCAGTGATGTAGGGATTATTATCCTCATTTTATACACGAAGAAGAGAGAAATTCTGTAATGTAACCGGGATCACACAGCTAATAAGAGGCAGAGCCAAGATAAAAACCCACATATTCTGGCGTTAGATTCTGTGCTCTTAACTGCAATACCAGATACTTCACGTAAAAATAGCTGCTATATTTAGCACATGTAGTATTAGAAATGCATGTTAAGAGATTTGAAAGTGTAATTACAAATGCTTCCACTCATCTTATTTTTCTCTGAGGTATGTGATCTGTCCATTTATCTCATCTTCAGATTTCATCACAATTTATAGCAGAAGACTAAGCCTTCCTTTCTATGGTCATAAAATGAGAAGCGGGAAAATAACTGTGTGTATACTATCGCCGTTATTAGTGGGTTTCCAGCTTACAGTTCCTAGCATAAATACCACCCCCCAGGGGGGATGGCCATCTGCAGTCCCTTCTCCATTCTTCTCTCAGCATCTTGGGCACACATGCACACATGCCTGGCATGAGTTTAAATCACGAGGTCCGGGACTTGAACGGCAGTCGACTACATGGGAGTCCAGCAACATAGTCATTAAGCCATCTGCTGGCCCCACACAGTTCAGCCTTTTCTAAGTAGGCATAGCAGAAGGATAAGAGAACTAGTATTGTCTGCCAAATGACTGACAGAAATAAATCAGTACCTGGAACATAGTAAGTGCTCAGTAAAGAAAACAGCAAACATTTACAAAAGTGCTTTCACATATTGACTCATTTAATCTTCCTAACCCAGTGATGTAGGGATTATTATCCTCATTTTATACACGAAGAAGAGAGAAATTCTGTAATGTAACCGGGATCACACAGCTAATAAGAGGCAGAGCCAAGATAAAAACCCACATATTCTGGCGTTAGATTCTGTGCTCTTAACTGCAATACCAGATACTTCACGTAAAAATAGCTGCTATATTTAGCACATGTAGTATTAGAAATGCATGTTAAGAGATTTGAAAGTGTAATTACAAATGCTTCCACTCATCTTATTTTTCTCTGAGGTATGTGATCTGTCCATTTATCTCATCTTCAGATTTCATCACAATTTATAGCAGAAGACTAAGCCTTCCTTTCTATGGTCATAAAATGAGAAGCGGGAAAATAACTGTGTGTATACTATCGCCGTTATTAGTGGGTTTCCAGCTTACAGTTCCTAGCATAAATACAAATAAGATACTATGAGTAGCTTTGGTGGTTAAACTAATTTTCAGTATCCTAACCCTGAAGTATTGTTTTAGTCATTATATATTATCTACATTGTACCAAGATTGTTGGTACATATGGAAACACAGGCAGTACTGTTGTTATAACTTACAATAACAATCCTTCACCTTTTTCCTTTTTTAAATTAAAAAAACATTTTTTTTTAGAGATTTTTGCTCTATGGTGCATTTGCTTGCTGGAGAGACAGAGAGTGAGAAAGCAAGAAATCACCTCCCAGGGGTAATGGTCATGCCACAATCCCTTCTCCTCGTTCTCCTCTTGGTATTTTGGATATATACTCACATGCTCCCAGGATTCTAGAATCAGCACAGGAAATGAGATACTTATTAGATATTTGATCATTATGATTATTTTATTATCCTTTTTTGGCTCTTTGTGGCGATTTTTCTCACAATACAAAATTGGAAGTTAGCATTTCACGTTAATCCTAAGAAAGTACAAATAACCCTGAAATTTTTTTGTGTATACTATACACATACAGCAGCATACTCTGAATAAATGTAAAGAAAACTGCTATAGTTAGGAGCAAGAAGTAGCTCTTCTATATTCTGATCCTAAACATAGTTTGTACATAAGCAATCAAGTATATTACCACCTTAGACATTCATAAGACAAAGTTCATATATAATGATTTCATCTAACTATAACTCACTCACGTGAGTAGTGATCTTTCACTCTGGTCGACAGCACACCCAGCCACAAAATAATGAATTAAATAATCAAAATCACACTTGTGTGTTTCATCCATTACATTTCAATAGGGAATGCATCATCTTCATCAAATAACTACTTCGGTATGTATGAGAATGATATAATTAACTGCATTTTGAATACTTTACAGTAAAATTTATAGAACCTTTTTCCTAGTTACAGTGTTGTGGCCAACATAATTACACAGATTGGATAAAGAATAAGAATAAAGAAAATTCAAAGCAAGTGCCATGTTCTTGCACAAATTCTACATTTAAAAAGTGGTTCTGTGAAGAGCCACTGAATTCAATTTACCTAGAGGTAAGAATAAGTCAATTCTTCTCCAAGTGTTTAGAGTGTTTTTATTTTTGTTATTGATTTGCAAGTCATTTTTTTTTGGAGAGGTTTTTTTGTTTTTTGTTTTTTGTTTTTTGGGTTTTTTTTGCTATAGGGCGTGTGCGCTCACCAGAAAGAGAAAGACAAAGAGACAACGTGAGAAATCAGCCCCCAGGGTGGTTGGCCACGCTGCAATCCCTTCTCCCCCATTCTCCTCTCGGGCTCTTGGGGCATGCATGTACACACGCCTTGTGCGAGTTTAAGCCACCGGGTCCGGGACTCAGACCACAGTCAACTACATGGGAGTCCAACGACATAGCCATTATGACAGCTGCTAGTGTCAGTCATTTGAAAATTCTAAGCAAATTTTTGTTTATTTGTTATTATCATTATTATTGCTAGAGACCATGTGTGCTCACCAGAGACAGAGTAGGAGAAGGGAAATCTCCCCTGCGGAGAATGGCCTCCTCCTTTTGGGATTTGGGAGATCCTTGAACACACACGTGGTGTTTCTCAAGCAGCTGGGTCTGGTACTCATAAGCGGTTGGCCATGTGGGATAAAGCTGTCTTAACTTCCAGACTGCAAAGCCGACCCAACCAAATTTTTACACAAAAAAAGAATATTATTTGTGGCTACATTTTTAAGCCATTTCACTCTATTGAATACATAATTAGGTAAGTAGTAGCATTATTTCATGAATATAATAAGTAAATTGAATAAAATTTCTGGGTTTATATGATTTAAGTGTTCCTGGACCTTAGGATACCATCAACCTTTCTCCCCCACCTTCTTTCAAAAAGCCGAAGGAAACAAAACAAAACAAACGAGAGTACTTTCGTTAACCCAGATATATTATAGAATTGGTAAGGGAGCTGCAAAGTCAGAAGTAGAATATATGAGTTTTGAAAACTAAAGGGAGGGAACTGTAGTGATGACAATAGTGGTATTCAGGTAAGTACAGCAGAAGCAAGAGTAAAGGCTCATCTGGAGCCACGAAAACATCTGCAGAAAACAGACCACAGTCAACTACATGGGAGTCCAACGACATAGCCATTATGACAGCTGCTAGTGTCAGTCATTTGAAAATTCTAAGCAAATTTTTGTTTATTTGTTATTATCATTATTATTGCTAGAGACCATGTGTGCTCACCAGAGACAGAGTAGGAGAAGGGAAATCTCCCCTGCGGAGAATGGCCTCCTCCTTTTGGGATTTGGGAGATCCTTGAACACACACGTGGTGTTTCTCAAGCAGCTGGGTCTGGTACTCATAAGCGGTTGGCCATGTGGGATAAAGCTGTCTTAACTTCCAGACTGCAAAGCCGACCCAACCAAATTTTTACACAAAAAAAGAATATTATTTGTGGCTACATTTTTAAGCCATTTCACTCTATTGAATACATAATTAGGTAAGTAGTAGCATTATTTCATGAATATAATAAGTAAATTGAATAAAATTTCTGGGTTTATATGATTTAAGTGTTCCTGGACCTTAGGATACCATCAACCTTTCTCCCCCACCTTCTTTCAAAAAGCCGAAGGAAACAAAACAAAACAAACGAGAGTACTTTCGTTAACCCAGATATATTATAGAATTGGTAAGGGAGCTGCAAAGTCAGAAGTAGAATATATGAGTTTTGAAAACTAAAGGGAGGGAACTGTAGTGATGACAATAGTGGTATTCAGGTAAGTACAGCAGAAGCAAGAGTAAAGGCTCATCTGGAGCCACGAAAACATCTGCAGAAAACAAAATCTCTTTCCAAAACATAATGCAGAAA
Organism: Tupaia belangeri chinensis; assembly: GCF_000334495.1. Lineage (NCBI taxonomy): Eukaryota > Metazoa > Chordata > Mammalia > Scandentia > Tupaiidae > Tupaia > Tupaia belangeri. The sequence goes on from NW_006207163.1 coordinate 2,825,321, forward strand.
AGTGCTGATGTCAATGACAGGACAACATCTTAGTTACTTTAAAATTAGTGACTGAGGTTTCCTAATATGACATGAACCTCCCTGAACTATAAAGGCTTACTCTTCTGTTAGACATTGACTTGCTATTTAGACTTTGATAAATTGTTTATTTCTATATGCTATTTCTTCATAATAGAATTATGTGTAAGACCACTTCCACCTCCAGGTCAATCTAGGAAACTTATTTTCTTTAGGGATGTGAAAATAAAATCAGTGCATGGTATCATGTTAATGCTTTAGCCTTAATTGGAATTAACCTTGGACTTCTGGCTTCAGAGGTAAGCTTTTATTTATATACTTAAAGATAGAAAATATTAAGTATAAACTGTACAGAATGATCTGCAGAACAACAAGGTGGAGACTTCATCTGATAAAACAATTAGAGCCAGGACCTTGAAACTTTATTTATACCCAGGAGATATATTTTTTTTAATTTTTATTTTTTTGAGAGTTTTGTTTGTTTGTTTGTTCGTTTGTTTTTGCTATAGGGCACGTGCACTCGCTAGAGAGACAGAGAGACAGAAAGCGAGAAATCACCCCCTAGGGGGGATGGCCATGCCACAATGCCTTCTCCTCCATTCTCCTCTCGGGATCTTGGGCACAGATGCACACACTCCCAGCGTGAGTTTTAAGCCACCGGGTCCAGGATGTGAACCGCAGTCAACTGCATGGGAGTCCAGCGACATAACCATTACGCTAACTGCTGGCCCCTATACCCAGGAGATATTTAAGTCCAGCTGGAGGTCATCCCTGAATTAGGGAGGTGTTAATAAATGTTCATTATGGAGGTAGTGATTTCATTGCTTTGAGATATCTGGCTTTCTTATCATCTTTCATATATGTGTGTATATATATATATGAATTATCACCAAGATACCAGTTGCAAAATTGGGATTGATAAGCAGTGAAGACTGATAAGAGCAAGTGCAGGTTATGTATTCGAAGAAACTATGGGAATGTGGAGGTTTTTTGTTTTTTGTTTTTTTGGGTTTTTTTTGGGGGGGAGGTTTTTGCTACAGGGCACGTGTGCTTGCCAGAAAGACAGAGAGAGACAGAGACCGAAAGACAGAAACCACCCCCTGGGGGTGATGGCCATGCTGTAATCCCTTCTCCTCCATTCTCCTCTCAGGATCTTGGGCACACATGCACATGCGCCCAGCATGAGTTTAAACCACTGTGTCTGGGACTTGAACCGTGGTCAACTACATGGGAGTCCAGCAACATAGCCATTACTCCAACTGCTGGTCCCTATAGTGGAGTTTTAAGATCAGAACAAAAACATATTGCATGGTTTGCCAGAATATGGTGCTGAGCCCGAATCTGATTTTATATCAGTTCACAAAGCCTTCGACCTAAGGTGCCATCTTCAACTGGTTAACTGCTTTAGTCTCAGAATGGTAGTAAGCCAAAACATCCCTATAAGCATTAGTATCATTGTTTATAATGTTGATTCTCTGTTGTGTTTATGTCTGAGTATTTAAGACAGAACTCGAAGAAGGAATAGTGTCTCTGTTCTATTTTATCTTCTAGCTTTTCACACCCCCTCTCATGATCCTATGCCAAAACTGCAAAAAAAGAGGCAGTTTTGTAGGACTAATGATATCATTAGAAAGAGAATAATAAACAAAAAACAGACCAGCAGCTCATGAAAGCATCTAGCCCAGTGATAGCCCATATAATTAGAAACTAAAAGGATTTTTTTTAGTCCCTGTATACATAAACTTGGTATCAGCTGCGTTACTCTAGAAGGCTCATTTTGCTGACTTCTTATTCTTAACCATAAGTAACTTATTCTGAATTTATCTGAGCTGTAGAATCTTTTTTTTAGGAAAATAAAAGATTTATTTATTTTATGATTTTGCCATAAGGTGTGCTCACCAGAGAGAGACACAGAAAGTGAGATTTGAGCTGCCCTTGTCCTGGACTCAAATCACAATCAATCATGTGGAAGTCCAGCACCCCTACCACCACACCACCTGCTGGCCCTGTTTGATCCCTTTTCCTTTTACAATATACATTTTGGTGATTATAATGTAAATGTTACCTTTATATATTATTCTGATTGACTAAGTCTCATATTGTTTTCTTTTCTCCCAGGTTTTGCAAATCTTATTTACTATTTCTTTCTTAAGACTCATCAAGAATAGAATATATGCAGAAGCATGATGTTTATTTAATTTTTTCAGAAGAAATAAGTTAATTCTCAACTAATCATATTATTTCATTCCAAAATGTTTTGAATGATATTAACTAAGTTTAGAACTGGTTCAAATCACTGATTATATGTAATATAGAATCACTGAGCATTGTAATAATAAAACATTCATGATATTTTATCAATTTCATTTGTCAAAATATCAAATTTGGCAGTTCAAAACTGTTCTCTTCACTTATTTTCTAAATTCAGATGATATCATCATATATACTGAATTGAAAATATGGTGAAGTAGGTCCACCTGGATGGCATGGTGGTAGGGTGCCACTGCCTGATACTGGAGCTGTAGGAGAGCCCTGTGTTTGTATCAGGGTCCACCTGAACCTTCTGGGCATGCTCACAGGCACATCTGTGACCTCGGCTGGCTGGAAGGCATGCGTGTGGGTGTCATGGCAAAAAGTGTCTAGCATAGCTGTTTCTGGAAAGAAGGAAAGAAGGAGAGAAATGAGGCAAAATATGTCTAGCATAGCTGTTTCTCAAAAGAAAGAAGGGAAGGAGAGAAGGAAAGAAATTAGGGAAAAGAAGAAAGGAAGGAAAGAAGAAAATAGAGAAAAAGCTTTTTTAAAAACCTTAAAAATATGGTGAAGTCTCATTACATTTTTTTATTATGTAGAGAAAATACCAATATGATTTTAGAAAATGTTAATTAAGGGAGCAATTTATTTTTAAGAGAGAGATTTTTGCTCGAGGGCATGTCCACTCACCAGAGAAACAGAAAGCAAGAAATCACCCCACAGGGGTGCCATCCCTTCTCCAGTCTCCTCTCAGGATTTTGGGCATACATGCACATGTGCCTGGTGTGAGTTTTTAAGCTGCTGAATCCAGGACTCGAACCATGGTCAACTACATGGGAGTCCAGGGATATAACCATTACTCCATCTGCTGGTCTTTAAGTAAACAATTTTAACATTACCTCTCATTTGAAAATCATGAGAAAACAACCCTGATATATGGGAGATGTACAGGAATACTGAAAATCTTCATGACACTGACCTCTATACTGAATTAATCATGTATTTCTCTCTTCTTATAATGTTTGCAAGTAGATAATAAACTTAGAGTTTTGGATATGCTTTCATGGCAATAACATAATATTGAAATAGCAGTGAATTTATAACCATAGCAAAAATAATCTATTCTAAATGATCACTGAAATCTCATTCACTTTACTCGCTACTCCTTTTCTTCTCTTTTTCCTTAAATTTTGTTTCATACTTATGTACACAATTCTCTGAAGGATATAAAAATAACCCACCTGTCCTATTTTCCCTAACAATGATTTTGTGAGAAGAGAAACATATATCCTTTGAAAAATAAAAGGTACTATACAGGTGTGAAGTATTATCATTGTTGTCCTTAATAGCAAAAGGCTGTCTTGACCTTGAAGAAATAAAGATAAGTTAACTGAAGATCCTGCATTGTTCTGCCCCCAATAGAAGGCTCACTCTCATTTACTAACGCAGTCATTTCTATTTTCATCCATCTCTTCAGAACATTGTATATTTCAGATGCACAGACTCTTGAAAATCAGCACAGAAAAAAAAATAGAATAACTATTTTCTCTAAAGAAACCTTATTTAGGTTTCGGTATGTCAAATAGGCATACCTCCTATTCTTTGGGGAATATTGTTTTAGGATTAAAAACATCTTCAAATTACCATTTCCTTGAAAACACACCACTGTAACATGCTGATAGCAAATAGCTCTCTCCTACTGGAAAACCAAGTTATAGGTAGTCAAATACAATATGTATTTGACTATATATTTGGTTTTGTATCAAGAAAAAAAGATCTCTGTGGAACCAGCAGTTGGCAAAATGGCTGTCTCTGGACTCCCATGTAATTGACCGTGGTTCGAGTCCCAGACCTGGTGGCTTAAACTCACTCCAGGTGCATGTTCATGTGTGCCCAAGATCCCAAGGTGAGAATGGAGGAGAAGGGATTGTGGTGTGGCCATCCCCCCGGGGGGTGATTTCTCACTTTCTATCTCTCTGTGTCTTTCTGGTGAGTGCACACGCCCTATAGCAAAAACCTCTCCAAAAAAGAGAAAAGATCTCTATGGATTATATTGTCTTCAGTTAATACAGTTATTCAAATAATATATACACCATTGACTGACTCTATTGCCTTTGTGATCTAAGGAAAATGAAGTTGGTTTACACCTTGAATAAAATAAAGACTTATTTGATAAAGCAGGTCAGAATTATGTCTTATTTCCTCATCTCATTTTTAAATTTCTGAGAGAGAAAATTTGGAAAGATCTAAAAAGTTGGATCAGAACTGAAGCAGTGAATCAGAATTTAGGACAACACCGAATCCTGACTTCCCTTTCAAATTGTTGTATTAGAAAAATCCATTTAACTTGCTTCAGATTCCCCCATTTTATTGATGTTTCTTAAAAAATCAAAACTATTTTCTGATGGTGCTATTTAAGTAGACTTTTTATCAAATTCCAAAACATTTAAAACATTTATGGAGAGCCTACTATTCACCAGGAACATTGCTAACTATTGGAATATGAAAATGAAGAGATACCCAGAGCAGACTTCATAAGCATACAACTTGTGGTTAGAAGAGCCCCACATGGGTATAATGCTTGTCAATTGCCATGTTGACATTTTTAATAATTTCTGATCAAGGGAAGCCACATTTACATTTTTCACAGAGTCCTGTGAGGTTAATAGCTGGCCCTGTCCAGTAGTTAAACTTGGAGTCCAATCATATGACCAAACCCATGAACAAATACATTTTATATATGAGATCATTTTTTTGGATGCCCTAAGAGAGAATGCCTCTTTTTTTCCTTGAGGTTCGGAGAACACTTTTTTTTGTTTGCTTTAAGAAGTATTTTTGCTATAAGGTGTGTGCACTCACCAGAGAGACAGAAACAGTGAGAAATCACCCCCCGTCCACCCCAGAGGGATGGCCATGCTTCAATCCTTTCTCCTGCATTCTCCTCTTGGGATTTTGGGCACTCGCACCTGCGTTCCTGGCGTGAGTTTTAAGCCGACAGGTCTGAGGCTGGAACTGTGGTCAATTACATGATAATCTAGCAATATAGCCATTACACCATCCCAGAGAGCACTTTTAAAAAGAACAACATTCCTTTAACAATTACTTATTGAACAATGACTATGTGCCAACTATTCTAAGTTCTGGAGACAAGACAGTGAATAAAAACAAACAAACAAAAAAACATTGCTTTCGTGTTGGTTAATTTCAAGTCAGGTAGCAAAGAAACCAAATATAAACAAAAGTAGATATTATGTCAGATGGTGTGAAGTGAAATGCAGAAAAATGAGTAAAATAAGCAGTGTTGGGAAGGTAAAGGGATTGCAGTTTTAAGTAGGGTGTACAGAGAAGGCCTTACTGAGAAAATAACTTGGGTAAAGAACCAAAGAAGATGAGAAAGTAAAAGGAAAGAATATTTCAAGCAAGAAGAAAGAAGAAGAAAGGTAGTTAGACAAAGGCCAGCATGTTGAGCTCAAGGGAGGACAAAGAATCAGTGTTCCTAGACTAGAAAGAGTGGGGATGCTAGAAAACTGGGGAGAGTAGAGAGAGGTCTTGAAGGAACTTTCCAACCACTCTCAGGGCTTTATTTTTTTACCCTGAATAAGATGGGAAGCAACTGGCAGATTTGGGCCTAAGCGACCTGGTCAGACGTAGTTCAGTAGGAACAATCTTGTGGCCATGTTGAAGATAGATTTAAAAGGCACAGTATGGAAGTAGGGAGTACATGTTGGATTTTATTTAATAATCCAGGTAAGAGATGTTGGTGGATTTGGCCAGAGGGTAGAGGTGGAGTTATTAATAAATTCTCAATTTCTGATACATTTCATGGTGATCACTGAAATTTGCCCACAACTTGAAGGTAGGAATGTTAAAGAAAAAGAGAAATATAGAAATCAAGGATTATTTGAATTACCTCAATTAAAAAAAAACATATATATATATATATATATATAGACAATCATATGACCAAACCCATGAACAAATACATTTTATATATGAGATCATTTTTTTGGATGCCCTAAGAGAGAATGCCTCTTTTTTTCCTTGAGGTTCGGAGAACACTTTTTTTTGTTTGCTTTAAGAAGTATTTTTGCTATAAGGTGTGTGCACTCACCAGAGAGACAGAAACAGTGAGAAATCACCCCCCGTCCACCCCAGAGGGATGGCCATGCTTCAATCCTTTCTCCTGCATTCTCCTCTTGGGATTTTGGGCACTCGCACCTGCGTTCCTGGCGTGAGTTTTAAGCCGACAGGTCTGAGGCTGGAACTGTGGTCAATTACATGATAATCTAGCAATATAGCCATTACACCATCCCAGAGAGCACTTTTAAAAAGAACAACATTCCTTTAACAATTACTTATTGAACAATGACTATGTGCCAACTATTCTAAGTTCTGGAGACAAGACAGTGAATAAAAACAAACAAACAAAAAAACATTGCTTTCGTGTTGGTTAATTTCAAGTCAGGTAGCAAAGAAACCAAATATAAACAAAAGTAGATATTATGTCAGATGGTGTGAAGTGAAATGCAGAAAAATGAGTAAAATAAGCAGTGTTGGGAAGGTAAAGGGATTGCAGTTTTAAGTAGGGTGTACAGAGAAGGCCTTACTGAGAAAATAACTTGGGTAAAGAACCAAAGAAGATGAGAAAGTAAAAGGAAAGAATATTTCAAGCAAGAAGAAAGAAGAAGAAAGGTAGTTAGACAAAGGCCAGCATGTTGAGCTCAAGGGAGGACAAAGAATCAGTGTTCCTAGACTAGAAAGAGTGGGGATGCTAGAAAACTGGGGAGAGTAGAGAGAGGTCTTGAAGGAACTTTCCAACCACTCTCAGGGCTTTATTTTTTACCCTGAATAAGATGGGAAGCAACTGGCAGATTTGGGCCTAAGCGACCTGGTCAGACGTAGTTCAGTAGGAACAATCTTGTGGCCATGTTGAAGATAGATTTAAAAGGCACAGTATGGAAGTAGGGAGTACATGTTGGATTTTATTTAATAATCCAGGTAAGAGATGTTGGTGGATTTGGCCAGAGGGTAGAGGTGGAGTTATTAATAAATTCTCAATTTCTGATACATTTCATGGTGATCACTGAAATTTGCCCACAACTTGAAGGTAGGAATGTTAAAGAAAAAGAGAAATATAGAAATCAAGGATTATTTGAATTACCTCAATTAAAAAATATAGATACACACACACACACACAAACACATATGACTTGAGTAACTAGAAAGATGGAGTTATATTTTTCTAAGATGACAAAAGACTGGGAGAAACAAATTATTTTAATTTAACACTTTAAAAATATTATAAAAATGTTTTCTTGTGTATCTATCTGCATCTCTCACTAATCTTCAAGACACTTCAGGATGGGATTATCTTTCATCATCTGTGTAGCCCCAAAGCCTTGCTCCAAAGTTGACAATGTAGATGATCAATAAATATTACTAGACTTTAAAAGTCAGATTACTCAGTATGGCGTCAGGTAATGCCCAATTGCCCTCTGAGATTGTCTAATGCTGACTGCACTTTTGATTTCTTTAGGTTATCATAATATTGGGTTGTTGGAAAAGTCATGACACATTTTAGCATAGAAAACAGAAAAACACATCATAACTTTTCCAATAGCCCAGTATAAACCATCCAAACTTGTTTGATAAACAATAGCTGCTAGTTCAGTGAATCACTGCCACATCTTCTTTCTCCAGAAACCTGAATGAGAGATGTTTCAGAATAAAAACGTGATTAAAAAGCTGTACTGAGGACCAGCATGTGGCATGGTGGTTAAGGCGCTGGACTCCCACATAACCAACCACTGTTCAAGTCCTGGACCTGGCAGCTTGCTTTCTCATTTTCTCTCTGTCTCTCACTGGTGAGAACACATGCCCTATAGAAAATTAAAATAATACAATGAAACAAATGATTCTTTAAAAAGAAAGATGTACTGAAACAACATTTTAAAAATTAACACAGTAAGAGCTGGCCAGTGGCACAGCAGGAAAACACGATGCTCTTTTGAGGTTGTGCCACATGGGATGGTTCTGGTTTCCATCCAGAGATCTGCCTGAGTGTGCTGGGCACGTGTGTGCTGTGATCCTGAAATGGCTGAGGTGGGAGTGATTCCAACGTCAGGGCACTGTCTGTTTGTCTCTTTCTCTCTCATGGAAAAGTAAAACACACACACAATAGAGATGTCATTATAGGCCAACCATGTGCTAGAGGTGGGGGAGTGGGATGCACCACTGCACAGCAATGGAGTTTGGCTCTGTGTGGACCTGAACATGCCCAGGATCCTGGATGGCTGGAAGGCTGGGGGAAGATTGTAGCATGAAACCCTCTGAAGAGTTGCATTCTCTCTCTCTCTATCTCTCTCTCTCTCTCTCTCCTTCCTCTCTCTCTCTCTCTCTCAGTAAACAAAAGAAATTCAAGAAAAATACAAAGCAATGCTATTAGAGAGCCCTCTTTGTTTATTGTTTGTGACTTTTATTTATAATAGTATATCTGTATACTTTTTTTTTTGCTCTTAGAGAAATAACTGTTTAGGAACATAAGAGTCTCTGGCAAAAAGGAAAACACAAAAACCTAATGTTTTCACTACCCTGAGATAGGGCTAAAAAAGAAAACAAACTTCACTTTCTACTGTATGTATTTTTTTTAGCGTTTTTAATTTTTCTTTTCTTTGGTTTATTTTTATTTTTAATTTTGCTATAAAGCATGTGTTCTCACTGAAGACAGAAAAAGAGAGGGAAAGTGAAAAAAACACCCCCGAAAGGAATGGCCATGCTGCAAATCCCTTCTCCATTTTCCTCTTGGGATAGTAGGCACACGTACACACGTGCCCAGTGTATTTTTTAAGCCACTGGGTCCGGAACTCAGACCACACAGTCAGTCATGAGGGGTCAGTCACTTTAACTGCCATGCCACCAGCCCACCCCATTTTTAACTCTTTACATCCTTTTCTAAATTTATTTATTTTTTTTCTTGGAGAGGTTTTTGCTATAGGGCATGTGCGCTTGCCAGACAGACAGACAGAGACAGAGAGACAGAAAGCGAGAAATCACCCCCCGAGGGGGGATGGCCACACCGCAATCTCTTCTCCTCCACTCTCCTCTCAGGATCTTGGGCACGCACGCACACGTGCCCGGCATGAGTTTAAGCCACCAGGTCTGGGACTCGAACCGCCATCGACTACGTGGGAGTCCAGCGACATAGCCATTATGCCAACTGCTGGTCCCGATCCTTTTCTAAATTTTTGAAATCTCATGTTAGATTCAAGAAAATAATGGGATATTTCCAGTAAATGTATAAATAATTATTAAACAATAATGGATTTTATGCTGTAAAAATGACATGATCAGAAAGAGAAGAAACTATTCTTTGACAAATTAAATTATAGAAATTAAACCTTCACTAATATTCTTACTACTTGGAACAAAGTAAAGGGAAATATTTTTGCATGGGAACATTTATATGTGAAAACAAAGTCCCGAATAGTGGTTGAAATGTATTAAAGTTTGTTACTAATTGCTTTTAAGCACATTAGACATTCTCCTGAATGAGAAAATGTATGGAATGAAATGTACAAAATTATTTATTGGTTATTAGTTTATTGCACTTGCATGTTTTATTTCATGGGGAAAATGTAAAACATACTAGATAACAGAACATGTCTGCATGAATCTGTGGGTTTTGGTTCAGCTGTGGTGGCTCAGTAACGGCTTGACACCCTGCAAAGTTGGAGCCATCTAAAGACTGGGGTTCAGCTCCTGGAAGGACCTGCACATGATGGGTGGGTTCATGTGCACTTATGATCCTGGCTGGCTGGGAAGACTGAGGGAAGGATTATGGCGTGAGATCCTTCTCTTTCTTTCTCTCTCCCTCCCTGTCTGTCTTTTTCATGAAAGATACAAGCTTAAGAATCATTACAAGTTCGTATTAAAATATTAGTTTAATATATGTGTAAGTGTATGTGTATATGTAATATAAATTATCATATGTCGTGGCATTAGAAGATATATGAAAAACAGTCATTTCATGGTGAATTTTCTAGAAATACAAATATTATTGATGCATCAAAATGTATAACTTATACGCTATTGTAAGTTGTTTACTATTTACTTATTTTATTTTACACAGGAGCAAATGTTTTTCCACTTGGAAATGTGTTGCTATAGCCCAAGTATCTCTTATCCAAATGACCTGAGACTAGCAAGTTTCAGGATTGTTTCAGATTTTGTAATATTTGCACATACATAATGAGGTATCTTGGAAACAGCATTCATTTTATGTTTCACACATACTTTATACACATAACCTGAAGGTAATTTTAATACTATTCCAATATTTTTAATCGTTTTGTGCATGAAACTGTGGTTTTGCACGCATGACAGAATCTGGAAAAGTTACATTGTCCCTGAAGGGGCTGGGAGAGTTTGTTCTCTTACAGACGCTCAATAAACTGTTTGCTGTGTGCTTGCATTTTTTCACTTTGGCCTACCACATGAGGTCAGGTGTGGCATGAGGGCTACAAATTAGTAAATTTGGGAGTGTTTTCATGTTTTGATAGACTGGACTGAACAGGTCTCCTGGTCTCCTAAAGTAACAGTTGTAACTGAGTAAATTGCTAGGGGCCTGATTTCAGAATGTTTCTAGGGAGCACTGTTATATAAGGTCTCAAATATTGTGGCCAGCTGATTGCATAGCAGTTACGTTGCTGGACTCCCACATGGCCAACTACAGTTCAAATCCCAGACACAGTGGCTTGAAGTGCATGCCCAAGAACCTAGGAAGAGAATGAAGGAGGAGGGATTGTGGCATGGCCATTTCTCCTGAGGGGTGAGTTCTCACTGTCTCTGTCTCTCTGCAGCGAGTGTACATACCCTAAGGCAAAAACCTCCAAAAAAGTCTCGAATATTAATAATATCACACAAAAATCTGTCAAACACTTAAACCCCCTCAAAATAAATTGTGAAAATAGTCACAGCATTAGAAAGTTTTCTTTTTAAGTCTGTAGGATACTGGGAAAAGCAAACAAACAAAAAAACAGAGTTTGGATTCACCAGTGTTTGATTTCAAGTTATAAATCTTTTCTTCTAAATTCACACAGCTGGGGCATTTGGGCCTCTTGGGCCCTCTGAGCCCAGAGGATTTAAAGTGAGACTAGACTAGAAAAATACCTTGGCATCTTCCTACGCATCCTGCCACTCTGCCCTTAAGTGCCCCATAAAAACAGTTCTACCATTGACCTTTTCCCATCCTTACTATGCACACCTACCTCCTGTCTTCATCTCTTTAAAAATTTAATTAGATTCATGATTTATTACTGACAACTTCACAGCCACCCTTATCTCTCCCTTAATCTCAGCAGCCAAGTCTATGCTAGCTCCAATGTAGTTCAAGTTTGCTGGAGAAAATATTACTGTGGAAAACCCTATAAAATCATGATCACCGACATTAAATCAGCACTCAGAACTTCCTGGCCGTGTGAGTAGTTTTCTGGTAAGACCCCTGTCTCATGTAAAAAAGATCGTAAATAATAAATTTATAAATACACATTCCCTGTTTATAGACCTAGCAAAAGCTCATCGTAATCCTTAGACCAGTATGTTATGTCAGAAAAAAAAAAAAAGCTATGAATTAAATGAACTGAATTTAAGCACTGGATCCATTTCTTTATAGACTTTGGAGTCACATAATCTCTTGAGCCTCAGAAGCCTCCCCACTAAACTGATTTCAGATGACTTTGACAGCAAATGAAATATCTTGGAAGCACACACTCTATTCTTAATACAGAATGAGATGCAGGAGGGAATTTATGTATGGCTACCTTCCGGTGTAGCTATAATTCTTTTGTTTTTCTCTCAGCTTCCAATTACAGGCTGTGAACCTTAGTAGTTCTAATGTGAAGCTATTGAAAAATATTCCTCTTCACAGGTCTTTCACCGAATTGTATCCAAAAGCTTTGTACAGCCCCTAGCACCCTAAAGCTCTTCCAAAATCCTACCTATTCCCTACTGGAGAAAATACCAAGGGAACATTTTTCCTCCCTCTGGAATTATTATACTAAACTTGGATTTGAGGTATAGTCTTTGTTTAGTTTTGTAAAGGTCTAAATTTATGTGTGTATTTATTTATTTATTTTTGTCTTAGGTGCCTGCACTTTCTGGAAAGAGATAAAGACAGAGAAAGTGAGAAATCATCCCCTGGGGGGGAGGGAGGGTGGTGGCCATGCTGCTATCCTTTTTCTTCTATTCTCCTCTCAGGATTTTGGGCATGCACACACACATACCCAGCATGAGTTTCAAGCCTCAAGGTCCGGGATGGGATCACCCTTGGTCATGGGAGTCCAGCACATTAACCACCACACGACCTGCTGCCCCCAGAGGTTGTGACATTTCATTATGGTGTATGTGTGTATGTTTTTGTTTCATTTCAGCACAACTAGTCTAAAACCAGGTGAGCATACTGTGATTGAGTTTTGCAGCTCACTGCTGGAAGTAGGACAGACTCTGTAAGTTAACAGGCATGGTTCTCAGCAAGACTGCCCTTACCTCACTAGCCAAACTTAGGGATCAGCAAGGGCCATCCCACTCCTGACCTATTGGCTATAAATGAAGACATTTCCATGATCCTCTCAGGTTTGATCATTGGTTGAAGCAATTTACAGAGTGCTGAAAAGCACCATCCTTATGATTACAATCTTATTATAAAGGATATAATTTGGTAACACTAGACAAATAAAGAGACACATTGGGTGACATCTGGAAAAGAACACAGACTTCTATGAGTACTCCCCTGTTAAATGACCTTCTTGGTACATCAAAAATGTTCTTTAACCGGGAAGCTCCACTGAGTTTTGGTGTCCAGAGCTGTTTTTTTAAGAAATTTTTGCTATAGGACACATGCACTCCCCAGAAAGACAGAAAGTGAGAAATCACCACCCTCCAGGGGAGATAGATAGCCATGGCACAATTCCTCTTCCTCTGCTCTCCTCTCGGGATCTTGGGTGCACACACACACACACACACACACACACACACATTCCTAGAGTGAGGTTTAAGCCACTGGGTCTGGGACTCAAACTGTGCTGGACTACATGGGAGTCCAGCAATGTAACCATTACACCATCTGCTGACCCTGGTGTCCACAGCTTTTACTGCCATATTATTTATTTAGGCATAATTGACTGAATCATTAGCTATGTGACTGAATTCAATCTCCAGACTCATTTTCCTCCCTTGAGGTTAGAACTTGGGCTGATATCAGTGGCTCAAAACTCCAATCCTTTAATCACATGGTGTATTTTTATGGAGTGGCCTGTTCCTATCCTTAATCATCTTGATAACATAAAATAAGCAGGGTACCATCCTGAGTCATCTCATTAGCATAAGCTCTCAAATCTCCCTGTGAATAGCAAAGAAATCCTTTCATTCAGGAAATCCCAAGGATTTGACATTTCCTAGCTAAGAACCAGAGATAAAGACCAATCAAATTCTTTATGATACTGTTTTATTAGAACACACTTGCCAATAAACAAATGGAATAAACACATATAGGAATATAACACAGAAAATGTATAATATTGTCTTCTATATACTGGTTAGCAATTTTTAAGTCGAAGTACCGCAGTCTGCAGTTTCATCCCTTGTTACTCACCTTCGTAGGCAGTTACTTAAATTCAGTGTCTCAATTTTCTTATTTGTATGGTAAAAATAAAAGTACTTCCCTCATTTTTGATTACTCGTTACCTATTTGTGCTAGATTTTATGCTCCTAATGTTAACAGATGAGAAAGTATCAAGCTGCATTGTGAAGTCCTTAGTTCTTTGGGTCCAGATCACTAAAATTAGGGATCTGTCCCTAGGTGCAAAATGAAACTGCAACCAGGAATGAAGTAGGTAGAAAAGATGATTTAATAGGAAAGAAAAGAAAGGACATCCAAAAGGGTTTTGGGTGGGCAGATTGCCAGGTGGCAACCGCGCTTGGTACTGGGTAACCATTACTTTTATTACTAGAGGTCATAAATATTTATTGGTGGGAGGTCTGTTACACTACCTATGTCTGAATCCACACGTTTTCTCCTGCACTTGTGAACTTTTCTCACAGGTAAAGAATAAGGAATTTGATTACCTAATTGCACATACCCAAGGTGAGCCAGGTTGTTTTAATTTAGACTGTCTAATTAGTTTATTGCCCTAGTGGGAATTAGGGCGTTGACCTAGTGGGAATTAGGGTATTGACCAAAATGCTTACTTGGGGATTAGGGTGTTGACCAAAATGCTTGCTTGGGTCTTTTTGATAAGAGAAAAATCTACAAATCATCCCTGTGTGCTTCCTTCAGGCACCAAGCAAGGAAGATGGCAAATTGCCTCACCCTCCTGGTGCCCGGAGTGAGGGGAGCCTTTCACTTTTCTCTTAGGGCTGCCCACTCATGACTAACTGCCTACCACACTAATGCCACAGATTTTGCCTAGTTCATTTTCATATGCTTTCTAATGTACATAGGAAGCAATAAACAAGTTCCAAGGAATTTCATGAATTCCTAATCCAAGGACACAACCACTATTTTGTACTTTAATTATTTTACTTACTATCCTTTGGCTGAAAAGAATGAGAATATTTAGAAACTAAGAGAAATATTTAACAGAATTCTTTCTTAAAGGCTTGAAATGAAAAACCCAACTCAAAATGGCTTGGGCAAAATAGGGCA
>NW_006207163.1:2840377-2869373 GCF_000334495.1 Tupaia belangeri chinensis
GTTTCCTCTGTGATATCTCTTGCCCTAGACTTCGTTTCCACCAGTTTCAAGCTTTCTTCTAGTGGTGTCAAGGAGACTACATAGAAAACTCAAGTCCTTAAAATCCTACTCTAGGAGAAGCTCAAAAGGTTTATTTAGTTTTTTTCTAGGAATTTTAATAAAACATGTATGCACTGGATTAAATTGTGCCATCAGCCCATCCCTGAATGAATACCACTTCATTCAGGAGAGAATAGATTATTCTATAAACTTATGTCAAACACTACCCTCAGAACTAGCCATGGTCAGGAACCAGCAGTTCGCTGGACTCCCACGTAGTTGACCATGGTTTGCGTCCCAGACCCGGTGGCTTAAAACTCACGCTGGGTGCATGTGCGTGCATGCCCAAGATCCCGAGAGGAGAATGGAGGAGAAGGGATTGCGGCGTGGCCATCCCCCCTGGGGGGTGATTTCTCGCTTTCTGTCTCTCTGTCTCTCTCTGTCTGTCTGGCGAGCACACGCGCCCTATAGCAAAAACTTCTAAAAAAAAAGAACTAGCCATGGTCCTGCCACGATCTATTCTTCTACATTTCTCATCTTGTCCAAAGTTTGGGAATGTTTTTCAAGCCACTGAGTCCACGATTCAAACAGTGGTTGGTTGAGTGGGAGTCAGTTCTCTCAATCACTAAGATATAGGGTGACCCTACCCGTTTTATTAAAAGAAACTTGTAATACTCAAATAAGAGAATATTCTTGACCTTAAATGCCCTATGTCTTACAGCATAGTTTGCTACATCATCCAAAAAATAAATCAGTCTATCTTTAATAGCCAGAAACTAGAATTCACAATTTTCTGTTGGAATATGACTTTTGCAAAAGCATTTGATTTTAATGTGCAGTTGTTTTGTCAGTATAACTGCTTCCTGACTATATCCTTTCTTCTGAATAGTTTCTTCAGCTGGGGAGGAAATGCTACAATGGCAACATGGCAGGTGTTGCCACCTCTTCATAGCTTCAGTTGCCTATTAAAAAGAAATCAAGTCTTCAAAACCAATTTTCAGTGAAGTTCACCAGCAGATTAAGTGAGTTCAGCATCCTTTGCTTCATGGTACTGTTTTTAGAAACTCTTGTATGTCTTTTAGAATTCATTATATCCTCTCATGGAAAGTTAACCACATTTTACATCTTAGAACTGTTCTACCTCTGGTAATTATATTTTTTAAGGAGGGGAATCCTCTCAAACAATTTGTGGATCTTGCTCAAATGGAGTGATATTTGATTTACTACTCTGTAAATATACTTTTGTCTTGTTTTTAGGTAAAAAGCATCAATGTTATCTATTGACTTTTGCTTTACTTTCATTATCAAGCCTGGAAATATTGTTCTTTGATTATTTTTTTGATCAGTTTTGTAAGTTCACATACATTAAAGCATCCTGTATATTTATATATAATTGTCATGCTTGCTTGCTCATAAGCTAAATGTCCTATCCCATACTATACACCATAAATCTATCTTTTATGTTTTTAGTTTTTTTAGTCATTAATTTTTTAACACATTACATTATTATTTTTTATACCTTGTGAAATAGTTCTTCAAATAGACCTTCCAACTTCCTACTTTGTCTTGAACTACATTGATCCTATTGTTTTCCACGCCAATTTTATTTTTTATTTTGAGTATAAGCTCTGTCCTTCTCTCTATTTACTCTTTCTTTGAACAATCAAGGTATTCCCTTTCATTTTAGAAGTTGGTAGCAATGATTTGGACTATACATTTTCCAAGGTACTAAATCAGGAAGCACAATATATCTGTCAGGGAGCATAACAAGAACTAGGAATGAAATCAGTTGTTTACCGCATTCTGCTTTGGATATCATCCACTTTAATCTCATAAGCTCATAGGGAAGATAAAAACTAAAACCTGGCGTTTGACCCTTTTCATGTCCTTTACTAGACAGTAACGAATGTCTATTAGAATAGTCTGACCTCAGAGACAAAAATAACCAGAAACCAAAGGAGTAAAACTACCATGATAGAAAAGGGAAAAAAAGAAAAAAAGCAGTGAAAAATACATACCTTCTGAGGACGTACTATTGAAAACAGAAAGATTAAGACTTTATAATAAGCTTAAAGATACAGTTAACATTGCAAAAAGAAAGAAAAAGAAAAAGGAACAAATTGAAGCTAGAACAAAACAGTCCCCAAAAATGTCAAATGAAACTATATCTAATATGAAAAATAGTGTTTGAAATGCACACAGATGCTGTACGAAAAGCAGAGTACATGCTACTGAAGAGTAAGATAGCCAATTGGAAAGTTCAGACTCAGGAACTCTCCCGTAAAGAAGTAAGGAAGGATACTACATGAGGGAAAAGTTGAAAGACCTGGAAAGTAAAATAAGTGACAGCATCAAAACATAAAGAGCCCCACAGGAACGAGAGGAGAAAATTAAAAGTAAAATGTTTCCAACTGAAAGTGTCTATTTGATGTCAAACAGAGATGTGATCATTAAGACAGTTGAAACAAACTTTTATAATTTTCAAGAGACATGATCATCTTCTCAAAAAGAAAGAAAAAGGAAACTCGAAACAATAGAACCAATGGCAACATTTTAAGAACTTATAAGGTAGTTGAGGTAGCTTTTCAGATTAAATATATGATTGGTCTCACCAGTAATAATAAGCTAGACAATTTAATAAAATTGAAGTTTATAATAGAATTAAATGCTTTTATGTAATGCCACTCATAGAATCAATAATAGCTATAAAGTAAATTTTAATTAAAATAATTCAGGAAGCTTTACAAACTTTACAGAGGAAGAATATGCTGTTTTTCAAGAGTACAGCTCAGTGGTACAGCAGTAATAAAATGCTCAGGGAAGCTTGATCCCATACAGTGAGTGCAATTTTAGTTCCCCAGTCCCGTCCTCTGGAAACACACTGAGCATGTGTGCAAGTGTCCAGGATCCAACAGGATGGACTATGGAAGAAGAGGATCATGAAATGACCAGACTCTGTGGAGGGTTCTTCTCTCCATCTCTCTCTTTCTATCCCTCTCATTTGCACATGGACATACTCTATCATAAGTAAAGAAGAATAGTTTTTTTTTTGTTTCTCATTTGTTTGTTATATAGAGATTTTTGCTATAGGGCATGTGCTCTTGCTAGAGAGACAGAGACAGAAAGCAAGAAATCACTCCCTAGGGGGAATGGTCATGCCACAATCCTTTCTCCCGCATTCTCCTCTCAGGCTCTTGGACACGCACACACACACACACACACACACACACACACACACACACACGGCATGAATTTCAAGTCTCCGGGTCCAGGACTCCAACCATGGTTTATTATGTGGGAGTCCAGTGATGTAATCATTATACCATCTACTGGTCCTGAAAAAATTGCTTTTTTGAAAAAAGACATAGAGAGTGATGTAAAAAATAGGAGAAACTTCATTCTCTTTGATAGAATATCAGTTCTCTACAAATTAATTCATCCATTTAATACAATCCAAATAAAAAATCCAAGTGGATACGTTTTTTTCTCTGTGTATTGTCTTTTATATTTTTAAAAATATGTACTTTATTTTTTACTGTTTCTCTTGGCTGTTGCTTTCAGTCCAGAAAAGCAGTGAAGATGTTATGCACAACTTTCTTTACCTATTCAGAAAACTGTGGGGCCAGGCACAGAACAGTGAATGATGACTCAGAAAAATATTTTGCAGTTTACTCCTTCACACATCTTTTTAAAAAGTATTCATGGGGAACCAGCAGTTAGCATAATGGCTATGTCACTGGACTCCCACGTAGTCGACCGTGGTTCGCGTCCTGGACCCGGTGGCTTGAAACTCACGCCGGGCGCGTGTGCATGTGTGCCCAAGATCCCGAGAGGAGAATGGAGGAGAAGGGATTGTGGCGTGACCATCCCCCCTGGGGGGTGATTTCTTGCTTTCTGTCTCTATGTCTCTCTCTGTCTGTCTGGCAAGCACACACGCCCTATAGCGAAAACCTCTCCAACAAAAAAAGAAAGTATTCATTTAATTTTATTATTATTATTATTAATTTGACTGGAGTGAGGGATAGAGAAAGGAAAGTTAGAAAGCAAGCCGCTAGGTCCAGGAATCAGAACATGGACAACCATTGGGAGTCCAGCACTTTAACATGCCAGCTGCCCACCCTGTTCACACATCTTTTTAAAAGGTTTATTCATTTACTTATTACTTTTTAAATAGACAGACACCTCCAATATGGCAATATGGTCTTCAAGCTGAAACATTGGGAATATTTTGGGAAATATTTGTTCTAGTTTCTAGTTAGTATAATAGTTTAGTAAAGGAATGTCATTTTATATGTGTGTTGTCAACCCTCTACCTTCTTTTTATTTGGAGAGGTTTTTTTGCTATAGTGCACTCGCCAGAAAGACAGAGAGAGACAGAGAGATAGAAAGTGAGAAATCACCCCCCAGGGGGGAGGGCCACACTGCAATTCCTTCTCCTCCATTCTCCTCTCGGGATCTTGGGCACGCATGCACATGTGCCCGGCATGAGTTTAAGCCACCAGGTCCGGGACTCGAACCACAGTTGACTACATGGGAGTTCAGCAACATAGCCATTATGCTAACTGCTGGTCCCTCTACCTTCTTTTCTTTAAGAGAGAGTTTTTACTATAGGATATGTGTGCTCACCTGAGACAGAGCAAGAGAATGTGAGAAGTCACCCCTTCCCCACCAGGAAGATGCCCATGCTGCAATCCCTTCTCTTCCATTCTCCTCTCAGGACCCTATGCACTCACTCGTGCCTGGCATGAGTTTCAAGTCACTGGGTCTGGGACTCGAACCTCAGTCAGCCATGTGAGAATCCAATGCCTTAACTACTATGCCACCCACTGGCCCCCTTTTTATCTATTTTTAAATGTTTCTATGATTTTAAGAGTGTATTTCACACTTCAGACCAGCAGTTGGCATAATAGCTATGTTGCTGGTCTCCCATGTAGTCAACCGTGGTTCTTTGAGTCCTGGACCCAGCAGCTTAAACTCACGCTGGGTGCATGTGCATGCATGCCCAAGATCCCAAGAGGAGAATGGAAGAGAAGGGATTGCAGCATGGCCATCCCCCCTGGGGGGAGGGGGAGGTGATTTCTCACTTTCTGTCTCTCTGTCTTTCTGGCGCCTGCTCCTGTCCTATAGCAAAAACCTCTCAAAAGAAAAAAAAAGTATATTTCACACTTTCAAAGGTGTTTTTAACAGGGCTTTCTAACTTGCAAATTATGTTAATAACTGTGTAGTGTGAGTGAGTTAATATTTGTTCTTATGAAAAAACAACACACTCTGGATTGAGTAATTATGACTATGGTAAATGAGGCTAATGAGTTTAAGATATTTTTACTAACCTATATCTTGAATACTCTTCAACTATAATAGCATAAACAATCTCATTTAATCTTCATGACAACCATTTTTATTGATGAGGAAATTGAGGCAGGGAGGCATGAAGTAGCTTGCACAGCGCTTGCATTTAGAAGTGAATAGGTCCGGGATTGGAACAAGCAGTCTGGTTAGAGTGAACTTTTGAACTTCTGTGTTCTGAAGGTGTTACCAGCCAGGCACAGTCAAGGAACTTGCAGATGACTAGGATTTGAGAAACACTAGCATATACTGTCAAGTGTACAAATGCTCCTCTCCTATGAACAGGGAAAATTATGCAATGTTTAATTTGAAGTTATTTATTTATAAGACATAGCAATATTGTACAAGTGAAGGTTAATTTCACTTATTGAGAACAGGCACAGTTGACATGCTTTTGTTTTAGAAAGTATTTTCAAATCAGCGAAAGTTTGCAAGTTGAAGAAGTTTGTAAAAAGAGGAGTTTCTGATTCTTTTTATCTGACTGTATTAAAATAGAGGCTGGTGGCTAGGACAAAATGTTAAACAAAAACAATCAGAAATAGGACTTAAACTTGAGGCAAGATTAATTAGTATTCACCTAAACCACAAGCACAAAATATATTAACAACACTTTACAAACAAGTATTCTATTAATACACCCCCCTAAATTTCTTGATGGTGTATAAAGTATTTTTGTTTCTGTTTTTGTTATAGGGCACATGTACTCACCAGATTAAAGAGAATCAGTGAGAAACTATCCCCCATCCCCACCCCCCACCCCCCCAGGGAGGATGGTCTCACTGCAATCACCTTCTCCTCCAGTTTCCTCTTGGGGTTTTGGGCAAACATGCACATGCTTTTCAAACCACCAGGTCCAGAACTTAAACCACACAGTCAGCCATGTGTGAGCCAGTGCCTTAACTTCCACACCACCTGCAGGCTCCAGTATATTTGAGTTGGATCAGTAGATAATTCACTTAAGGAGATAGATATTTGTGATAGAATTCAAATAAGAATTCAGTTTGGGACTAGTGGTTATGTCACTGGACTTGTCCCGCACGACCAACCGTGTTTTGTGTCTCAGACCCAGAGATTGAAACTCACACCAGGCGTGTGTGCATGTGTGTCCAAAATCCTGAAAGGAGAATGAAGGAAGAGGGATTGCACTGTGATTTCTTGCTTTTTGTCTCTCTGTCTCTCTAGTAAGCCAGTGAGCACACACGCCTTATAACAAAAACATCTCTAAAAAAATAAAAAGAATTCAGTTTATGTCATCAAGATAGTAATGACATATGCAAAGAATTAGACACCTTGTCTTTGTACTCCAAATAAACCACTTACTAGCTGTGGGACACTGAATACAAGGCCTCTCTGACTGTATTTCTAAATTCTTAATTTAATAAAACATCTCTTGGAATCATTATTCTTATTAAGTAAACTAACATATTGGGTTATTGGAACAGTCATGATGCATTTTTGCATTAAAAAACAGAAGAATATGTCATGACTTTTTCAACAACCCACAATAAAAGCTCTTTACATTTAACACCGTTCTCATATTACTAATACTAACCATGTTCCTTGTGCTACCTAATGTTTTTTGTTACCTATATAGCCTGGGAAGTATGTAATAGAATTATATTAATTTTGAACCACACAGAGTCATATTTATTAAATAAGGATTTGCCATTAGTTAATATATAGTCCCTGAGACTTAAAAGCAGTTGTTCAACACATAGTACATACATTTTTTTAGAATGTTCTTAAATATATCTTGAAAATATGAGGATCCCAAAGGAAAGTTCTCCCAAGTCTCAGAGCCAAGAAAAATTGATATGCACAATCATACTTGTATATATGCAACACAAGTGTGATTCTTAATTCTTACACTTTCTTAATGACTTTACCAATTTCTTTTTACTACAGTGCTTCTGATTTCTTTTTCCATGGAATACTTCCTGTATTGGAGGTGTAGTCTAAGCCACAAGAAAGAAGAGATTTCGAAATAAAGAGTTGTAATAATATAAATGCTTATTTCTATCTTACCTGATTTGTTTAGAGGCGAGTGCCAAGGGAGGGAGCTCTGATCATTCAAGAGGTTCCTTTTCTCGTTAATCCTCCCCTTGGTGTAATTAGGTCACCACAACTTCTACATTACAGTCTGTAGCAAGAAGGGGAGAGAACTTAATTTCATTTTAGCTAGGCTTTGTGGAGTTACAAAGGCCACTTTTATTCATATACCACTGGTTAGAATATGGTCTTACGGTCAAACTTTGTTGTAAAGGACATTGAAATATGTAGTCTCTGAATGGCAATGTGCCTGGCTAAAACTCTTTTTTTTTCCTTAAGTTCATTTATTTATTCCATGAGCAAGAGACAGAGAGGTAAGAGAGAAAGACATCTCCACCAAGAGGCTATTGACATCACTGACCTACCCTCTGCCTTAGCCAGGCCTGTATCCTAGGCACCTAAGTGCCCAGCATATACAGGGAGGTCTCTAAGAGCAAGCCCTGAATCTTCACATACAGGTCAACCTCACAAAGCACAGCATTCTGTCACTGCTACAACTTCCTGTCCCATCAGTGAAAACATATTTTGGGAAAAGAGAATAACTTTTGGAGGACAAGCGGAAGTCTGCCACACTTCTACTAAACATATAAGCCTTTTGAGTTTCTTCTATTTTTTTAAAAAAGCAAACAAAACAAAAGCAAGGCAAAGTTAAGCAGAATCATTACAACTCTTGCCTTTTTCTATTTTACCTTCTAGCTATTAATACCCTTACTCATTTCTCATTAGTAGACAAATTTAACTGTTGTTTTCAATCACCGTTATAATTTCATTTCTTTTCCTCATTTCTGAAGCTATCTGGTATCCCTTCTTGCCCCTTAGAAGAACAGCATGTCTCTTTTCATAGTTTTAAATGATGTTTTTAGGTGTTTAATCTCTCATTGAAGCACGATTATAGGGTCTATGAAACTGTGATTACCTGAGGCAAGGCAGGAACACATAGGGCAGGAAATATGTCTGTTTTTCTCCATGGTATTTGTTTATAATTATTATTCTGATTTATTTTATACATTCAGTCATTGTACATCACTACAGCTTGTAAAATGAGTTACCCAATATGAATACACTTCCCACCAGTCCAATTGAAAACATCATACATGTTATCATCAACAGACAAGCCTCTATTTGTGTGTCCCTTAAATGTCTCCATTGTATTTCCAGTGACTAGTATAGTGTCTGACACAGAGATACTGAGTAAATATTTGCTGAAAACATCAGAGAGCAGGACATATTTACCTTATTCGTTTGACTTTTTAGAAACTCCTACACTTGTACAACATGTTAGCACATTTAATGTGTACACACACACACACACACACACACACACACACACACACTTTCTTCTAAGTGCCTAGGGAAAAGCAAGGGTATGAAATAAAACTTGGGTACAAATATAGACTCAGTTATTAAGTAGCTGCCTTGAGATGGTCACTTTAGTAAAGCTTCAAGCTTCTCATCTGTTACATGAGTACAACACACTCCACACTGGTACAGTAATGCAAAAAACTTAACTATCACAAGTGCTCAGTATTTGATGATCTTTATATCAAGTGTAATATTTGTGCAGAGCAATACACTTCTTCTCTTTACAATAATAAATATATGATGGTAAAAGTGAAGATATTTGCCCTGTTCTGATTTATTCCCTTCTCCAAAGTTCTCTTCATGATAAACTACTATACATTGAAACTCATATTAAAGGGTAAAATGACCAGAAGCACATTTTTCTACATGATACCCTTCTAGCACTGGTCCTTATGTCATCACATTTGCATTATTTTTTCTTTCTGGCTGAAGATATATAGTATCATCTTTCTTCTACTTTTACTATTGAAGTTTTCCAAAGCAAAAATATATATATTAAATTTTTTATGTTTTGGCATTAGGCATGATTAGGTCATGTTATTCTATATACACAATCTTATAATTCTGTTCATTTTATGTTATTTTATGAACTACAAGAGAAAAATTTCCCCTGAAATCTATTTCTCTGGCTTTTTAAAATGAGCATGGCAATAGTTTCTAGAATCTTCAGTATTGTTCTTATTTATGATGGTAACAGAGAAAGATATTTGTGATTATAGAACCAATCCTTTTCCTATCAAGCAACCAGGGTGAGATTTTAATTTATTTCCTACATGTAAATTATAAAATGGGGAACAAAGAGACAAAACAATCATATCTCTTCTACATGTACAAAAGTTAAATTAAATTTTACAAACACCTCTGGAAAATATACCACTTTAGGTTACATAGCCTCTTGTTCCAATTTTCTTGGCCTATTTTCTTTGCTCCTGTCTTCTCTTTTCTTCACCAATCTGTACGATCATTGCAATATGCTTGAAAACTCCAGTTGTCTGGATCAATATTTCTGTCTGTTTCATTTTGCTTAAATCCTTCTCCACACTGTTGCAGGCCAGCAGAGTCACATAAGCACTGTCACATGGCTTTTTGTTGCTAAGGGCAACACTACAGATGGCAAAAAACTAGTTATTGTACGTCACACGTTACACACACAAACACATGATCGTTTTAAAACAGCTTAAACCACACAAGGGCAGTTGGTTTTTAGGTGTTAGGATTTTATACGTCATGTGATCATGCAGTCTTTAAAACACTGTGCTGAATTTAGCTAAATAAAATTATTTCCTTTCCATATTATTACAAAATCAATTAATTATGTTCATGACTAGGCTAAATAGTATGGCCAAAAGGGATTTATAACAAACCAGTAACTTTGCCTAAATAATAAGCATAGATTGTATAAAAGTCCTTGTTTTTCTGGGGCTATTTCCTTTGACTATAGATAACAACCACTACCTAGCCTCATATCAAAAATAACAGAAAAAATTCAAAATATTTAAAGTATAAAGTCATGTCTACAAAAGGATATAGTTAAATTATACTATGTTTAAATTTCTAATTTCTGTATCTCTGCATAATCCATTTTCATGGTGTTTTTCTGCAGATTTTTACTCCAAGTAAATGTGTTTCTAACTTGGACATGTCACAATTGTTTACAAATAATTACTAAAGAATTACAAATAGATATACAAAAATGTAAGTAGGTGTAAATAAATCACATTTATCACATAAACATGTACACGTATATTTAATGACACAAACTATCATCGAATTCCAAGCCTAGGATTTTTTTTCTTTCAGAGCAAGAAACTATTCTTTCACGGATGAGTGATTCTTAGTATGGGGCTTTGTCTGGATTTCATTCATTCTGAACAGTTGTCAATCATTTTGATGAACAAAATTGAACAGATTATCTTGGAAAAAGCTGAATGTGATTTTTATGCAATGAAAGTTGAGTCTCAAGTTAAGTCTCCACAAACACAGAGAATTGAAAAGCTGAAGTGATTATTCAACTAATTAAAGTGACATGGGGCACATTACGTACCCAAACTCATGGAGTCATTATTCAGCATTGCATTGTTATTGCAGATATAAATTAATAATGTACTTAAATAATCATCAGAAACCTATCATACTTAGAGGCATAAAAATGAAATTTTACTTTTAGGGGTCATTTGCCTAAATCTAAATTACCTCTGTGTTTTTTATTTTTTGTGAGGTTGAAGAAAAATTAATTTATTGTAAATCAGAAATTGGGATTTGAATTCCTCTTTCCCCACTAAGTAGCAATAAGATTTATATTCACTTAGATCTCTCTTAGTCTCTTGTTTCTTCAATGTACGATAGAAACACACAGGGGCTTGATATATTTACATGACTTTTAGTGATGCGTTTTCATATAATTATGTTGGGTGTTAGTGTCAGGTGCCGAATTACAATTTTAGGACTTTATAAGAGTTAGTGCTCAAATGGAAAAACCGTGTGAGATTAAGCCAAAATGAAAGCAAAAACAAAAAAAAATCCCACAAACTAACATTATCTGATCTATTTACTAAAAAACATTGCTTACTAGCCTACTTTAAAATATTGTCTGACACAGAATCATGTACATTTATTTGTTTCTATTTAATTAAATGATCTCAAAATACAGCAAATGAGAGAATTTAAAATAAAACAGTAATTTTTCAGATATCTATTTCTGGGAAATAATAATATTGTTTGGAGCTCTCATAGAAGAATGCTTTTACTTTACCTTGCCACCTTGGATATAATTTTCATAAGAGCTCTTCACTGAAGTTAACAAAATTGAATTATTTCATGACACTCACTTTATTAATCAGTATGTGTTTTAGCTAATTGAATGGAAAGTAATGGGAATAAAATATATGCTTAAATATTTGAGTCAGTTATGCAGGCAGAATATCATAAATCTGAGAGCTATGAAAGTCTCAGATCATCCAGCCCCGTCACATGCTGAATGATTAATCACGTTATAAATAAGACACTCTGAAAAGAGATTGTGAAATGACTCAGTTCAAGAAAAAAACCTTCAATGAAAGATTATATTTCATATTCTTAAAATTTGCATGACTTTTCAATGAACTACTGATTTGCCTTTTAATATTTGTTATCCCTAAAATAATATAGTTCAAGTGGTTCAAGCCTAGCTTTGCTTTTCTTATTTAGCCCTGTTGCTATTTTGAAAAATTTACTGATGAAGTTACTGAATTTCACAGTTTTCTTCCTTAAGAGATGGTGCTTGGGCATGGTGATTAAGTTATTGGACTCCCATGTGATTGACCATAGTCTGAGTCTTGGACCTGGTGGTTTACTTTCTCACTTTCTTGCTCTCTGTCTCTCTGTGGTGAGTGCACATGCCTTATTACACATTTAAAATAATAATGATAATAATAAATAAATTTTTTTAGAGGTTTTTGCCATAGGGCATGTGCACTTGCCAGAGAGAGACTGACGGAGAGAGACAGTGAGAGGGAAAGTGAGACATCACCCCCAGGAGGATGGGCATGCTGCGATCCATTCTCCTTCTAGGATCTTGAGCACACTCACACACACACCTGGTGTGATTTTCAAGCCACCAGGTCTGGGACTCAAACCATGGTCAGCCATGTGGGATTTAAGCAATATAACCACTATGCCATCTGCTGGCTCAATAGTTCTTTAAAATAAGAGATAGTCCTTGATCTGATTGTCACATACTGCCTGCATACTTTGAAGGAAAAAAAATACATATTGTATGCTATAAAGATGTATAACAATTCAATGTGAATAAGAAATCATGAAATAAAAAATAATTTAAAAAGTACACTATAAATCATGACTTCAAGACAAATCAAGAGAAAAGAAGGAGAAAGGAAATGGTAAAGGAAAGAAAGATAGCCTTGGTTGTTCTCTGAGAAGACTAGGTGGGGATGTTAGTTTTAGATACCTGGTCTCTGTGTAGACATCTAAGTTAAGTTTGTATCTAAGTTAAAAATGTTACCACATTTTCTTTTTGAGGATTTACTTTTAGAGGTCTCAGCTCCTTTCAGGAGTGCTGTTTCTCTGACATTCTCTGTTTTATCTAAGGGCAGCTTAGATGAGAATGTTAGACCCTTCAAGAATTTGCATAATTAGTCCTCTTGGACCAAATGTTTTATGGGCTTCAGGGTACTCATCTGGAGATATGGCAGGTATCATTGCTGTAGCAGGTGACAGCATCTCTCCTCCTTCCTTTTCTTCTCCACATGCACTCGCTGAAGAGACAGAGAGAGATGGAGAAAGAGGAAGTGGCAAATCATGCTGCAATCCTATTTCCTTCAGTCTCCCTTGGGATTTTGGGCATGCACACACATGAGACAGGCATGAGTTTCAAGCCACCAGGTCTGGGACTCAGACTGCAGTCGGTCATGTACTATGCGGCCTTGCCACCTGCTGGCCCTGGTATTTCTGTTATTAATACCACGATAGACTAAAACAGACTTGTCTTTCTCCCTACCCCCCCCCCAAAAGTTTAGTGTCATGACTCTTCAACAGCTCACTTATCTCGACTGGTATGTATTTGGTATCTGCTGTGTTTCAGAACTTGTCTATGCTATGGAGATTTTAGAGAAGACTAGGACATGGCCTTTGACTTGAAAGAGATGAATGATACTTATGGAAGTCAAAGTTAACCACAGAAATAATTTAGAGAACAAAGTAATATTGTATCCCTAGAATAAATCAAGCTTTCTTCTGTTTTTCCTCCTCCTCCTTCTCTCCTCTAGAAGAGAATTCTTCTTTTTCTTCTTCTTCTTCTTCTTCTTCTTCTTCTTCTTCTTCTTCTTCTTCTTTCTTTTGTTTTTAGGCTACACAATATTTAAGTCTTCTCTTTTTGCCAAGCTTTACGTCTGGTGCTTGAGATATAATGTTGAAAAATACAAATAATCTTTGCCCTTGTGGAAGGCAGATACTAAAATATGTTATATAAGAAATTGCACGAATGGAGCAGTGATTAAAATCATCATAAGCAGGAGAGAAAAAAATATCAGAAATTGTATGCTTCAGTAATAAGAACTAAGTGTCCATAGAGAATGCCATATTTACAGTAATCACTGCTAGAGGGCTAAGATGTGGGTGCACAGAAGAGAGGAAGCAACCGCTAGGACAGACAACACAGTGCTGATTAGAAAAGGAGTCTGGGGCGTTTGAGGGTGTTAGTGAGCAGGGGAGACTGCAAAGGAAACAGTGAGAGCTACTAATAAAAGCAGCCACATCCTGAAAGATATTGGAGGACATAAAAGGGATTTGGAATTCTATCCTAAGTGCAATAAAAATCTATCCACAGAGTTTTAAGTAAGGCAGTAAGTACAGTGATCAAATTTACCTTCTAAAAATGTCACTAAGATCACTAAAAGAGAATGAATTATGAGTTGTAGAGAGGGCTATTCCAGTCTAGGTAGAACAGGATCACGGCTAGGTCAGGCAAAGTGGCAATGTTGATAGTGATAAGTAAGGGAATTTAAACTGTATTTATGAAGTAGATTTAAGATTACAGACTGTCCCTGATTTATAATGTTTAGCTTACAAATTCTCAACTTTACCATGGTATGAAAGTGATAGGCATTCAATAGGAAGTGTATTTCAAATTAAATTTTAATCTTTCCCTGGCCTAGTGATTTAGGCAAACATACTATCTCTTTCTTATTTCTTTAAGAGTATTTGCTATAAAGTAAGAGTGCTTGCCAGAGAGAGACAGAGAGGGAAAGTGAGAAATCACCCCCCACTATGGGGGATGGCCACTCTGCAATCCCTTCTCTTCCCTTCTCCTCTCAGGATTTTGGGCATGCAGGGACACACATGCTCTCAGCATGATTTTATTTTTTTAAGGGAGATTTCTGGTACAGAGCAAGTGCACTTGCCAGAGAGAGACAGAGAGACAGAAAGCAAGAAATCACTTCCCAGAAGAGATGACCACACTGCAACCCCATCTCCTCCATTTTCTTCTCAAGATTTTGGGCATGCACACACATGTACCTGGCATGAGTTTTAAGTCTCCAGGTCCAGGACTCGAACCACAGTCAATTATGTGGGAGTCCAGTGGCATATCCGTTACACCACCAGTTAGTCACCCTGGTATGATTTTTAAGCTGCTGTGTCCAGGACTCAAACCACAGTTGACCATGTGGGAGTCCAGCACCTTAACCACTACATCACTTGCTGGCCCAGGAAATATACTGTCTTTGAATGCTGGGTGGCAAATACAACCAGAGCTTCCAAGCCATGTAAGTATAAATAGCAAATATTCCATGGTGTAGCCTAGGCCAGGTGATGATGTTTGGTATGTTGGGTGTGTTAAATGCATCCAAATTCCAACATTTGAATTTGAATCCAAATCATGGCACTTGGGAAAGGTGGATACACCACGGTGAAGCTGAGCCAGGAATTGAATGTCTACCCTCCATGTAGTCCCACTCATGGTGCAGGGGTGCTCTCTTGTTTGTGACAGAGGGCTGGGCCAGTAAGGGTTTTTTGTTTATTTGTTTGTTTGTTTGTTTTAACAATAATGCAAAATTCTTTTTAAAAATTTTTTGCCATAGAGGGCATACAGTTAACACAGAGAGCAAGAGAGAGGGGAAGTGTGAATTCATCCATCATGGGGATGGGCACACAGCAGTCCCTTCTCATTCTCTTCCTGGGATTCTGGGCATACATGCATACACATCTGGTGTGATTTTTCAAGCTGGGATCTGGGGCTTGAACTGCTATCAGTCATGTGGGAGTCCAGCACTCTAGCCACGATGCCACCTATTGCCCTTGCACCCTTCTTTTTAAGGGTGATAAAGTAGACACTTCTACACTGCTGGATGTAAGACTAGAAGGACATTTGAAAAGATTATTTTACATTGCAGTAATTCATACTACTTTACTCACTATTTTCACCTTTTGGTATTATCTTTAGAAAATAACCACATTCATGCAAACATGTATACTCACAGATGGTCATATTGATATTATTTATAATAAGAAATTAGCAATAAAACATTGAAATATGCAAGTGTGGGTTAAAGACGTAAATGTTGGTTTATTTGTGAGAAAGTAACATGTATATATATATTAAAACCACAATTTTAGAGTCAGATGGTGATGCAGCAATGTAACTTGCTGCTCTTCGTGGCTGGCCCACTTGAAAACGTTTGGGTTCACATCTGAAGACGCTCCTGAGTACACAGACTACACACATGCCTATTATCCAAGGCTGGCTGCAGGTGGGAGGTGGATTGCCCCATCAAGATCCTGTTAGGGTGGGCCAGCAGATGGTGTGGTGGTGAAGGTGCTGGACTCCTACATGGTCAATTGAAGTTTGAGTCCCAGATCTGGTGGCTGGATTTCTCACTTTCTCTCTCTCTTCATGCACATGCCCTATAGCAAATTTTAAAAATAATACTAATAAATGAAATTAAATAAATACATTTAAAAATTTCCAGCCAAGGATGCTGCCTCTTTATCTCTGTATCTCTCTAGCTTTCTTGCACATGGAATAAAATAATAATAAAAAAATTATGTTTTCAAAGAAAAGTGAGAAGCAACTAGGAGCTTATGCGATGAAACGTTGATAACTGTTTTAACAACTCAAAGCAGCACCAAAAGTTATGCTTCATATTCCTTATGTTTTAAATATTTTTTATTTCTGATATTTTTACTAGTTGGAAAAAATAATAAATTTTACTTTTAAAAGAAATTGTGGGCCAGTTGGTGCCCTGGTGGCTAAAGCAACTGAATCCCACATCTGATCATGTGGTTGGAGTCTTGACCCTGCAGCTTGAAAAGCATGTCAGTGCATGTGTGTGTGCCCAAAATCCCAAAAGGATTTGGCATGGCCATTCCCTTTAGGGAATGCTTTCTTCTTTTCTGCTCTCTCTCTCTCGCTGGAAAGCACATGTGTCCTTTTGCAAATTAAAAAAAAAAAATTAAAAGTAATTGCAATGCAAGTTCAGTATAAGATCATTTAATTAGATTGGTAGCAATCAGAATATAAAGAAGGAAAAAAAGATGTTTGAAAAACTTTTTTTTTTTTGAGAGGTTTTTGTTATAGGGCATGTGCGCTTGCCAGAAAGACAAGAGTTAGACAGAGAGACAGAAAGCAAGAAATTACCCCCCAGGAGCGATGGCCACACCGTAATTCCTTCTTCTCTGTTCTCCTCTTGGGATCTTGGGCATGCAAGCACACGTGCCCAGCATGAGTTTAAGCCACCAGGTCTGGGACTCGAAGTGCAGTCAACTACATGGGAGTCCAGCAACATAGCCATTACACCAACTGCTGGTTCCGAAAAACTATTTTGAAGGGAAAACTAATGAAATTCAGTAACTTAACAGACTATATTAACACAAAAATAGATTATATTTAGCTTCTGAATAATGAGAGTAGAATTATGGTTCAGTAAAGTTGCATGGATTTTGAGGGGAGCAAAATGAAAAGTTTACTGTTGAAATGTTTTTTTTAAAACATTCAGTATTCTATAGGAGAAATACGATTGGAGATTAGGGTAATGTTAGGTGGGTAAATTGACAGAAGAAAAAAACAGACAGAATAGAATAAAGAGGACTAGACCAAATATCCTACTGGTCAAATGCTTACTTTTAGCATTTCAGTCATAGAGATAATACGATTTGTATTTAAAGTCAGTAACTAAAAAACTAATATTTTTTGACAGCTGCGTATACACTCTCTGGATGAGATTATAAATTAACTTGCTTAAAGCTATTTACTTCAGTTATGTCTGGGCTCTGTGGCTTTATTGCAGAGACATGCCAGATGTAATTTACATTATGTAGGTATTAAGGACAAATCTTGTGATGTTGCTGGCTATGTTTCAGAAAACTTTTTTTTTTTTAAATTTAACCACTTTTTTTTCTATATTGTGCTTCTAAATTATTATATTCAACTGATTTCTTTTTGGATTAATTACTTGCACAAACGGTTACTTTTATAAACGATCTTCTGGCTATATATGAAAAATAAGAGGAATATTAGTTGGAGGTAAGTTGCTAACTATTTGTTCAATATAGAAAGTACCATAAAGCCTATTTGTGAAACTTTTTTTTTCTTTTTTGGAGAGGTATTTGCTATAGGGTGTGTGCACTCGCCAGAAAAACAGAGAGAGACAGAGACAGAAAGCGAGAAATCACCCTCCAGAGAGGATGGCCACATCACAATCCTTTCTCCTCCATTCTCCTCTCGGCATCTTGGGCACTCATGCACACGTGTCTGGCGTGAGTTTAAGCCACTGGGTCTGGGACTCGAATTGCGGTTGACTACATGGTAGTCCAGCAACATAGCCATTATGCTAACTGCTGGTCCCTGAAACTTATTTTCATAACAGTTCATTATTCTTCATTGTAAATATTTTAAATCAAATTTAACTAAAATACTCAAGTGATGTTAGGAATTTTAAAAGAAACTGTCCCCTCTAAAGTTACTTTAAATCTAAGTAGCATATTGTTTATATAAAGAATAGTTATTTTAAAAATTACCTTTTCTTCTTCCATTCAACTAGAAGGACAATAACAGACTATTGTGTCTGTCTTAGAGACTGATTACTAGTTGCTTAAAAAATAATAATCGAATTGAAATAATTAGTGAATAAATATATCTTCTATTGTCTTTCTTATCTTAATAAGAGGTACATAACAGAGTTATGACATTCAGTTTTTGAGTTTTTACAATAATCAAAGGTAATAAAATAATATTTTAGTTCAAATACAGATTTTTTCTTGAGTATTATTTTGAACATTATCAAGCTCATAGAAAAAAAAATTGTGGGGATCAGCAGTTAACATAATGGCTATGTCGCTGGACTCCCATGTAGTAGACCACGGTTTGAGTCCTGGACCCGGTGGCTTAAACTCACGCTGGGTGCGTGTCCATGCATGCCCAAGATCCCAAGAGGAGACTGGAGGAGAAGGGATTGCAGCGTGATCATCTCCCCTAGGGGATGATTTCTTGCTTTCTGTCTCTCTGTCTGCCCGGCGAGTGCATCCAAAAAAAAACAACTCTAAAAAAAAAAAAAAAAAAAAAAAAGAATTGTGTAGTAAATAAACATGTACCCATCACCTAGATTACATTAGTAACCTTTTACTAACTTGTTTGCTTACATAATAAACAATTTTTTTTTTTGGAGAGGTTTTCGCTATAGGGCGGGCGCGCTCGCCAGACAGAGACAGGGAGACAGAAAGCAAGAAATTACCCCCCAGGGGGGATGGTCATGCCGCAATCCCTTCTCCTCCATTCTCCTCTCGGGATCTTGGGCACGCACGCACATGCGCCCGGCGTGATTTTAAGCGAACCGCGGTCGACTACGTGGGAGTCCAGTGACATAGCCATTATGCTAACTGCTGGTTCCCCATAATAAACAATGTTACCATATCCATAACTCATTTTATTTTTTATTCTTTTCCATATATGTTATAGACATCAGTGCATTTCTCATATATTTAAGCACATATGGCATTAACTAGAGTTTAATATTTTATACAATTATTTTTTCTTTTAATGTAATATTTGCACATAATGAAATGCAGAAAGTTAAGTATATTTTTCAATTAGTTCAAGTACTATTCACAGAATCATATCTGTACAACCAAAAAATCTCTATCAAGATAGAGGGATGTCTATACTACCAAAAAGTTCCTTCATGATTTTTCCAAGTCAGTCATTGCTTCCACCATCCCAGAGACAATCACTATCCTTAAATTTTTATCCATAAATTAGTTTTTACTGTTCTAGATTCTTCTTTATATCATTCATTATATCTTCTTATACTCTGGGTAAAATTTCTCTCACTCAGCACTGTGTGCTTGGTATTTCTTCATGATATTACATTATGTTTTATTGGTAAGTATTCTGTGGTATTAATAAGCCACAGTTTATTTGCCAGTTGGTAAGTATCTGAAATGTTTCTAGTTTTTAGCTATTAGGAATAAGCTGTTAGGAACATTCTTATAAATTAATTTATTTTGTATGTATAAACATATTGCCATGTTGCCTGTTTAATTGTTTTTGTTTGTCTGATTGTTTCTATTGATTAAGTTGTGGGCTACAGAGAAAGTACATGTTTGATTTAATAAAAACTGCCAGAGTAGTTGTACCACTTCCCATTCCCACCAGTAACGGATAAGATTGCAGATTGGCCTATGGTTGGACCCGTATTTGGTGGTGTTAGTTCCTTCATGATAAAAAAGGTAGAAGTAAGATTTTTGAAATGACTCATGTTTCTAAAATTTTTTATAGGTCACAGAAACAGTCTTTCATGTAGGTTAGAAAGGATTCACACAAGCATAATCCTAAAAAACAGGTAGTTATTTTGCTTTTTGTTTTTTTGTTCCTATGTGCAATATACCAATTATCGTAAAGGAACCTTGATGTAAAGAGCTCCAGATAAGACTGCCCTCTTAATCCTCTGAAGAATCCACTGGGGCTAAGAGAGAGTCCAGAAGATTTGTGTACTCTAAGATCACCCCTGCTGGTCTCAGTGTCATCATTGTCCAGCAAAAGAGCAGGCCCTCGATCTCCTGCATCTTCTTTCTTTCCTTTCTTAAGCATTATTCAATCTCATTATCATTATCTGCCTGTGGAAGTTAAAAAAAAATCACTTAAAGTCCTTAACATGAGACTTCCATGCTCCCCTAAACTCAAGTCCTCATGGGGTCCTATGGGCAATGGAATAATCATAAGGCATATCACATATTTCATTTTTTTAATTTGTTTGTTTGGATCCTACCGCTAATGTATCACCACCATGATGTCAGAAACTTTTCCTCCTTTTGTTCACTGCTGAATCCTTAGGGCACAGTGTCATGACACAAGTGTATGCTTCATAAACACTTGCCAGATTAATGGTTTTGCTTGCTTGTTTGCTTTTTAGAGAGATGTTTGCTATAGGGCATGAGAGCTCACTGGAAAATTAGAGAGAAAAGAGAGACAGAAAGCTAGAAGCCCCCCCCCCCCCAGGGGGGATGGCCATGTCCCAATCCCTTCTCTTCCATTCTCCTCTTGGGATTTTGGGTACACACTCTCATGTGCCCTCTGTGAGTTACAAGGAACCAGGTCCCGAACTCAAACCATGCTCAGCCATGTGGGACTCCAGCAACATAATCATACTATCTGCTGGTCTTGAATGAATGGTTTTGACATATCACTTTTATATTCTGGAATTGGAAAAACTCTAAATCTTACATATGAATGAGAAAATCAAGCAATGTGAGTTATTAACCTACTTTAGGTCACACAGAATTTACTGGCAGTATTGAACTTCTGGCCAACTTGCCAGTCTAATTGAATCTCAATTTTAAATTTGGTGTATTCCTAGACATTACCCTCCACCCTTGTGTAGAGCTAATTTCTCTAACATGTTTGCTATCTCAGATTTTGACTGACATTTGCGAGGATAAAGAGAAAGTTGATTAGATGTTAAAATAAGATTCTTCTTGACTTCTGGATCACTCTTTTCAGGGCCCTATACTATCAATTTATTTAACCATCACAGTGAACTTACGTAGACATTAATATCAATCAAGTGAGTTAATTTGATGGAAGAGGAAACCAAAGCCTTGCAAGGGTTAGTAAGTTGGAATTTGAAACTGGGAAATATAGTTCCTAAGTCCTTACTTTTATCTACTAAACCATTCTATTTCTCAGATACCAGAGTTAGACAAACAGTGCTGAAGAACTTGCACAGAAACCATTTATGAGTCTTGAACACTTTTATGCACTGCAGGCACATAAAGGGCAGCAGGACTAGGTCTTGACTAGAACCTTCCCCAGGGAGGTGAGGTAGGGTACTCCTTTTTCCTTTCACATTGCAAGTGAGAGGACATAAAATTTAGAGATACTTCAGGAGCCATCTCAGAAAATGTGGTGTGTACCCCATGAAGACAGGGAAGCATAGTGGATTTGTGAGACTCCCTTGAATACAAAATGCCTGAATAGCTGCTCCAAGGGCAAGGGTAAAACGGTTTTGCCACCCAGTTAGGATCAGCTTTCCCTTTAACTAATTGTGGAACAAAGGGTGTGTGAGTGTTTCCTAAAGGCCATGTGTAGCCACCATGTAAAAGAGCAGCATACAGAAAATCTTATCCCTTCACAAGGAGGATCATTTTAGAAGTACAAAAGAATCTTAGCGTCAAGTGGTGGAAATCACTGTATTCTTAGGGGTCATAAGACTAACTAGAATTCAGCAGGGAGAAGCATTGAGTCCGGTGGAGGGAACTACATGCCACTGAGAAAGAAACACCTTGAAAAACACGTGAACAAGCTAATAGGGACTTCGTCAGTATCAAATACTCATACTTCCATAAAGGATAAAGAATGAAGCCAAATACAAGAATACCAGCCAAGTATTTCCTGTCATTCTCCCCTCACTCTCTTGCCTTCTCTGTTTGAACTCTGAAGAATCAAGACTTGTAGTTAAAAGAAGGAAACAGAAAGTCAGAAGCCTAAGGCAAAAGGAGATTACCTATGACTTTGAATGAAATCAAAAGATTTGACCAATATGTAATACCAGATATTTTTCATATGAGTCGATACTGTTTTGTGACATGAAGAGATCAAGGATATTTTAATGTCCTAATAATAAAGCTAAAATGATGGGACTATTTACATTTTCACCTAGAGGCAAGAAAAAAGCTTTCCTACAGAGGCAAAAACAAATGTTTTCTGACTGCTGTTGCCGACACTCTTCCTGTAACCAGTTCAATACACTGGTTCAGTACACAGATTACAGGAAGGACTCCTTAAGTCCAGGGGTTATGTAGGCCATTACCCAGTCTTTTATGCTGTCACATGGTGGAATTCGAGCATGGCATGGAGTTTTCAGAGCAGGCTGGGAGAACTTTTATTTTCTCCATTCTACCACAGAAATACAAGCTTGCTATTTTTTCTTCTCTTCTATGATTATAAAGAGTGGTTATATTCAGGCAGACATAGACTGAAACCACAAAGGAAATTTGAATTAGGCATTGTTATTATTGGGATTTTTAAAAATTTATTTCTTGTTATTTCTTTCTTGGAAAGAGAAGAGAGAAAATGGTACCCTGTATAGGTCCTGCCATACCACAATCCTTTTACCTCCATACTCCAGCCAGTCAGCATCTTGTTCTAACTAACTACTAGGAAAAAAGGAAGATGTGAAAATCTATAACCCTCCCTCCCATTTTAAATTTGAGCTGTTCTGGCTGGTCTTCCATCCATCTTGCATCCTAGGTGTCTTCACTTCTGATTCCTCTAATTCTACCTAAAATGGGAAAGATCTGGGTAAGTAAGCATTCTTTTCACATCTCATCTCTGTCAGGCATGTCAGTTCAGAGAAAAAAAAATATGCCTGTATCCATAAGAACCTTTCTTTGTAGAATCATAAGAGTAACAAAGGCTGGGGAATTAATTGCTTGGGTGGTAAATGGATTCTTGGCTTTTATTCTTTGTTTTCTCCACACCAGCAATAAATGCTAGTCTCCCTTTGTAAAAAGTACGTATATAATATTATATAGTATAGTTTAGCTACATACAGCCAAGGAGAGTTGCAATAACTTGTTTTAAAAAAAAAATCACAGAAATGCTTTCACAAAGCATTCAATACCCTACTTTCAGACACCACAATCATCAATAATCTGGATATATTGATATTTAGCTAACAGAACAGTATTTAACTAGTTTCCAAAGACATTTCCAAACAATATCACTCATCTCTGTTACTGAATGCTGCTCCTCCCAGTCAGAGGTAGAGGGTTATGTCTTCTCTTGTTGAATCTAGGCTGGGTTTACTATGGCTTTGACAAGTGGAATGTAAAGGAAGAGACTTTGGCATTTGTGAACATAGGAATTTTAAAGGCCTGCCTTGCAGCATTCTTCTTTTCTCTTAGAACACATCTCTACATGAATGAAGTACAGCCAGGTTCACCGGAGAAAGAGAGGTCACAAGGAGGGGCGATGAGGGGCCAGACATTTCATCACAGTTACCGATTGATGGTAAGAGTGTGAAGACTCTAAGCAAGATCAAATGAGTATCTGGGCCTTAGCCAACCCACAGAATCTGGGCTATAAGAAAATGGTTCTTATGTTTTTGTTTTTCACCAGAGGGTACATATGCTTACAGGAGAGAGAGAATGAGGATGAGAAAGAGAGAAAGTGGGAAAGCACTCCCCATGGGAAATGGTCAGGCACAATTTCTTCTCCATTTTTCTCTCCTTTTGGAATTTTGGACACTCACACATATGCACCTGCTGGGATGTTTCTTAAGCCAGAGTCTGGGACTCTAACTACATGGTTGGCCAAGTGGGATCCAGCTGCCTCAACCACCACACCATAAGCTGGCCCCAAAATGATTTTTGTTTTAAGCCACTATATTTTGATGTGTTTGTAATATAGCTACAGGTAACTAAAGTCATGAGGATCTCCTAACTCTTGCCTCCTCTCAAATGTATTGAATTTTAGCTTTTTTTCAATCAAATAAACAAGTCTACTTCTGCTAAGGCCATTAAGTATGAGTTATGTTTTGCATTGACCTATAACTCTTGACTCACACCTATGGCTTCACATGCACCTACAGCAAATCCCATGATGAAAGTTATTGCCACATGATGGAGTTACATTAGCTGGTAAACAGAAAGATCTACTATCCAGAAAAAATGAATCTGAAATTATCTGTCTTGTCAATTACACAGTCTGTGAGGATCAACATTTCTTGAATAAGATGTCACTCTTCTTAGTACTTCAGAATGTGTTGCCTGAAGTAATAGAGATGAGTGAAGAAAAGTGGCAGTTTTCAAGACTTTTTTTTAAGATTTAAGAGTTATTTGTCTATCAGAGCTCATTAAATACTTATACAATGTTTAGAGGCTTTTCTTAGTATTCAGGATATCTGAGTGGATTCTAAATCTCGATCTACCACTTACCAAATGAGTCCAGTGTGTCCCTCAGCCTCTCTATACGTACTGCAAGGACAAGGTATATCCATTACTTCCATTTTTTATCCACTCATTCATTCAACAAATTTGTTTTTAAAAAGAATTATTCTATTTCACTATTTATTTATTTAAATTTGAACAGAGTGAGAGAAAGAGAGAGAGAGAGAAAGTAAGAAAGCAAGTCACCAGGTCTGGGACTCAAACCACAATCAGCCATGTGGGATTCCAGTACCCTTAATGACCACACCATCTGCCAGTCCCTCAATGTACTTTTTTGAAATATCTACAGTAAGACAGGCAATGTGCCAAAATAATACAAATATAAATACATAAAAATTGTTGGTATTATAGAGCTGATAACACCTTAAAAAAAAAGAGATGTATGTAATAATCTCCAGAGTATTCTTTAGTTTGAAAACTTTAATTTTGATTTCTCTTGAGGTTCTGTCACAACTGAAATTCAAGATGAGGAAGTCAAG
The DNA here is from genome assembly GCF_000334495.1 of Tupaia belangeri chinensis. Classification (NCBI taxonomy): domain Eukaryota; kingdom Metazoa; phylum Chordata; class Mammalia; order Scandentia; family Tupaiidae; genus Tupaia; species Tupaia belangeri. The sequence goes on from NW_006207163.1 coordinate 2,865,589, forward strand.
GTACATATTAACTTTATTTTTGTTGTCTTGAAGCTGAAAGAAATCTACACACTTTCCAAAGAGACTGCACATTTTTATATCCTTGTAGCATCCCTGTCTAGTTTTGTAATATTTAATAAAACACTCCTTGAGCAACAGTATAGCCATTAGGAAAAGTTATGTATCCCTTATGATATTCTGTGGACTTATAGTGGCTTCCATGCAGATGTTAAAAAACTGAATGGATGAGCTGGAGCACTTTAATAATATCAAAATTCTTCCCTATTTTACCTTGGGGAACCAGAACATTAGTTTTTATTCTTTTTTTATGAAATCTAAAGGCAATGTTAACTTGGGGGTTTATGATAGGTGGAAGGAGCCTTGGAAAGACTTTGCCATGTTCTCAGCGTTTCACAGTGCCAGCTGTAGACGACTTCCTTCACATTTTGGTGGGAACTTGTTTTAAAAGGCAGATACACAGACCCATTTTACTAAATACAAATTTTGAGGCTGGTCTTGAAAATCTGCATTTCAACAAGCTGTCTGTGTTGATTCTTACACATCTCTAAAAGTTTGTGCACCACATAGCAAATCTCCACGTAGGGGAGGCACTGAGAAGTTAAGTGATTTGTAAGTAGTCCAACAAATTTCTGTCTTTAAAACCACAGAAACAGAATCAGGGTGGTATTTTTAACTAGGTTCTAAAGTAGAAAAGAAAAAAAAGGTATGAGGATGACAAAGGAAATTTTCTGTAACTTGTTTTCTTTTGTTTGTTTGTTTGGATTTACGACAGGTCTATTCTCTCCTTTCCATTCTCCTTGGAAAATTCCTTCAGCTGTTCACTGTTCAACTAGAATTTTAATGCTGTTGACCTAAAGTCTGCTTCAAATTATTTGACAAGTAAGACAAGTCAAGTCACAATAACTCTATTCTCTCTGCATGTATCAGCTTAGGCTGAATACAAAATCAAAACAGAGTACAAGAGGTAGACATATGTCAGTACAAACAACTGAATATATTTAAAATCACCTGTCTTGTGGGTAGTCTGAATGACACAAGTATGCTTTTTTTTTTTGAGGGGTTTTTGCTATAAGGCGCGTGCGCTCGCCAGAAAGACAGAGAGAGATAGAAAGACAGAAGCAAGAAATCAACCCCCACCCCAGGGGGGATGGCCACACTGCAATCCCTTCTCCTCCATTCTCTCGGAATCTTGGGCATGCTCACACATGTGCCCCGCATGAGTTTAAGCCACCGGATCCAAGATTCAAACCACGGTCAACTGCATGGGAGTCCAGCGACATAGCCATTTTGCCAACTGCTGGTCCCTATTTGTATATTTTTAATGTTGATTTATGAAGTGATAATAATTTTATGTAGCTATACATGTAGATGTTTTGCTATCACAGATTACTTTTTTTGGCAGAAAAATAGTATTTTTAAAGTTTTGATCTTTGGAAGGTAATGTCCTCAAAATAAGATTCCAGTTACTTATGATGCTTGCTTCATGGGAAATGGAGAAAATGGAAACACATTTTAAAATTAGCTTTGGGGCTACTGTGACTTTAAAAAGAATGTAGGTGTTAGCAATATCATCCTGTCTGGATTAGAGTTTCATGCAACATTGCTGGTAGAAATTAATTTTTATTTGATGTGGAATTCTTGATGAAGTTTTAACTTGTCAAGAGTTGTAGGCTTATTAACATGTGTATATGGTGAAATTTTATTCAATTAAGCCTCATAATGCTCTAGGTATTTTACTGCTCTGGAAAGGAGATATCTTGAACATGTTGTTTCCTGTACCCGTGGGCTAATCCTGCAAGTGTACATTCATAACTAAACATTAGTCTATGATTTTGGAATAAACCCTGTGGCATTTATTAGTTAAACATGCATTACTTCCTGTACAAGACAGCTTTTCAGTTGACTTTTTTTGTGTGTCTTTTGGAATACAAAATTGAATGAATGCCTTTTATATCCTATTTCTTCTTGGTTTTAATTATTATTATTTAAAAATTTTCCTATAAGGAATGTGTGCTTGCCAGAGAGAGACACGGAAAGAAAGAGAGAGAGAGAGAAAGAGCTAAAATGAGAAAACACACCCAGGCAGGGGGAGCACATTTTCTTCTTGGAATTTTGGGCACACATTCACATGTGCCCAGTGTCTTTTACAAGCCGTTGGATCCAGGAATCAAACCATGTAGTCAGCCATGGGAGATCCAACTGTCTTAACCACCACTTCACCACCTGACCCTAATATATCCTCTTCATTTGAAGTTTTGAGGAGATCTGATCTTAAACAAGATTTCTGGCCAGGAGATGAAATTAGAAGTGCATAATTGATGCAGCTGTGCTTTCAAAGATTCCAATGTAATGACCTAGTATACTTAACATTCTGAGTTTATGTAAACCTTTTAAGGTTTTTATGCAAAACCCTAATAGGTATCTCCCTCTCTTTCTCTCCTAATAACAAGTAATTAAACTTTAAATAATTAAAAGTCAACAAACATTTCTTCATAGAGATATGAAATTGAGGTTTACTGGAGGCTCCAGCCTCTGTGCAGCATAAAGAGTTAATACCTAATGAAATGACTTACTACTGCAGTATTATTAAAGAAAAGCATCTTCTGAATTAGTACAACTCTCACTGAATGTGACGTGAATTTTCCTGAATATAAATTACTTAGGGAAGTAAAGAAAAGTATACGTGCATTAATTGTGGATCTAGTGAAATAACAATTGATTGTATGATAAAACATCAAACTATGATAAGGAGCATAATAAAATGCCTAGAGTGTTATTTTACCTTTTTTTTAGAGAGAGAGAGAGATTTTTTGCTAGAGGGCACCTGTGCTTGCTAGAGAGATATAGAGAGACAGAAAGAGAGAAATCGCCCCCATGCTGCAATCCATTCTCCTTCATTCTCCTCTCGGGATCTTAGGCATGCATGCACATGCACCTGGAGTGAGTTTTAAGCCACTGGATCTAGGACTTGAACCATGGTCGACTATGTGGGTGTCCAGTGACAAAATCACTATGCCATCTGCTGGTCCCATGCTTTACTTTTATTCTTTTTAAAAAATAATACCTAATTTTTGGGGGCCAGCAAGTGATGTGGTGGATAAAGGCACTGGACTCCCACGTGGCCGACCACAGTTTCAGTCCCGGATCTGGTGGCTTGCTTTCTCACTTTCCCTCTCTCTTTCTCACTCTGTCCCTCCCTGGTAAAATATTAAAATAAATAAATAATACAGTCAAATAAAAAGTAATTCTTAAAAAATGCTTAATATCTATAACTTTTCTAATGGAGTAAAATTATATTAATATATATTGTTATGCTCATGTCATTTATACAGAAAAAAATTCAAGTTATATTAAAATACTAAATGGATATTTGGGAAGTTTCAGTAATTAGTGACTGAGAAGAGAAAGTCTGTCCGTCCAGTTTTGTTTTGACATAAACCAATGCATTGGTGAAAATAGTCTACATGAGCACAATTAAATAGTTCTGAACAGCTTAATAAATATAAAACTTTAGCCAAAGGAAGTTTCAAATGCTTGTTAATGTCTTTCGTTTAAAGCTGCTAACACTGGAGGTAATTTATTATGCAGCGATAGACAGCTAATAGCAATCTAGAAACAACGCGGTAAGAGAAAGTAAAGGTGACCTGTCATGCTCCTATGCACAGAGGGAGGGAACTTTCCCTAATATGAGTTTTACTAAAGGCTTCTTAAAGGCGCTGATGCTAGAGCTGGTCTGTATGGATGAGTAACAGCTACTCAGCTAAAGAAAAGTGTAAGTCAGCAGG
>NW_006207163.1:2869675-2876941 GCF_000334495.1 Tupaia belangeri chinensis
ATAAAGGTCTAAAGGTCATGAAACCACATGGCATGTTTGAGAAACATTCTTTGTCTTTCCATATCATTAGAAACTGAATTACTACATGCAGAGTGGTGGTAAATAAAGTTAACTAGTTAAGCAAGGGGTTTGATTTTATTCTTCAGGTTATGAAGGTTTTAATTGGGCAAGTGACCTGATCTATTAGATGACCTTGCTTATATATAATGAAGAAAGCATAAGGAGTTGATACTAATATTTTACATTAATGATAAGAAAGGTTGGACTTACATGGATGTCCCTTTAGCTTAACAGTTAAGGCCTGGGCATAGGGAGTTGGATCCCATATGGCTGACTATGGCTTGAATCTCAGCCGTGGAGCCTTGAAAAACACATTGGGCATGAGTGAGTGCATTCCCCAAATCCCCATGGGATAGAGAAATGGCGGGGGGGGGGGGGGGGGGGAGGGGAGGATTGCAACATGACCATTCCCAATTGTGGGTGCTTTCCTTTCTCACAGTATCTGAAAAGCACATGTGCCCTCTCACAATTTAAAATAACAAAAAAGCCAAAGAAAATCTTACTATGACTGGACAGAAAAAGACTGACTTAAAAAATACTTGGAAGATCACATGAAGAGGACTTCACAGATGATCTGATGTGGGTTAAGGTAGGGTGATAAGGAAGGCTGAGAACTTGAAGATAATTAATAATTTTCTGCTTTGGTTCTTGTGTCACTGTATTTTCCCCTTTCTCCCTTATGAAAAAAAAAAAATAGAATTTTTGTCAGACTGACAAGATGCCCAGATTGAAGACATCTGTGAACTTTTCTTTCAGACCCGTATGGCCCTATGACTGATCTACAGATAATAAAAGGTGAAGGAGTCACACTTATTTTCTTTCTTCCACTCTCTTGCTTGCCATATAGCATGTGATTTCTGGAGCTCCACCAATTATTTTGAACAATGAGATATCCTTTAGGTTTACGGTTATTTGGTCATTGGAAAAGCCATGATACATTTTTGCATAGGAAAACATTAAAAGAAAGACATGACTTTTCTAATGACCCCAAATAAAGTATAATACTGGAGATTTACCATGCTGTTCTGTAATACTTGACTTTTTCATGTGATAGAATAAATTGTAGTTTTTTAGTTGAGTCTATTGTGAAAGAATTAATATATATTAAAATGTATTTTTAAGTATACTAGTGCATGAGTTTTGATAAATGTATGTTGTCATGCAGCCACCACTAGTTATTATTTGGTATATTTTCATCATCCCATAAACTTTTCTTGTGATCCTTTGCAGAAAATCCCCACCTTGTCCCCAGTTTCAGATAACTACTGATCTGGTTTCTATCCCTATAGCTTTGTATTTTTCAGAATATGTATAAATAGAATCAGACAACATGTGTAATAGTTATTATTTTGTGTGTCAACTTGACTGGATCAGAAATATCCAGATATTTAATTGAGCATTACTTTCTATATATGAGGATGGTTCTGGGATAGAGAATCCTAAATCAGTAAAGTAGAGTAGATTCCCTCTTTGTTGCAGGTGGGCCTCAGTCATTTCATTGCAGGCTTGAGTAGAATAAAAAGGCTGTGTATAAGAGAGAACTGCTCCTGTCCGACTTTTTAACTGAGGCATTGGTCTTTCAGGTCTTTTATTATTATTATTATTTTAAATTTCATTTTCTTTTATACATTCTATCACGTTATTTAGCTTACAAAGTGAATATTCCAATGTGAACATTTCTCCCTAGTCCAGTTGATAAAACTATAAAATTATCTTCAACAGATAATACCACATTTCTTTGTCCCATTGGACCATAGTAAAACATATGTTCTTCTTGAGTTTTGAGCCTGCTAGGATGAAACATACACCATAGGCTTTTCTGGTTCTCAGGCCTTTAGCCTAGAAATACGCATAAACTGGACCTTCATCTTGCTGACTGCAGACCTTAAGACTTACCAGACTGGGACCAGCAGTTGGCGTAATGGCTATGTCACTGGACTCCCATGTAGTTGACTGCAGTTCAAGTCCCGGACATGCCAGCGCGTGTGCATGTGTGCCCATGATACTGACAGCAGAATGGAGGAGAAGGGATTGAGGTGTGACCATCCCTCCTGGGGAGTGATTTCTTGCTTTCTGTTTCTCTCTCTCTTCCTGGCAAGCACACATGACCTATAGCAAAAAAAAAAAAAAAAAAAAAAAAAAAAGACTTACCAGACTACATAATTGCATGAACCAATTTCTTATAATAAATCCTATTGGTTATGTCTCTCTTGGGGATCCTAATATAACACATAATCTGTCATTTCTAGATCCATTTACTAAGTATGGTTTATGTATGTATGTGTATATATGTGGGGACACGTTTAGAGAGAGAACCTGAGGTGTGGGGACATGCTCTGAGCAAACACCACCTGTCCTTTTGGGGTTTGGCAGAACCTTGTAACTTGTCTTTTCCTTGACCTTCGCTGCAGACAGAGCAAGGGTGGAAATTGCTAGGGCATGCGAACAGACACATCTGATGGACTTCAAGAAACATCTTGACCCCAATTAGCAAAGTCCAATCCCTGCTCTGCAGCTGGAAGGTTCTTTAGCCTTCTCTGGGTGTGGTGGTACACTCCTTATGGAGAAGTTCTTTAGCTTCTTCCCCACACCTACAACTAGGTTTCTCTGCATAAGAAAAGAAGATTATGGGACTTTCTCTTGATGGGATTATCGCCAAGGGATACACCTGGCCCAGTATGACTAAGCCCTTGTAGATTTGTTAACTGCTTCTTATTGTCTGTAATCTGGCAACGAATCTATGAAGTGTCATGAAATATACATGTGTAATGTCTCCTTATACTATAAATAAAGAGGCCCCGTTTGTCTGGGTGGCTCAAGCAGCGGCTCAAGTACAGCACAAGTTGCTTGGGCTACCTAGGCTCAGGCTGCCTGTGTCGACTTCTACTCTGTCTCTTTATCTTATTCTTTCCTATTCCCCGGTCCTCACAAGATGGAGGGCTTTCTCTTTCTTGTCTTCTTTCTCTTCCTCACCAGCAGCCCTCTGATCATGATTCAGCTAGACCCAAGCCCTGGGGCGGCCGCCAACATGTATATACATATATATGTGTGTATATACATACATATTCACTCATATACATATATATGTAAATGCATACAAACATAGCATGAACACACAATCCTCCTGTTCTTCCAGGATGAAAGTTGTCTAACATAATCAGTCTGTCATCAAGCAGTTGGATGATTGCCCCAGGGAACGGTAGCATACTGAAGACTGGATCAGATTGGGCACTCATTAGTGGTTGTGGCCAGGTCATCCTTGGTGAGTACAAGTCCAGGTGGCTGAATCTATGCATAGCCGCCAGCCCTGGCACAATGGCCCCTTGGTTTATGAGCTCTCGGGCAAAGCTAGGAACAACTAGGGAAAGTTTCTGATTGGTATCGACAGACTAGAGCGTTCTTCCCACTTCATTATTGAAATTTTCCTCTGTTTAGATCACCTGTTGTAAGCATTCAAAGGGATATACATATCTGCATCTGCCATTTTGAGCCCATTCAGAAAGGTCTATCCATATACCTCAGATCTCCTTGTTACCAACTTCTCAATCATGTTCCTTCCAAGTTTCCCTAACCATCCAGCCAAATCATGGGTTGTGACCACAACCAATTAATTAGTATGTAATTGTATATCTGGTTATTTCTTATTCCAGACTTCCTTCCTGTGTTAGGATTCTCCAGATAAACCAAACCAATATGGAATATGTATGTGTATGGAGAACGTGAGAGAAAGAGAAAAAATTACTTTAAGATATTGTCTCACATGATTGTAGAGGATGGCACACCTGAAATCTTCAGGGCAGACTGACAATTCCCACAGGAATCAGTATTGCTGTCTTGAGTCTGAAAGCAGTTGAGGAGAATTCTTTCCCAATCAGGAACCCTTTGCCCTTAAGGTCTTCAAATGATTGTGTAAGTCCTACCCATGTTATGGAGGGTAATATGTTTTAATCAAAACTTGCTGCTTTTGATGTTAATCTTTATTCAATGTGTATTGATTTCAATGTTAACTAGATCTAAGAAAAATTACCTTTACAGCAATAAGTACATGTTCCATGCCAAATAATTGAGTACCGTATCGTTGTCAAATTGACACATAAAATTAGCCATCACCATCACTATATATATTCTCATACATATTTTAGGTGAACATATTTTTATTTCCTTTAGGTAATACCTAAGAATTGCTGATCATCTGGTAGGTATATCTTTAACTTTCTAAGAAAAAGCAATCTGTTTTTGTAACATTTGTACTTTGAAGTCATTATTTTAAAGATATTTTTGTAACTAAACCTTGTTTTAACAACTTACACACAGGAGATTCTATTTTTAATTGATAGAAATACTCAGAAAGCAATTGATACCTTCGCATTTGATCAGGAAGACAATAGAATAATTAGTTATGGTTTGGGTAATTTGATTTGTTAGAATGTGAGAGTATGGTGCAGATTGTTAGTATTCAGCAAATGGGTATGTTTTCCCCTTTATTTCAGAGACACCACATGTCTAACAGGGTACAAGTAGTGATTTATTATCGATGAATTGGGAGTAGAAGGGAGGTTATGAATCACTTCTGGTTTGAAGCAAACAAGGTTGTGATGTGTAGAGCTCTTCATTTTATTCATTTTTTCTTCCTCCTCTGTGTAGCTATGAATAATTCAAAGGAGCTGGAACGGTGTGGAGGAAAACAACCTGAGCATTTTCATCATTATTTAGAACAGAGTTCTTTTGGAGTTGTCTGCTGCAGCAGCTGGTATACTTACCTTGACTAATGTATAGGATTATTATCAATATTTTAATTCCAACCTCATCTTTCTCTGGGGAAAGCTTTTCTTCCACTCCTAATCATAGTTGTCTTATTAGCCCTGATGGTCCTACTACTGTAGGATTTCTTTATATAATTTTTATTAGTCGGTAGTAGACTCTGACAATCTATTATAGATGATGCAGAAGGTCTCCTTAACCCCACAAATCTGTGCTTACCTTCCTAAGCCCCAGGAAGAAATGGATCTCAGATAACAATATACAGGGTTTTATTTTTCTCTTCAGCTCTAGAACTCAGCATCTTGTTACTTAGAAGTCTTGATTTGTAATTGCACACTGTAAAACAGAATTCCCCATTTCTCTCAGCTCTTTTCTCCTCCAAAATATCAAAGAGAGGCAATTAATTCTTCTATGCTAATGCAATCTGAAATAAAATCTAGAGTATTTAATACCATGATTATTGACATAGTCTTTATAAATGAATATTCTTTGTAAATATTCTTTGTAAATTCAACAGCTAATCAAAGATTTTTCCTGATGTCCCAGTTATAATCAAAGAAGTCTCTAGCCATCTGGACTAAGGGGACACCAGCTGTGTTTACGTAAAATTTCCATAGGAGGTAAAGTAGATAAAAAGAATAGAACTGGTTCTTCAAAAAGGGCAGAAGATAATATTTCTGTACTGGCATTAATAAGGACATCAAAAAATCTATTCCTCAGTCCAGCTACAGTGGCACAGAGACAGGGACACTGCTGCAAGATGCTGAAGACCATTTGGGAATGCTCCAAGCCCATGTGCCAGGCCTACCTCACTCAACACACCAGGCCTGCCAGTGAACATGTCTGTGCCCCTGGCTGGCTGTGGGGCTGGTGAGACAATCATGGCATGAGAGCCCTATCAAAGGTGCTCCCCTCCTTTCTAGAAACAAACTTCAGAAAATGTATTCCTCAAAAAAAAAAAATGGGAACCAGCAGTTAGCGTAGTGGCTATGTTGCTGGACTCCCACGTAGTCGACCGCAGTTCGCGTCCCGGACCCGGTGGCTTCAAACTCACGACGGGCGCGTTTACGTGCGTGCCCAGTATCCCGAGAGGAGAATGGAGGAGAAGGGATTGTGGCGTGACCATCCCCCCTGGGGGGTGATTTCTCGCTTTCTGTCTCTATGTCTCTCTCTCTGTCTGTCTGGCGAGCGCACGCGCCCTATAGCGAAAATCTCTCTCAAAAAAAAGAGAAAATTTATTCCTCCAGAAGACCTATGAGATAACTCTGTAATTATTAAAATCAACTTCTCAGAACTCTGCAAATTAACCAAAGGGTTGCAGCACTCGGAAATATTTATTCACTGAAAAAGGGTAGAATTTTGGCAAAAACAGTGAACTTTACAGTGTTTTATGTGTCTTCTCTTAGCTTTATGGTAGTCTAGAAAACAAACAGCTTCACGAATAAGATAGCTATTAAAACCAACAGTCTAGGAATCACTGGAAGGAGCATGCACCAAGTTTGAAATACCTCAAAAAATCCCCATCCTTAGAGAATAGTCACTATTCTGGTGTCTGGTAGCTCCCTGGAAAAGCCCCATTTGTGGACATTGTCTTTCCCAAGCTCACTCAATGGGAAAAACTATCCCCAGGCCACATGTCAAAAAATATAAGCAGCAATTATTTAGTAGTTAATTTGTGTGAGGTAGTGATAACAATGGAGGTAAACAAAGGTTGGCAAAAAAAATCATAAAGGATGATTTTTGGGAATACAGTAAGTGTGTGGGACCTTGTAAAGTAATCTTCCTAAGAATCTGAGCCACTTAAGATGTACAGAGACTAATCTCTCTCTCTTTTTTTGTTTAAAGAATTATTTAATTTAATTGATTATTATTTAAATTTTCTACAGGGCCTGTGCTCTCACAGAGAGAGAGAGAGAAAGAGAGAAAGAGACAGGAAGTCTGCCAGGTCTGGGACTCAAACCAGGGCCAGCCACATGGGAATACAGCACCTTAACCACTACACCACCTGCTGGTCCCAAGACCTTAATCCCTTAACTCTGGCTGACCTTGAAGCTCTGTGAGACCAGCAAATAAAAGTAAGAAGGCACAACTGTAAACTTCCAAAGTATCAAAGGCACATCCCAACACAAGCATAGAATCCTTTGTCATGAAGTAGAATTAAGGCATCTAAGGTTGTCTCTGTCTAGTCATGAGCTGACAGCTCAGCTAATGAAATAGAGACTCCAAAATCTGCACCTGACAAGAAATACAAACATTACTGCATAAGTCTAGGAAAGCAAGAAAAAAAATAGCAGCATTAATTATAAAAACAGCAGTAACAATCAACTTGGATCTGATTTTCAGATTTGCCACATTACTTTAATTAAAATGCTGAGTTTTCAACAAAAAAATTATGAAACATATAAAGAAACATAACTTTGGCCCATACATATGAAAAAAAAAAAA